>NC_081307.1:24540833-24850185 GCF_030435805.1 Mustela lutreola | reverse complement strand
CATCTAGTGACTGATTAAATGGAAATTCTGGAAGTTTCATGTCACACAGCATGAAAGCCAAGTGCTAGAGGGCTTGCCTAGAAGGACATACATATCTGAAAGAAATCTCACCTTCCCCAAACTTGCTCCTCCTGCCCAGATGTCTTCTGACAACAAGGTCATTCTCTATCACCCAGGCTGCAAGCCTGGGAGTGCTCTTTCATTCACCATCACTCCTGATATCTAACTGGTTGGCACATCTTAGAGATTCAACCCCTGCTATTCAGCTCACAGCAGTCCCTACCTTTCATTTTGCTGCCCTATTTCTTGTCCTCTTGTCTTCTCTCCTTTCTATTTTAATTATAGAAGAAACATCTGCTTGTTTTCCAAGGGTCCAAAAGCCAAGGAATCCAAGGAATTCAGCTCCAGAAGCTAGAAAAGGGAAGGAAACTAATTATCGCTAGGACCACCTTGATTTTGGTCCAATGGAACGGATTTTGGAATAATTCTCCTCCTCCTCCTCCTTTGTCTTCTTCTTCTTCTTTGTTTTATTTATTTATTTATTTCAGAGAGAGAGAGAGAAGACGAGGAGGAGGAGGAGAAAGAGAGGAAGAGCGAGAATTCCAAGCAGACTCTGTGTTGAGTGTGGAGCTTGAGGTCATGACTTGAGCTGATCATGACCCTGAGATCATGACTTGAGCTGAAATCAAGAGTCATCTGGTCAACGAACAGGGCCACCCAGGTGCCCCAGATTTTTGACTTTTGACCTCCAGAAATGCAAGAGCATAAATGCTGTGGTTTTAAGCCATGAGGTTTGTGGTAATTCATTCAGCAACAATAGGAAACTAATATAGGTTGTTTCCAGCTGTTTGGAGTTTTAGTAAATATTTCATTGCTTCTTCTCTCTCAACAGGAACCCCTGACTCTGATCTCCTTTAGCTTCAGCCTGTCCCACATGGCCACTTCTCTTCTCCAGGACCTGTATGGACTCCCCAGTTCTGGGAAATGAAACCTAAATTCTTTAGCTAGAAGGCCCTCCAGGCACTAGTCATAACTTCACTCCCCTCTTTTTTTTTTTTTTTTTAAACCATACAAATCATTATTCTATGACCACCCCCACTCTCAGCACACATACCTCTTACATTCATTGCTTGGCTGAAAAGTTTTTCTATATATGAAATGCCTTCTTTAGCCCATCTATGCCAATTGTATTTTAAACTCCAGCTCAAATGCAATCTCTCCCAAAAAGGCCCTTCTCTATCCTCAGCCCATCCTCATGAACATGTGATCTTTGCCTTCTTTGAGCATTCATAACACGTTGTATCTCTTTTGTGGTGAATAGAATTGATATTCTAGAATATCAATTCTATCTTGTGTTTGAGTTCTATATTTATATACTAAGTACTTAGCATTTAAATAATTTGCTGGTTATTTGCTTATTAAATATCTGTTGAAATGAATTGATATATAAACCGTGCTACAGAATGCGACTTACTTCCTGTTTTTGTTCCAACTTGATGCCCATGAGGAGATGGAAGCATCACTGATTTTCACAATGAAAGGCAGACACAAGAAAGGAGGACAGAACAAAATAACTAGGCTCACATTATGCTCCCAGTTTTTTAAGTCTCATCCCTGTGTTGTGCCTTTAGGGATTTTAGAATAAATATGATAATGGTTCATGAGTAAAGGACTTGAGAATACTTGCTCACTCCAAGCTTAATGATGATTCCCCACTACAATTTGTCATGAAAAATGCTACTGCTATCTCAGGCTGCACTTACAGGAGTACAAGCTCAGAACATCCCAGAGGGGATGGTCCCAGAGGATTCTTGGACACATCTTCTGCAGGAGGTCTGATTAATGTGGTCACTGTTTCCCAGACCTCATTCAGCACCAGAACAACCTGTTAAGCTGTTAAATAAAAATACAGATGTCTGGATTCTACCTTCGAGAAATTCTGAATGAACAGGGTAAGGAAGAGCTTAGGGATCTACATTTTAACCAGCACAAATTGATTCAGGCTCACTAGTCCAAAAAAAATCCTTAAGGTTGTTTCTAATTCTGAAATTCTATTATTCAGAGTATGAAGTTTCTAATTCCATGGCCTCAAGTTCCCTGCTTACTGCATCTACTGATTCTCACCACTGTCGCTCTCAAGCTTGGGTCTTCTGATGCTCTCCCTACGGGAGAGAGAGCAACTCTAGATTGGCCAAAGAGGTAAGATTTGGGGTTTTAGCTAACTGATTTTTTTAGAGTTGGTCACTTCATGCATCAAGACTTAGTTTCCTCAACAGTAACGAGGGCTATAACCTACAAGCCTCAATAACTCAGTTTATCCTCCAGAGATGAACCAAATGGACCTTGGACATCATCATGGCAGAGGACCCACCAAAGGAAAAAATATGCAAACTTCGTATCCGATGGTTCTGAGAACCTGAAGGTGAGCAGACCCCAGGCAGCAGCAATACAGATAGAACTGGTATCTTGTCAGAGCTGCTTGTGATTTCTAGAAGGAGAACTGAAAAGAAGTTGTGTTGGCCATCACCCCTCCCCCACCCCAGGGGCAGAAGAAGTGTTAGTTTTCCCACTGCTGGGGGATGGAAAAGCTGGAGGGGGAGAGGGAAACCAGATGCTCTGGGCGTCCTGCTCTGGCCATTCTGATTTCAGAGGTTTATGGCAGCCTCCTAGATAAACGGGCCCTTGGAGTTCTGAAAGCCCAACCCAGACAGAGGACCAAGAGAAAGGAGTTATTGTTCAGTCTTAGCACTATTTGTTTATCATATGTCCATTGTCATTAACCCCTCCGAGTGAAAGCAGACTGGTTCATTTCATTTTCCAATTATCTAGTTTATGACATTGTTAAAATTAATCGAGTATTCATCTCAACATATAATGGGCAGGCCATGTGGAGGAGGCAATGATCCTGGAAAAATTCTGGCAGTGGGTCTGAGCGTGTTCTCGCTGTCAGTGTGAAACAGCCTGTACCCTGGGCCCATGCAGGTCGTGGAACCTGAGCTAGGAGAGTTGTGTTGTTACAATGCTCACTACCCATTCTCTGCACATTGTCTCTTGGTGGAAGACACCCCAAGAATGAAGCAATGCTTGGAGTAAGGCACTTTGTACATTTATTTCTTTTGGATGAAAGAGAAAGAGAAAGTTATGGACAGATTCGTGAGGACAATATTGTTGAAGGTTTTTAATGCCACTGAATGGTACACTTAAAAATGGTCAAAATTTGGGGCGCCTGGGTGGCTCAGTGGGTTAAGCCGCTGCCTTCGGCTCAGGTCATGATCTCAGAGTCCTGGGATCGAGTCCCGCATCGGGCTCTCTGCTCGGCAGGGTGCCTGCTTCCTCCTCTCTCTCTGCCTGCCTCTCTGCCTACTTGTGATCTCTCTCTGTCAAATAAATAAATAAAATCTTTAAAAAAAAAAATGGTCAAAATTTTATGGGTAAATTTTATGTTCTGTATATTTCATATATATGTATTTTATCTTTGTTTTGGAAGTGAATTGGCTTATCCATAGACTAGTCTAATCGTTGGGAGGGAGATCATTAACACTTGTCACCTTCCCTCTTGATTTCAAATGGCACACTGAACACGTGACCTTCGGTCCCTCCTGTTGACTTATCTCGGGAGCAGTGATAGAAGCTGCCTCTTATTGTAGGAATCATACAGGTTCTTATACTCAATCTAATTCTGGAGTAAATGGGGCTTCTCTTATTCCTAATACTTGAATATGTTTGGGAAATATGCTAGAACTTCTTTCATCCTTCAGAAGAGGTACCTAAGAGTTTATCTCTGGGGTGGCCCGTTCTACTTGTGGAAGTGATAAATGGTTCATTCCATTTAGTATACATGATATACTTTTTTTGAATGCCAACTCTCTACCCACTTTGTCTTCCACCTCCAGAATCGAACACTTCAGTGCAGAGCTAGAAGAGGTAAAGGCTTTGGATATGTGGCCCAGACTCACTTCACTGTGCCATCTTTGGGGGTCTGAGTGTTGTCACCAGCCAGAGTTCAGAGAAAAATAGAATTGCAAAATTGGGAGAGGTCTGAAAGGTCCTCTTTTTTACTATGCATGTGATGACTGTCAGATGGTTAGTTTGGGGTCACACACATCCAGAATGGCATTTATCTTTGATAAAGTTCACACCATGTGATCACTATTCACTCTATCTCTCTAGAGAGTCCTTCAAAGTTGTAGACATAAACATAATTTTAAAGTATCTTGCCCTAATCCAGAAACTTGTCGTTTGGCTTGCTCTGTATTGGGTTCAGATTGCATTATTTTACTATTTCAGGAAGACTTTTTTGGGTTAAGAAATTTCAGTTCACTTCACGATTTCAACTTGTCATTTTAGCTGAAAATTATATATGGAAGCTGAGTCATTTCCCTTGCTCTGGAACTTGCTGGCTGTTTCCAGGGCCTCCCTCATTATTCAAGCCACTACTCATTCACATGAATACCAAAAGCAATACTTGATGGCTGTGAAAGATTTCATCTCACAGGTCATGAATTGGAACAGAGTACTTTCTGTTTATCATCTACACTAAGGATTTACGATTGCCTAAGTGTTATATTTCTAGACCTATATTCTAAAGGAAAGCATCCTGCCCTGAGGTAAGGACAACTTCTTTATTCAAAGTGAAAATGATAGCAAGTAAAGGGCAAGACTTAAAAAAAAAAAAAAGAAATCCCACTTTTGGAATGTTCAGAATGAAAATCTTATTAAAATAAGACCTTTAAAGTGTTCTTTTTCAATGTTCACTTGGGAAGATACTTCACAGATGGTACAGATACTCTGAAATGTTGCCTGGTCTGAAATCTTTTATCTGTAGTTTTAGAAGAGCAAAGGGTATGGCATATGGATAGGAGAAACAGCCTTGGGAAGTCATGGCTAGGGACAGGGACAGGAATGTAAATTATATAACTGATTCTTGCCTCAAAATACTTCTGGTTCATTTCTCCCCACAAAGCATCACACTTGAGAACAGGATGGAACTTGCATACGGGGCAATTAAGGGCAGATGTGATTCTCTGATTTTGAGGCAGACGGTAAACCTTGAATGTCCCCAGCCCTCAACGAAAGCCACATTCTTTTTATACAGCCTTTGGTTGGCATAACTGAACTGTGTCTCTGCCCCCACTATATTTATTTATTTATTTCTTCCTTCCTTCCTTCCTTCCTTCCTTTCTTTCTTTCTTTTGAAGATTTTATTTATTTATTTGACAGACTGAGATCACAAGTAGGCAGAGAGGCAGGCAGAGAGAGAGGAAGGGAAGCAGGCTCCCTGTAGAGCAGAGAGCCCAGTGCAGGGCTCCATCCCAGGACCCTGAGATCATGACCTGAGCTGAAGGCAGAGGCTTTAACCCACTGAGCCACCCAGGTGCCCCCCCCCCAGTATATTTCATTATTGAAATGAAATTTCAATATATTTCATGTATTTCATTATTTAATATATATCATATATTGAAATCCTAACCCCCAGTATCTCAGCATCTGACTTTATTTAGACGTAAGGCCATTACAAATGTAACTAGTTAAGATAAGGTCATCCTGGAATAAGCCCCTAATCCAATACAACTAGTGTCCCTTATACGAAGGGGACGTTTGGGCACAGACACAGACATGTACAGAGGGAAGACGATGTGAAGACACAGGTAGAATGCCATCTGCCAGGAACACCAAGGACAGCCAGTAAACCATCAGAAGCTAGGAGAGAAACATGAAACAGATCCTTCCCTCTGTTAAACATAAGACAACGGGCCCCCAGTGGAGGTGTTTATGTTAAACCCCACCTCGCCAAACCAAGACTTGACTTATTATAGTTTTGGCTCTGCAGAAATGGAATCTGAAATCAGTCACTCAGGAATTGCTTAATGAGCATTCGTTAGGTAATCTGCCTCACAGACCCTTGTTGGCCCCTAAAGGAAATGAACCTTGCAATAACCAGCCTGCTTTTCGTCCAAGGAGAACTTCCTTGAGCCTGCTGCCTTCTGCCGTTAAAAGTTTTTACTTCTGTAGAGCTGCTCAGAGCTCCTTTCTATCCACTAGACTGGATGCTGCCTGCTTCATGAATTGGTGAATCAAGCCAATAAGATCTTGAAAATTTACTCAGTTGAATTTTGTTTTGTAGTACCTCCCAGCACTCAAAAGGATCCGACTCTATCCACACCTCGATCGCAGACTTCTAGCCGCCTGAACGGTGAGAAAACAAATGTCTGTTGTTGAGGTCACCCACTTCGTGGCACTTTGTCACGGTGACCCGAGCTGATGAAGGCAATAGTCCAATGGAAAGAAAGCTTCCAGGGCAATGAATTGTTTTGCAAAGAGTCATGGAAACCTCTGAAGGTGCAATTTTATTTTCAAAACATTTTCAATCAGAAATATATGTGTGTGTGTGTTTTAAAATCTTTTTCATTCCTTTTCTTTTCTTTCTTTATTTAATTATTTATTTTTTTAAGAGTGAGAGCACAAGCAGGGAAGGGGTGGAGGGAAAGGGAGAGAGAGAATCTTAAGCCCAGTGCAGAGCCTGATGTGGGGATTAATCTCAGGCCCCTGAGATAGTGACCTTAGCAGAAATCAAGAGTCAGATGCTGAACTGAGTCACCCGGGCGCCCCAGTAATGTTTCTTAGTATCTTTATTTCTATCCTATTGCTCATATACATTCCTTATGTCCACAGGTAGATTTTTATATAATTTGTAAGGTCTTTCTCTACTCCTAATTCCCTGAAAACTTCGCCAAAGACTTAAGAACTTGACCTCCTAATTCTGTCACCTTAAAACACCTGTCTAAGATTCCTTATCCTGTTCTCCACTTGGGGCCTCCATTTCTGTCCACCCTCTCTCTACCTTGAAGAGCTCCTTGCACACCTCTGCCATTTCTAAGAGTCCATATGTCTCTGGGGAAGATAATGGACTGGCCCATGGCGACTTCCCCAAGTTGCTGGATGTGGGCTCTCCACTCACGTGGTCCCAGTTGTTGAAAGAGGTCTGGCGTGATTCTGGGGACCCTAGTGAGGAGACAGGACAATAGGCAGCCCACACTTTTCTGTTTACATATTTGTTTTCAAGGGACCCGTAGATTCCCTGCTTCTGGCCCATTTCCAAATCGTCAGCTCCAGCTCTTTCTGAGTGTGATGTTCTTATCTTTTACTCTCGTAATCTGACCCTATGCACCTTTGATGTTATCATTTCTTTCCCAAACGACTGTGATGTTAAGCAGGTTAAAAATATTTTATTTATACATTTCTGTTTCTGTGTTTATACATACTCACTAAGTTGGCAATTTTTAGGCTAATAAGTTTGTTTCTGTCATCAGTCTGGTGAGCCATACTCTTTGACTTTTTGGGTTTTCTGGACCAGAGTTTTTTTTTCCTTTCTTTTTTTTTTTTTTTTTAATTTTTTTATTTGACAGACAGAGATCACAAGTAGGCAGAGAGGCAGGCAGAGAAAGAGAGAGGAGGAAGCAGGCTTCCCACTGAGCGGAGAGTCTGATGTGGGACTCGGTCCCAGGACTCTGGGATCATGACCTGAGCCAAAAACAGAGGCTTTAATCCCCTGAGCCACCCAGGCACCCCTGGACCAGAGTTTTCTGTGGCAAAGACATGGGCAGTGGTGCCTCTATCACCCGGAGGCAGTCAGGTCTCACAATGACAGTCTCAGCTCAGTGTGACCTCTCACAGAATTACAAGTCAGTTATCCTAAAAGCAAGAAAAAGTCATTCAAGTGTTTAAGTCTCTTCCAAAGTCATCCAAGTAGAAAGTGCAAGGCACCAAATGTCCTGTGGGCGCACGTTCCCCAGTCATCCCGACACGGGTGCTTTCCTTCCCTTTACTAGCTCTCCTGCACAGCACAACAGATGGACAAACTGACAAAGAACAAGGCCGGTCTGCCCCAGCCTTTCCAGCAACTCAGCCCCGTGGATCCCTGTCCTAGCCTCTTGCTCACAGGCTGACCTTATTATCATGTTGATCCATTCAGCCTCTCCTATATACATCAGTTGTCTTCAAACTTTGGACTGTTTGTCCCATGCACAAAAACAGATAACCAGAGGGAGAGGGGGAATGTTCTAAAATATTTAGATACTACTGATATATATATATATTTTAGCCACTATAAAATGTACGTTGAAATTTTAAAAGTGTGAGACAAAAGTCATATTCATAATCCCTCTCTCTATTAAGCTATATATATTTATTGACAAGTTAACAAACCTTTGCCCTCACTACGAAACTTGTTAATAATAATTTGCAATGATAATAGTCTAATTGATATATTTTATTATTTTAGAATATGTTGGTTTCGTCCTTGTGATACACTGATTCTAATTCAAGTTATAGATACCATTTTCTCTCTTTCTCCATTTCCATACTTGGCTCTGCTGCTTACTGCAGCTGTAAAGTTCCCTCACAAAGATGCACAGAACCAGATGGAAGAAATGCCCGCTAAATGCTCATTTTCATTCCACTCCACTGATTATGCAAAGGTTTTTGTTTAAATTCTGCTAGTAAATTTTATCTTCTCTGATGTCAGTCAGTGGCTCTTCCTGAATCATCTCAAGTTATTTCATTTTTGTACTTTTAACAAATAGGTTCAAAATCCACTAGAACTCTGGGAGAATTTTCAACAGATTTTTGGTAGTCTCTCCAAATGTACTGATATGGGAGTTTTTAACGGGTGACACACGGACTTCTTCCAGGTCAAAGCAAAATCACATAAACATGGAAAAGTTTCCAAATATCCCCTTTCAAGTTGTTCTTTTCATAACACGTGTTTCTTCATAAAGTACTTCCTGTCCAATTGGCTGATGTCTTTTCAAATCCAGTATGTCATCTCTGATTTTTAAAATACGCCATGATTGGGGCACTTGGGAGGTTCAGTAAGTTAAGCGTCTCTGACTCTTGATTTCGGCTCAGGTCATGATCTCAGGGTTATGAGATTGAGCCCCAAGTGGGGCTCTGTGCTGGGTGTGGAGCCTGTTTAACATTCTCTCTCTCCGTCTCCCTCGGTCCCTCCCTATACCCCTGCTGGTGCGCATGTTCTCTTGCTCAATAAGTAAATACAAATAAAATAAAGTAGAATATACCATGATGTGGGCAGATGAAGAACTCACTTGGGGAGTGGGAAGGTCAGCTCTCCCGTGGTCTGGATATTCTCTTGGGCTGACATGATTATTCTCTTCAAGGGACTATTTTCTAGGTGAGTTTTCTATGGTAAAGACACGGATGATTCCCTAAAAGAGCCATTTTAAGCCCCTTATTCATTTTGTGAGGATTAGTTTAGTTAAGTCTAGATAATATGATCCCCAAACCCACGTAGCCAGAAGCATGTCTGCCACAGTATCTCTCAGTGAACCGACAGCTGTCATCAGCGTCCTAGAGCAATGGGTCTTCACTGTTTTTTGAAGGTATTTGGGGATACCACAGGGGTTCTATGACTGGATCTGAGTCATATAGACTAAGTGAGGGTACCAATTCCTACATGTACATCAGTAGTAGGTTAACCTTCTGTATTTTTTAAATAAAACTAAATATAATTCTAACATATTCTTCTCCAATTCAATGCTGGGCACTCCAATCAATTCAATGCTGGGCACCTCATTTTGGAGATCCTGAATCTAGATCAAAACAACAAGATCACAGGACCCAGAGAAATTCAGAAACCTTTTTGGGAAGGGTGGTTGGGAAGGCTATGAAATCCTCTGATACTTTTGTTAGATTCTGCTGTCTTGCTTATGATCACTTTGGGAAACACAAGGGTGAAATCGATCACCATTGTCTGGTGAAGGAAACTCACAGCAGGGCTTGGGGCTCATCCTGGAGTGTACATTACTGGGACATTTCTGTTCTATTACCTTGAATCACTAAGTGAGTCTTTGTTCCGTTTTCCTAAGCCCTGCTGTCCTTCCCTTAAGGCTCCAGCGGGGCTTCTAAAGATAAGCCAGATTATCCAATAGCAAACAGTTACCAGGTAGACCAAATATTCATTTGTTAGGATTTTTTTTTTTTTTTGGTCAATTAAAAAAATAGCTTTCAAGAGCTCTCACAAAGACTTTTGCAGAGCTCATAGAGGTAATGTTCAAACTGTCTCTAATGATTCCTTGACCATGAATAAGCAAAACTAACAAAACAAAACAAAAATCTATTTTTCAGAACCCTGGGACTGTCACAAATGCTTGTAAGTTTCCGTCAGGTTGGGAGTGATAATTATGCTTTATTTTTACACACACACACACACACATACACACACACTTACATTGGTTTGTTTCTGAGTGATGTGCAAGGAAATTTTTTAAAAAGCATGGGATAGGGGCACCTGGGCAGCTCAGTCAGTTAAATATCTGACTCTTGGTTTCAACTCAGGTCATGATATCAGGGTCATGGGATTGAGCCGCATTAGGGCTCTACACTCAGTGGGGGCCTGCTTAAGACTCTCTCCTTCTCTCTCTGCCCCTCCTCCCACCCCTACTCTTGAAAACAAATCCTTTAAAAAAAAAAAAAAGGAGCATGTGGTAAGTATATGTGCCAGTGTGAGTGGGTAGAAGTTATTAAATACTTCATGTTCTATGAATTGAAAGTAACAAGGCTGTCAACTAAGTTGACTTTTCAAGAAGTGATAATGTGGAAGCAAGTATGGTCCCAGAGTCTCTCACATCAGTATCACCTGGTGAGGTCCCTCCCCTCAAAATCTGATGTGACAGAGTAGTAAGCCCGCCTCTTCAGGAGATGGTTCTGGCTGCAGAGGTTTCAGGACCATTGCTCTAGGCTGTGCATCCGCTGAGATAAAGACATCAGCCCAGTGTGTATCCCCTGCCCACCTGCAGCGCCAGAAACAATGACTTCTTCCTTCCAGATCTGTTCGTGGCTGCTGTTCATGTCAGAATTCCTTCTGAGAGGAGGCGGTGGGTACAACAATGAATCTGTTTCCTCCAGAGTCTTGGCTGTCCCGATCCTGACCTGCCACCTGTGTCACATTCCATCAGGTTCTGAGAATGAGGCATGGCACTTGTCAAAGACTGACACGCATTAGGGCAGAAGCCTGAGAGGATAGGCTGAGCCAAAGCACACGTGCACACACACACACACACACACACACACACACACGCTAGAAATTAATCAAAGCACAAGTTTTCTAGAAAACCCTCTCAAACAAAACCAATTCTGAAAGACAGGACTTTGGGTGAGTTTGGCCACTGATGGAGGTGAGGACTGGCAGGTCTGTTCTCTCTCTCTGTCTCTCTCTCACTCAGTCTCCCTGTGGGAATGATGAAGGCAATGACAACTGGTTCAGAAGCCAGTTTCTGTGACACGCATTTCCCAGCAGCTGCTCCGTAGAACACTTATCCTACCCAATGTCCTAGGAACGAAGGGTCTCGTGGTTAAAACCCTATCTTGGACATTTGAAATCTTTTTTTTTTTTTAACTTTCTATTTTGAAAGAATTATAGACCTACAGGAAGTTTCAAAATAGTACAAATGGTGCCATATATCCTTCACCTGATTTCCAGCGCAAATACATGTATATGGTTGGAGAACAATGTCAACCAGGAAATTGACATTGGGATGCTGTTATTAACTAGACTATAGACCTTATTTACTTTCCTGGCTTTTTCACATGCATTTATTTGTGTGTATCTAGTTCTCTGCCATTTTATCACCTGTATAGATTCTTGTAACCATGACCACAATCAAGATACAGAACCATTCCTTCACCACAAAGGGACTCCCTTATGTGACCCCGTTGTATTCATACCCCTCCCCCACCTTTCCTCTGGAAACCACCGATCTGCTCTTCATCTTTATAATTATGTCATTGCAAGAAAGTTTTACAAATGGAATCACACAGCGTGTAACCTTTTGAGATTGACTTTTTCATTCAGCATAATCCTCTTAAGTTTGGTTGGGGTTGTTGCACATAGCAATGGTTTACTCCCTTCTATTGCTGAGTAATTAATATTTCATGGGAGCAATGGGTCATAGTTTGTTTAACCATTCACCCAGTAAGGAATATTCGGGCTCTTCCCAGTTCGGGGCTGGGAGTACAGATGCTATGATCATTTATGAACAGGGTCTTGTACAAACATAAATTTTCACTTCTCCAAGATAAATGCCCCCAAATGTAATTGTTTGGTTGTATGGAAGTTGCGGGTTTAATTACAAAAGAAATGGCCAGTGTACCATTTTAGAGGCTCACAAGGGATGCATGAGAAATCCAGTATCTCTGCACTTTCTCCAACATTTTAATTTTAGCTCTCCTGATAGGTAGGTGGTGACATCTAATTGTAAATTTCATTAGCAATTCTCAAATGGCTAATGAGGTTGAACGTTTTTTTCACGAGCTTATTATTCATCTATATCTCCTCTTCAGTGAAATGTCTGTTCATGTCCTTTGCTCATTTAATGATTGGATTTTTTTGGGGGGGGGGTTTATTACTTTTGAGTTCCAGAGTTCTTTATATATTCTTGGCCCAGCCTTTATCAGATGTGTGCTTTGCAAATATTTCCTCCTGTGCTGGGGGTTGCCTTTTCTTTCTCTTAACTGGATCTTTCATAGCACAGAGGCTTTTCCTTTTGATGAGGTCCAACGTGTTTTTCTTTTACGAATGATGCTTTTGGTGTCACGTCTAATAACCTTTCACCTGGCCCTTGGTCCTGAAGATTTTATCCTATATATTCTGAAAGTTGTATGGTTTTACTCTTACATTTCAATCTGTTTAAATGTACTACACAGTTCCAGTTTAAATCCCTGATTTCCCGTGGCATTAATTGTTATATAAGGCATGAGACTGAGGTCAAGGCTCGTTCTCAATGCCTCTTAACATTTGAAGGGCGACAGTTCTGTAACCCCAGGCATCTATTTTTAGATTTAAGCTGAGTCCCCCAAACTTGGCCATCTATTCACGCATCAAATATTTGTCGGATACTCCCCACAGACATGGGCACTGGGCTTAGGCACAATCTTTGGTCTTTGGAAACGTTTGTATACACAGACTTAGCACCACGTGCTTTAGAAAATTCTGCTTGAGGGGCGCCTGGGTGGCTCAGTGGGTTAAGCCACTGCCTTCAGCTCAGGTCATGATCTCAGGGTCCTGGGATCGAGTCCCGCATCGGGCTCTCTGCTCAGCAGGGAGCCTGCTTCCCTCTCTCTCTCTCTGCCTGCCTCTCTGTCTACTTGTGATCTCTCTCTGTCAAATAAATAAATACAATCTTTAAAAAAAAAAAAAAAAGAAAATTCTGCTTGAGACAACCGACGGACTCAAAGACTGAGTCGGATACCAGGGCAAGCAAGGAGAGATGCAAAATTGGAAGAGTGCCCAGATAAGAGGCAGCTTCCATGGGAAACTTGGGAGTCAAGAGCTGAAATGAGGGAAAGGCAGGGAGGACTCAGAACGTGCGGAGGGAACGCGGAGGACAAGGCACATTGTGGTGGACGGCGTCGTCTGGGCTGACCCCCTCCTTCGCTCCTCAAGATCTCACGTGCCTTTTCTTCTCTTATTTGCTGGGCTCCTCAGTGTTCGTGTCCAGCTACCACCAGCTCTGTCATGGATATGTGAGTAGGTAAATGTACGTCTGTACAGTTAACCCTTAACACAGGGGGCAGGGGCTCTGACCCTCATGCAGTCAAACATCTACCTATAACTTTTTTTTTTTTAAAGATTTCATTTATTTATTTGACAGACAGAGATCACAAGTAGATGGAGAAGCAGGCTTAGAGGGGCTGGGGGGGGGGGGGAAGCAGGCTCTGCACTGAGCAGAGAACCCGATGTGGTGCTGGATCCCAGGACCCTGGGATCATGACCCGAGCCTAAGGCAGAGGCTTTAACCCACTGAGCCACCCAGGCGCCCTGACCACCACCTGTAACTTTTGACCCCCGCCCCCCAAGATTTAACTGCCAATAGCTTTCTTTTGATGGGAAGCCTCACGGATAACATTAACAACTGACATGTATTTTGTATGTGTAATACATACTGAATTCTTACTATAGAGCTAGAGAAAAGAAAATGTTGTTAAGACAACCATAAGAGGGGCCCCTGGGTGGTTTAGTCGGTTAAGCATCTGACTTCTTGGTTTTGGCTTAAGTGGGAATCTCAGGGTCGTGAGATCAAGTCCCGCCTTGGGCTCCGTGCTCAGTGCAGAGCCCGCTACAGTTTCCCTCCTCTCCCTCTGCCTCCCCACTCTCTAAAATCAATAAATCAATCTTAAAAAAAAAAAAAACAAACAAACAACCACACACAACCATAAGAAAAAGGAAATACATTTGTAGTAGTGGATGTGTTTATAAAAAAAAATCCTCACATAAGTGGCCCTGTGGACTCAAACCCATGTTGTTCAAGGTCGGCTATATATCCACAAATATGTATGTATATATGTGTATAATTAATTCATATAGGTATATTTGTCAGTACATATACGTGTGACACATGTAACAGACATATCTGTATATATATTATACATATACACACTTGTTATTTGTGGTATGTGTTTTTTTCAAGCTTTTATTTATTTATTTGAGAGAGAGAGAGAGAACAAGCAGGGGGCAGCAGCAGACAGAGAGGAGGAAGCAGGTTCGCCACTGAGCAGAGAGCCCGATGAGGGGCTCGATCCCAGGACCCTCGGATCATGACCCGAGCTGAAGACAGAGGCTTAACGACCAAGCCACCCAGGGGCCCCGACACGCTTGTTTTTAATGTAAAATTGTTTCCTAGTCCACAGCAGTTTGTAGGTAAAAACCTGTGGTCCCAGCTACCCTCACAAACACATTTATCTGGCCTTTCCGGACGCCTCACATCCACATCCTTTCTCATCGTTACAGAAGTCCTCAGCGTCGCCCGCGCTCCCTGGTCTTTCCTGATGACTCTAAGAATGACGTGCGCACTCTTTCCTGTTGCTGCTCCCAGTGGCAACTCCTCACATGGGTACGTGGAGGCTGGGGTCCCCGGGGGCTGCTGACGTCACGGGCTCTACCCTGCCCCCCGCCCCCCACTGGGAGGACTCCTGTCCTTGCTACAGCATGGCCTCCCGTGCACAAAGCAGTTGCTAGGAGTATTTTTTCTGTTTTTTTTTTTTTTTTTTCTTTTTCTTCTCTTTCTCTCTAAAATGTGGGCATTGATCTACGGGGCTGGCCTGAAGTACCGAGCCCATTATTCCATCACCTTGTTCTCTGACCTTGACTCATGATCTAAGAACCAAAGTGTGTCTTTCCTTGTCTTCCTGAGGCCCATCAGCGCCTCATACAGATAATATTTCCTGTGGGTCCTCCTGTCCTTTAGAGATGCTCTTACTTATCTGAATCATAGTTCCGGTTCCTGCCATTTACAAAAGAACCAGCTGTTCCCAATTTAGAAGAAGGTAAATTCTGAAAGTAAGTTGGTGTGCCAGTCGTTTAGAATTTGGGCCTCACAGCCCATAGCTACGAAATTATACATAATGGCAAAGTTCCCAGGCTGATCCACAGAAAACCTACTTATCCCAAATGTAGCTGAACTAAGGTAATAAAGCTATAGGCAACCCAGCCACGCTTAGCAATTTGTTTCCATTGGAATGCGTGTCTTGTACCAACTGCGAACCCAAGGAGGCAGAGTGAAATAAATCTGAAACTTGAATGTATCTTGTTGTTGGGATTATGTAGCCTGTTAACTGGGACTCCAAGGGGGAGAAATGTCGGATGGAGATGTCCGTGGAGTTGTTTATCAAATCCCGGGAGCTTTCAAAAGAACGTGCAAAATTATAATTTAGTTCCCTGGAAGTAGAACCTCTATTTAATACCATTTACCAAAGTCCTGGCACGTCCGTCATCTTGGAATGAGGTCGAAGTCGAAGACTTGAGAGAGGGTGAAGGCACTGCTGCCGGGGCGCAGGGGAAGCATGCCCAGAGACAGGCGGACAGAAATGTAGTTGGGGCTCTGGCCAAGGTGGCCTACCGTTGGCCACCTGGTTTGGGAAGTGGTTTTAATCCATTTTGATTTCAACTATATCATTCTCTCCGTTCCTAACAGATGGCTTTCACTTATCAATTTGCCCACTCCCCATTTCTCTGTGCAAGGACATCCTCGTCTAACACTGATCAAGAGAACAGGCCATTAAACAATATGAGGGAAATTTACATCAGGGAGAGACTGTCTTTAAAACTGACCAGATGGCAAAATACTTCTAGAAGTAAAGGATTGAAGACCTACTATGTGTCAGTCACTGTGCTATGTCTTTTCACCTGAATACCTTTATCAGCCTCCTAAAAACCCTGGGACATGGACATTATCATCCCCGTCCATGGACATCTCATTCTGTTGTTGAAAACGGAAGTCGGCAGGTTATGTTAGACTGAGAACCTTGGACGCATCGCGTAAGGATTCAAACACAACTTCTGCCTCCAGAGCAAGGCTCTTTCCCTACCTTTATCCGTCCTACTACTGCAATAAAGCGGTTCACGGTCCTAGAAACAGATGTATGTTCCTCACTGGTTTTCACCCAGTTAAAAAGAAGATTATTCAAAAAGCAAGGACGACCCCATTTCTTAACTATATTTAAACCCAGGGAAGGTGATCAATGTGCAAAGTAGATTTGGCTTGGAGTCGGCTTAGCTGTACGTTGCTGGTCAAACCGAAGGAGAAGCCGTTTCCAGGGAGCCTGGGCAGACACTGGGCTCTCATGAAATTGAGGGTAAGTGAGCTAACCCTCAGGAGGAATGAGCCCAGCAATTCGTTTGGTGTGGTGTCTGGCTCAGTGCCAGAAAGAAGAGAAGATTATATGTATTATTTGATAGTACAAACGGGGGGTGGGGGAGAAAAAGCCCAACCAAACATCAACAAAACAAGCCAGTGCCGCAGAGAATCTGTTTTGAGCTTTTCAGATTATAAGAAAAGGGAGCAGTAACCTTCACTGTGACAGCACCAAATTAAATCTAGCCACAAAATCATATCGAAGCTGGTATATAGAGTTGTGTTTCCAGTTAGAAGACACACACACACACAGAAGAGCTGTGTTTCCAGTTAGAGGACACACACACACACACACACAGAAGAGTTGTGTTTCCAGTTAGAGGACACACACACACACTCTCTCTCTCTCTTTCTCTTTCCCCTTCCATCGCTTCAGCGCTCCCTCGTCCTAGCGCCTCCCTTAGACTCCCCCTAGTGGAAGGCTGGGGCATGTTAGCCCCAATGATCTCTGCTTCAGAACAAAAGAAAAGTCTCGGTATTTCCATTTTGTAAAATGTTTCTTTAGTTGGAGGTGAGCAAACACTGATGCCTAAACCAGTGGATTTTTATGGACTGCAGGCAACAAAGAGTAGAACTCTTTAACCTCCCCTCGGGTTCATCGCTCAAGAAATCCTGATGGAACACGCACCCAGGGACATGCAAACAGATACATCGGCACAACCCCATTCCTGCCTGTGCACACGTGAGTTTCTTTCCATCCCTCACCTCCAAGGGGACCCCACAATAAAATGCGCCCCTGGGGTGTGGTAAAGACAGTACTTGGTGTAGACCTGCTAAGCTCTGACTTGGTTGGGTAGAATTCTACCGTACCATCTGCACTTGCTTTCTGCTTGAGGGCTGGCCTTGGTTTGCATTCAAAGGGCTGCTGAGAAGATCTGTTAGGTGTCAGTTTTGTATGGGCCCCTCTTATTTTACTGACAGGTCTGCAACCCAGGCTAAATACGAGGAAGCCACTTGCTCCCACTCATGGTAGCGGGTTGAGCATCTGATGGCCATGAGAAAGAACAGGACACATTCGTGGTGGCACGCCGGCCGCCTGTCTGGCCATGAGGCCGTCCTCAAGGAGAACGGGCTGTCTCTCTACTGATGTGCTGGAAAGAGCAGGGGGTACAGGTTGCACCACTGGCCAAACCCAGCTGCCTCCAGAGTTAGGCAACTCACAAACTCGGACCCTTTCCAGAACACCGAACATTCTCAAGAAGAAGGAGTGAAAAAATTAAATGTACTTTCTAGGCTGAAAACTCTTTGTGTCACAGATTTCAGGACAGGTTGCTCCTTTGAATTCAAAAGCAGTGGAGCTTTTGATACTAGAAAACGAGAAAATTGCCGCAGAGAAAAGGTCATTTGAGTAATAGCTGAAAATCATCTGGCTAGTATTTATCGCCATTAATTTGTTCGCAGGAAAGGGACATGAGGTACCAAGAAAGTCATCACACAGTGGTCTGATAGTTTCCAGCTCCCACACACAGAGACATTCTTGTGATGTAGGTGTTCGTGCAGTATCAGCACTGAAAGAAAGAAAGAAAGGAAGAAAGAAAGAAAGAAAGAAAGAACATTGATAATGTACATCAGGCCCCGACTTTTGGGAACTGGCCCATATAGCACTGGAATGTTCTGAGATCGGCCCATTAGCTGAGGTACGGAAGAGGCTACAGCTCAGGAGACCTGAGGAGAGATCGCGGGAGCTGGAGATCCAGCAGATGACAGGGGCAGTGGGGCGGACAAGAGTTTCTGAAGGGACTTGGAGATGAGCGAGTCTGGAGGATGAATGGGCGGCCGGTGCTGGACAAACTCTGACCAGGCATTAGGGCCAGGCCTGACTCAGGTGTGCCAGCAGCGGCCGCCTCATGGGGGGCCTGGCTGGGTGTGAACCACTGAGACACTTGAAAGTTCCACCCCTAAACTATGGAGGGGTTGACCAAACCTCCTTTTAGGACCATCCAGAGTGGTGTGCCCGGAGCAGCCTGCTCCTGGTGTGGGTCCTGGTTCGGTCTTCACAGTATCCTTAAGGAAAGTCGGTTACAGAGATGACCCAGAGCGTCATTCTTCTCTTGCCTTGAGCTGTCCCCCTAAATCTGTGCCAAACGAAGACTTTGTGAGTACTGTAAGAGGAAGTAGGTGAATTTGGCTTGGCCCAAATGGGGAATCTGTTTCGTCAAGCCATCGCAGATTAGTTCTGATTGGTTTGGTCGGGTAGCAAAGTTGTTAGTTAACCAGAACCCGAGAAGAGGAGAGAGCTTTGTAAAACCTTCCTCGTCCTAGTACTTGGCCCTAAACTCCACAGAAGCTCCCATCTCTCTCCAGTGGGGTCCTAACAGGACATTTCTCCACATCCCCCGCCCACACCACCTCACTGTATAGAGGATAAGGATGTACGTGTATAAGCTCCCGGAAGACAGGGACCATGGGATGTAATCCCTTATGGCCAATCCCACATTGTCTTGCGGGGGACTAACTGCGAGCTGACACAGTCCTTGCAGTCCGGGGAGTCTCGCCAAGGGCTAGCTCCCGCAGTCCCTGCAGTTTGCTGATTGATTTGGCTCACATGAGTGCTGTAGGTCATGCTGACACAGTCCTTGAGCTTCTCTGTAAATGTGCTTGGGAAAACTCTCTTGTTTTGAAGCAAGGCAGTCACGTGGGACTTGTGGTCCTCGGATCTCGAGCTCTTTGATAAACATTCTTGTTATTGAACTATAAAATAAAGTCTCTGATGCGTGTTGGGGCTCCACTGGGTCATCAGCCCTCCCCAAGCCATCTTTCGGTCTCTTGTTGTTCTTTAATTCGCCTCCGTTCTCTCTCAGTCTTCCCCGGGACTTCTCGCCACCATATTTTCTAAGGTGGCTGCCGCCAGCTTCCGGTGGCTATTGAGAACTTCCAAGTGGCTACTCAGAACTGAGATGTGCTGAACTCAAAGACTTCAGAGGATAGTGTAATGTAAAATACCTCATTAGGGGCACCTGGGTGACTCAGTGGGTTAAAATCTTTGCCTTCGGCTCAGGTCACGATCCCAGGGTTCTGGGATCGAGCCCCACATCGAGCTCTCTGCTCAGCGGGGAGCCTGCTGCTCCCTCTCTCTCTGCCTGCCTCTCTGCATACTTGTGATCTCTCTCTGTCAAATAAATAAATAAAATCTTTAAAAAACTACCTCATTAGGATGATTTGTTATCAACTACATGTTGAAGTGATAATATTTTGGTGAAAAAAATATATAGTATTAACATTAATTTTTCTATTTCCTTTCACTTCTTTTGAGAATAAGCTTTGCATTTTAGAACAGTTTTAGGCTCCAAAACTGAGCAGAAAGTACAGAGAGTTCCCCTCTCGCCCTATCCCCGCACACTGCCACTTCCCTCGCTGTGGACATCCCGCACCACAATGGTCCATTTGTTACAGCTGATGAACCCACAATGACTTGATTATCACCCAAAGTTCGTATCCTTTTACCTCTTACAGTGGCTGCTCGAAAACTTTAAAACTCCATTGGAGGCCTTCTCTTTCTTTTGGGTAGCACTGTTTTATACCTCTTTGGGTGGCAAATCTAAAACAAAAACTTACATCCAGGTGGGATGATAAGCCATGCTCACTGAAGAAGAAAATGATCTCAGAACATTTGAGATCTTAACGGAATTAAAAGCTGACCTTTGTCCCTTCTTTTTACAGCCAGTTCAGAAGGAAATTACTCAGAGGAAGATCTCCACATACTCTATCACTTGACAGCCCTGTCTCAGACCCAGACTGACTTGCAACCCACACTCTGGACATCTGACAAGCCAGCAGCCTCTTACTGTGGCTCACTGAGCCGAGACAGGACTTCCTCTGCAAAGAAAATGACCAGTTTCAAGTGTCTCTGGGGGCTTCTAGCTTCTGGCCCTGTTCCCTCAAAAGGCCAGTTTCAATCTCGAATCCCACAGGTCACATGCTAGAACGACTTCTGCCCTGTGTCCCCTCAGGGGCCCGGTCAGCCGGGGAGAGTCCGAGTGAAGGTAGGGGAGTGTGGCTGTTACTCTTCCTCAGCTTCCATGAAGCCTCCCTGAATAATTATCTTGCAGATTTTTTTTCCCCCTACATCACTTTCTGCTTGGCTTGAGTTCTATGGAAGACTTATGCCATTAGCAAATTGGCTTTCCACGCTCGTGTACTTCACTCCCGGCGCTCACAGAATACCTGCTCTCATTTGCAGACTTGGCCAGCATTTCAGGCCGGAATCAGCATGAGCCTCTCTGGCCAAGTCCTGGTGAGAAGGGCCTGTTGGCCTAAGAGGATTATGCAGAGTTCAGTCAGCCACGTGTCCACCGAGACCATAATGACTTCGACTCTAATCTCCTTCTTGGGTAGGCCCTGTCACCACTGGGGTTCTTCCCAACTGCTGTGTCTTTCTTTACTTCCCCCTCACAAAACCCATCTTGATTGTTCCCCCATCCTCAGATCTCACCTCCTGCTTCTCTCTCCACCGGGGGCGGGATCCTCAACCAACCCCCTTTGGAGCCTTCTGGCATTTCAGGTGGGAAGTAGAACTGTACCACAGGCTCACATCATCATTCTGGAAGAATTTACCCAAGTAGAACGTTCGCCATCACAAAAGAAACATCTGCTTGACTGGAGAAAACAGACTCAGTGTCTGGGTTTGTGAGCCATTTCTGTCCCCAGCTTTACCACGACTGGGAAGACCTACCTGCCAGTCACCTCGTGATGCTGCTTCAGTAATCTTCCTCCCAGTGTTTTGAAAACTGACTTTGATCCAAAGGCCAGACTCAAAAGTGGCTTTTCCCACAGAGCCCTTCTGCATTGTTGAGACAGTTTATTGGTTTCCTTCTCTGGAATGGGGCTGCCTTTCCTCTCCGGTCATGGAGATGTTGGAAAAGTATGTCAGTTGCAAAAAAGAAGATCTTAACTAACATACTGGTGTTTTATTTAAAATTTTTGTGTTAGATTTGTTAGTAAAACTGGCCTGTGTGTCCATGCTACAGCATCACTGTCAAGTTTTTGGTGTCAGTGTTATACTTGCTATAAGAAGACGTTGGAAGCACTTATTTTCCTTCCACTAGAAGAGTTTTTAAAACATTAGAATGATCTATTTCTTCGAGATTTAAAATCATTCTTATGTGAAATTATCTGGGCCTGGAAGCCAGCCAGTGCTTCAGCTTCATACGCGCTAATGCCTTAGGATTCACGTTTGCGTGTGTAGAGTTGAACATGAAATTTTCTTTTCATTTTCTCCATCTTTGGAGGGAGATCCTCCTTTCTAATTCTCCTTTCCGATTCTCCTTTCTAATTTTCTGTATTTGTATTTTGTACCTCCTTTTGGGGGAGGAGGGATAGGAGGGATTTTTCTAATTTGTTTAAAAAGCATTATATTTCGGATTCATTTTTTTTTCCTGCCAATTATCTAATTTTTAAAAATATATGCCTTTCAATTCTCATCATTATTCATTTCTTCCTCTTGCTTTCTGTAATTCCCTTGTGCTCTTTTTTCAAACTTCTTAAGTTGAATAACGAATGCATTATTTTGATTATTTTTCATCCGGTAATGCTAAGTGCTTAAGCCTAAAAATTTTCCTCTAAGCACTGCTTTAATCACATCCTTAGGTTATGAAGCATAGCTGTAAACATTTACTTATAATTACCATTGTCTAGGTTTTCTGCACAAATGTACTGGGCTCTGCTCTGAATACCTTCCCATTTTAAGGTTTCGGCTTTCCCTTTTGCACCGAGCAGGCCTGGGGGTGGGGGTCTTAGAAAGCACAGGTAGCCTGGCCTAGAGTCCCATCCCAAGGCACCCAGGCACCCCTGCCCCTCTGACATGGCAAACTTTAGAACACCACTAGGGAACACTTCTGTGTTCTCTCCAGGAATTTAAACTTAGTGGTGCCGCGTACAGCACTCTCGGTTGGGTTTTGTAGAATTCCTTCCCTTCTTTTCAGAGAGGTTGGCATCCTGCTTTGGAGCTGGAGAGTGAATATTCACTGGGGGCCAAGCACCGGTCTGATTGTCAATATCCCTTGCTCTTGTTACTCTCACTCGACCAGTTCCTGATATGCTGCAGAATGGTTCGGAAGTTGTTGATGTTATCTTGGGTGTGTTCCAGAAAGAGAAAGAGACACACGCATTTTATCCCACCATCTGTTATCAGACGTCTCAGTACTTAACTTGTTGAAGAGTACTTGAAAAGTTTTCTAGACTCAGGAGGCTCATCCACAACTTAAGCTTGATTTCCAAGTGACCAGCTTTCATGAGGACAAAAAGAATCCTCTTGGCTTACGCATTTCCTGAGCCCTAGCGGACCTTTCATCGCCTAAGTAATTTTCACCATCTATGCCTTTGACTTTCTATTAAGCAAGCAGAGTTGATTGGCCTGATTTATTCTGTTGAAATGCGGGGCACACGGGGCTGGGAATAAAAAGTGGGAGAGCTGACTTCTGCCCTTGTCCAAGGAGAATACCCAGACGCTAGCCCTCTGTAGACTTGACTTTGAATTTGAAAATATGCTTAGTGTCTCCTGCGATTCCCTGAGGCTGTCTAAGGCAGTCTGGCAACACCAGCTCAGGAGGAAGGCCACTAGGTGTGTCAATGTGTCTGTTGTCTGGTCTCTTTTTGAAACCTGCACAAATTGCTTTGCTCAGCAATGAGCCTGAGGAAGAGGGGCCATTGGCCTTTGGGTCATGCCTTTCTTATGGCTTCCCTGGATAAGACAACTCCGAAGAAAGAGAATCAAAAACTAATCATAGATCACACTGGAAGTTTTATATAAAACCGTAGAATATTCAGATGGAGTCGAGTCTGTCTCAGTCAGAGCTTTGCTTGGGGCCCAGCCGCTCATCGGTGTGCACGCCTTCCCCACCCTGTGCTCGATGCCGTGGGCTCTCCGTGAGCAGCTGGGAGAGGGAAGACAATTCTGCTTTCAGGGAAGCCAAAGGCAGTGCCGGGTAAATTTGTAAACACTTTTCAGCCACCTGCCATGTGATGCTTTGAAATGCCTCCAGGCCAGAGATCCACTTCCTACGTGGGGTCAGGCTTTTGAAACAGAAAATCCTCCTGAAATAAGAATTGGCAGGTTCTCCTTCAGGGATGCGGCAAATGCAAGCATTTTGGCCCTGGCTCCATACAGCTCTGGGTTAGGTTATGCCTTTGAATTTCACCTTTGTTCCCAGCACTTTCTGAAAGAGAGTAGTGCTACCAGGATATCTTTCAAGACAGATGACTCTTCTATATATTATTTTCAAAGGAGGGTATAGAAAACAGAGAGAAGGTGATCAGAGAGATGGTGGGGGGAGTACATGATCTCCAAAGAGCCCTGTGCTCAGGTGAAGTGAGGGTCCAGACACAGGACAGTCAATGCATGGATAAGGATTCTACACATATCGCTGGGAGATCCAGAATGGACTTCCAGGAAGTGCTTGCCTCTGGACCTAGCTCTCTTAAGAGGCCATCTGGCTTGCCATGAAGATAGCAGACAGAGATAATTGGCACAGACCGGCCTGATCCTTCTGAAGAACTGACAGAGGCTCTGGGCTAAAAATTACCTCTCCTTCTAGAATTATCTTTGAAACACTACATCTGACTTTCATCCTGAGGGTATTTATCAAGCTCCAGTGGACAGGCCACAGAAGAAAACACCTAGGGATTTCATAAAGCATGGAATTTAGTAGAAGATCTTCACACAGAAACTGGGATCCCAAAGGGCTTTATCTCTCATGTAAGCATGAATTAGGTACTTGCCCACTTATTCCTACTACTGCCACTTCACTAAACATCGGGGAATATTACCTTTCTTCTGTCTTAGTACTTGGGTAAGGAAACAAAATCTCTGCCTTGATTATTCATAAACACAAGGTCATCGTATACTTTTCCAACCTCGATTCACACTTCCTGGTAGGCCCAAGAAATAAGCTCAAGTTGAGAATTAGTGGAGAGCCACGGGGTTACAGCAACCATAGGCTCATGGTACTAAGAGAAATGAAGCCTATCCGATTCATCTCAAAGAATTTCCATTGATCATCAGCACAGATCACAAAACTCAAAGATACCAACATAACACCACTGGGGAAAACAACAACAACAACAACAGGAGATTCAGCTTCCAAGAAGTTTCAGATACTGGATTATCAGCCAAAGAATATAAAACAAGTAGTTTAAACTATGGGAAAAAAAAAATTGAGGGTCTAGATTAGTTTGGCAGGGACATCATAACAAAGTATCACAAACTTGGTGGCTTAAACAGCAGGTATTTATTTGCTCACAGTGCTAGAGGCCAGAAGAACAAGATCTAGCCTAGAGGCTACAAGCCCGAGGCTAGAAGTCCAAGGATTAATTTCTTCTGCGACATCTCTCCAGGGCTAGTGGATGGCCATCTTCTCTTGGTCTTCACGTGGTCTTCCCATTGTGTCTGTCTGTGTCCTAATCTCTTCTGATAAGGGCCATTCATATTGGATTAGGACCTGCCCCAAGGACCCCATTTAACCTTAATTACTTCTTTCCCATCTCCTAGGCAGTTGCATTCTGAGGCACTGTGGGTTACAATTTCTTTTCTTTTCTTTTTTTTTTTTTTTTAGATTTTATTTATTTATTTATTTATTTGACAGACAGAGATCACAAGTAGGCAGAGAGGCAGGCAGAGAGAGAGAGAGAGAGGAAGGGAAGCAGGCTCCCTGTGGAGCAAAGAGCCTGACGAGGTGCTCGATCCCTGACCCTGGGATCATGACCTGAGCTGAAGGCAGAGGCTTTAGTCTACTGAGCCACTCAGGTGCCCCAGGGTTACGATTTCAATAGATTAATTTTGAGAGGATACATTTCAGCCCATAACAAGCTATAGAGAACATAAGCAAGGAACAAATTTTATAAAAATTTTCAAGTGTTTTTTGAAAAAATATCCTGCTAGAATTTCTAGGAATGAGTAATATTATAACTGTTTTTGGAAGGCTCAATGGATGGTTTAAGAGAAGTTTAGCATAGCTGAAGAAATAATTAGACAACTGCAAAACAGATCAGCAGTTTATCTAATTCACAGTACAGAAAGAAAGAGAAAAGACTCCAGTCCTCAGAATTAAACACACCAAGGAACCCAAGTAGGCTTTGCAAAAGAGGAAAAAAGAGAAAGAAAAAAAGAAAGAAAGAAACATACACCAGATAGGGCTAACACACTAAAGCCAGGGAAGATGGGGAGATTCAAAAGACAAGCAGGGAAGACGGATTACTTACAAAGGAATGACAAACTTACAAGTGACTTCTTAACAGCAATCATAGGAGCTAGAGGACAGTGGAAACATTTTTTTAATATGCAGAGAGAAAGTAGCTACCAGCCTCAGAATAGACGTGAAGTGAAAATACCGTTCAAGAACAAGAGTGAAGTAAAGACGCTTCGAGGTAAGGAGAAACAGACTGTGATTTAAGAGGAATGTTAAGGGCTTGTTTGAAGCAGAGGGAAGTCATGTTGTGTATAAATATTGAGATGAAAAATGGCATAATGAACCAAGAAAGTGGCTAATGTATGAGTAAATCCAAAAAATGTTGACTTGAGAAAACAATGGCATAGAAATGAAATATGCAGGACCAGTAGCAGAGAATTCAGAAGGGTAAGAGGATTAAAGTGTCCTAAGGGCACTTGAACGTGCAGAAGGAAGGAAACTTATTAATTAAATTTAGCATATGATAAGTGGAGTATGCTTGTTAACAGTCCTGGAGAAGCTCTAGAAGCGAACTACATTTATAACTTCCAAAGTGGTGGGAGTAAAATAAAAGGAAGTCAGTCTCAAAGAAGGCAAAAAACGAGAAGACATCTGGAGACTGTTACAGAACACAAAATAAGATAAAAAGATAAAATATTTCAGTGATTGCTTTACTGGAACACCTGCTAAATGCCTCGCTAAAAGTCAGAGATGACAGACTGGATTTAAAATGTCTAGTCAAACACTCTTTTACCAGGAAACACATCTAAAACGGAAGGATCAAAAGGTTCCAAGCACAGAATGAAAAAACAAAACAAAACACAAGAGACAAATCCAAAAGCATTTCTGTTGTTGAAGACTTTTTAGTTTAATTTCCCGTTTGGAACTTTGTTAATTTTGGTCGTCCTCTTTTAACCTCTTAAATTAGATGTTTAATCCACTAATTTTTAGCCTTATTTCTTATTATTGGAAACTAAAACTATAAATTCCTTCCCATACATTTGGAGGAAAAGGAGGAGGTTGTTTTTTTTTGTTTGTTTTGTTTTACTATATAGCACTTTGCATTGAAAAATATTTAATGGCATGGGGACAGGGTTTTAATAATGTGTTGTTAAATATAAAAATAAAATAAAGTGTGAGCAATATGGTTTGATTATCCCCCAAAGGACACAGCTCTATGTATGTGTGTCATACACATAGAGCTAGAAGGAACAGTTAACTAAGGTAGCAGGGCTCCAGCATTTTTACCTTTCTCTAATTCCTGTGTATATTTCTATAATGAAAGTGAATTATTTGTTATAATCAGAAAAGATTTATAGAACAGAAAAGCAACCAACACTGGAAGCCGCATGCTGGGGGTGGGGGTGGGGGAACAGTCTGCTTCTATTGACCCGAATAAGCATTATTGGATTTCCTGTTAGGGTCCCAACCTGGCAGACATGAACGGACACCTGGGAGATAATCAACGTGCCCCCAGTGAACTTGGCTCCTCCCCTGGGGGGCTAAGAGCTGACCTGCACCTGGTTTTGTGATCTCACGTGCCTTCTGCCGTGTTGCCTGCAGGTTCATTCTCCTCTCCCCCAGAAACAAGAATGTGAGGACAGAATATTCAATAGTCGATTATACGCATTCGAGATCGGGGTTTCAAAAGAGGAACACAAAATGCTCTGGGAGTCTGAGTGTTTCACATGGCACGTACACAATTTCTTGTGACATTTCCCCTATTGCTCTGTTTCCTTTTGAGCCTGATTTGTTCTTTCCTTAGCTGGGCTTTCTTCTAGAGAAAAGAAAAAAGGAAATGGATTTTCTGATGACATCCCAAGAGAAAACTCTGATGACATTGGGAAAGATTTCCCTCATTTATCCACTGGGGACTGGGAAGGTGCACTTCCTCCTCTTCAGGAGTGAAAATAACGCTTACTTCCTCTGAAATCCTGAGATGGGAAATGATGGATTGCCAGAAATGTTATTACTGAAACATGGGATTTTTCTATCAGGGTGGGAGTGAGTCTGTCCGTCCGTCTGTCCATCAACCCATCCATCCATCCATCCATCCATCCATCCATCCACCCATGCGTCCGTCCTATCCACTCAATCTAATGAATGTATGTGGGAAAACAATTAAACAGTATGCATAGTAATGCTGCAGGGACAGGAATAAGGTATTAGCCTTGCCCTTGAGAGATTCATGAGCAAACGAAGAGACGCACGTACAGAACTAATTATAATGCAAGATAGACTAAGTCCTAGTGTTTATCAGTTGTATGTGAAATGGTGAGGGGGAGAAAATATGAGCGCTTAAGTTATTTCCCCTGCCTTAAAGTGACGGATAATCTCACTGGGGATAGAGAATGTAGCCCCAAGAAACAGTTATATAACAAAGGCTGATGCTATTCCCTTGAGTGACCTTGGACCCCGAGATCAAGGAGAGCAAGTGCCTTCCCTTGGCCCAGAAATGTGCTTTTCCCCAGGTCCTCGGAGGCAACAATGATGGTCTCAATGAAAAGGCGCATGTCCTCTGCGTATGGGCAGGTCTCCTGGCATGGGGTTTTACGAACTGTTTTCCTCAGCTTCTTGCTTGCTCGGTTGAAATTTCCAGGCCTCACGAGACCCACTGCTTAACCAGGGTAGAGCTCAGTCCCACACAGGACTGACCAGACCTGCATTTAAGGCACAAAGTGGTGGCTGCCCTAACTGTCCCAGGAGACCATTTTCTAGACCAGCTCTGCCCCACAGAACTTTCTGCCACGATGGAAGTGCCCTGTGCAATACAGCGGCCCCCTTCTCATGCGGCCAGTGAGTACTTGGGAGGCGGCTAGTGAGACTTACGAATGAAATGCTTCCTTTAATTTCATCTTCACTGTAATAAATCTAATTTAAAGGAAAATGCCTTCACTTTCATTAATTCAAATTTAAATCGTGGCTGCTGGACTGGACAGTAGAGCTCTAGATCATGAAGCTCAAGGACATGGGAAGGGAAGAGTTTTTCTTGAACTTTAAGGCGTCCTGGTAACTCACAGAATCACTTCGCCACCAAGTGGGTAAACCTGGACCTTGGCTTTTGACATTCAGACAGGCCCGTGACCCAAGGTTCAGCTTCTCATCTCCTTTCCACTTCCACGTCCAACTGCAATCCAATGGCTTCAAACATTTGTATCCCAATGAAACAAAGGACTCACAGGACCACTTAACCCAAATTCCATTAGCCTGAATGCTAAGCTACTTCTCCTCTACTTTTGCTACTTTAAGACTTTTCATCAGAGTAAATGAAAAGATCAGGACACTTTCAGTGGCACATCAGGAAAGCCCGGTATGGGGTCCACGAATCTGAATTATTAAAAAAATAGATCTAGGTCATTCTCCCATGCTTCTTGAAATGACATCACTTCACACCAGAAGGAAAAACACCATATATCACTTATAATGGGAGCATTTACTCGGACAACAAACATTAATTGAGCACACAATATGAGGTAGGCATGAGTATAAGTTAGGGAAGTAGCAGTGAACAAGACAGGCAAGATTGTCATCATGTGGTCTAGTGGGAGACAAAAATAAACCATGAATGAATAAAAAGATAATTTCAAGTAGAGAGTGTTCATTGATGTGTGGAAAACCAAGAGTGTAGGGAGAGAGGACAGATGGGTTTAGGAGCTGCTTTAAACCAGGTGGTCAGGGCGCCTGGGTGGCTCAGTGGGTTAAGCCGCTGCCTTCAGCTCAGGTCATGATCTCAGGGTCCTGGGATCGAGTCCCACATCAGGCTCTCTGCTCAGCAGGGAGCCTGCTTCCTCCTCTCTTTCTCTCTCTGTCTGCCTCTCTGCCTACTTGTGATCTCTCTCTGTCAAATAAATAAATAAAATCTTTAAAAAAAACAAAAAACAAAAAACCAGGTGGTCAGAGAAGGTCTGTCTTCAGAGTTGATGCTGAAGCTGAGACTGATTATGTAGAAGTCTGGGGGAAAAGCATTCCAGGCAGAAGGAACAGCAGGTGCAAAGACCCTGAGGTGGCAACAAGCCAGGGCTATCTGAGGGCTGCAAGAAGACCAGCGTGACGCAGTGTAGTGAACTAGCTGAGCTGGGCAGCAAGGAGCACAGGGGTCAGATCACACTGGGCCTTATATACGGGACAGGTGGCTAAAATTGTATTCTGTAATGTGATTAGAAACCCTTAGCAAGATTTAAGAAAGAAAGTGGTGTAGTGTATTTGCACTTTTAAGACATTATTTTGCTTGTCAGGTAGAGGATGCATTATAAGAGGACAAGCATGGAAAAGTCTGGAGGTGAGATAGGAATTCTTGCCGTGGGCTGGGTGCGAGATGAGGACTTGGATTAGAGCTGTGGCGGCAGAGGCAGTGAGATGTAGCCAGATTCTGGGATATATATTGAAATTAGAGCCAATAGGACCGGCTGATCTACTGTGGGGATCATTTTTTAAAAAGAGCCACCAACAAATGATTTTTAAGAATTGGATGTGAGCAACCGGGTAGGCAATGGAGCCATTTGGCTCACAAAGAAGCCCTGGCAGGGGAAGAAATAGGCTTTGGAAGGACACTAAGAGTTTACTCTTGGACTTTGAATTCGAGGTTTCTATTGGACATCCAAGCAGAGACGTCATACTGTCGGTTTCCTTAGAGGAACGATAAGGCTAGAGAGAGAGATTTGGGAGTCATGGGTTTGATAGATACCCATGGGTAGAACGTGGAGAAAAGAACGGGGTACATTGCGTGTGGGGGAATGAGAGGGGAGGAGAGAAGGGAAGGGGAGAGAAGAGAAGCGATCTGGAGAAGGAATCCTGGGGCGTAACACATGAAGAGGGCGAGCAGAAGAGAATGGGGAAAGCAGTCATGCGGCCAGAGGAAAACAGAAAATGTGGTATCATGGGGCCCTAAAGAAGAAAAAGCTTGAAGGAGGGAGGGGTCCACGATGACAGATCGCTGCTGTGGTTTTCTGTAAGACGGATCCAAGAACTGACGTCTGGATTAAGTCAGAGGAGGTCCATGATTGCATCTCATAGAGGCGGGAGTGAGAAAGCTGGCCGGGTGGAGGAAGAGGACTGGAAGAGAGAAAATAGCGACAGTGTTCACACATCCTTGGTGAGGAATTTCACAACAGCGAGATGAGCCACGGTCGGATGGGAGTAGAAGGTCAAGGGAAAGCGTTTGTTTTGTTTTTGTTTTTAACAAGAGCCACTTCAAGTCAGATGTCCACGTCTGTGGGGATGACACTGGAGTAGGAAGGATTTTGATGGTGGGAAATGATGAGCAGGCCTCACGATCCTATGAGAAATCCGTCTATGGGCGCCTGGAGAACCCTTCCTTACCCCTGCTCCTCTATGAGTCACACAGCGAGAACCACGTCTGTGACCTTCTTGAGTTTCCAGGTGTGAAAACAAAGGCTTTTTGTAGGATTGGATGATGGGAGTGTGGCTGCTAACAGCTTGACATCATAGTCATAGTCTTGTAACAACTCTTGGGTTGTGACATCATCAATTGGCATAAATCTTACCACCCAGGGAGACATGCCGCTCGCAATGTGGCCCCTGGAGGACCAAGAAACTCACCAAACCTGGTGCTCCCTTGCATGAAAGCCAAACATAGCACAGTCCCCTCGGACGCCGTCTGCTACTGCGACCTAGTGCCAATTCTGGGCCCCTACGTGGACGGGTCAGACTGTTAGCATCATTGGGTTCCTCGGCTGGGATCAGCCTGTTTTTACCACTTGTTGTCTTTTTCGCCCTTCCTAATTATTCCCTTTCAGTGGACACTCAAAAGCTCCCAGGAACTCAGTATGGGTGGGCTGGTTCCTTCCCTGGTCTCTTTCACAGAGGATAGAACAATCACACGTACGACACATCAACACAGGTATGCTGCTACAGAGCCAGGATTGTGAGAGGCTCTCTCCAAAAGGGATACACTATTTCTGCCCTCCCCACAAACCCTAAATCACAGGATTTTTCAGCAAGTGCTCCAAAGACCTAGTAATGATCTTGAGAGAACAAACGGCTATGTTCCAGACCAAGGACAGAGTAACAGTAGGCTAGCGACCCACAGCCACCTGTAGAGTCCATTTGCCAGGAATCAATGTGTGTCGCTGTTCTCCTGGAGAGCCGAGGGCCACTTTCTAAATAGCACGATGGGCTGCATTTCCAGCCTTTCTTGGGAACAATTTCCCCCTGGCCTTGCCCACAAAACTGCCACGAATCCACGCTAGTGAGCGCACCCTCGCACACGGGGATCCTCAGGCTGAGAAAAGAGTATCTCACTACTGCACTAGAATAACGTTCAGGGCCACAACCCTCAGAGCCATTTGTGGTTCAAGTGAAGTTTGCTTACTCAAGACAGAGAGCTTTGGTGATTGCTGTTCCTGTAGGAAGCCATTTGGGCAAACTAGAGTGGGGTACCCTGCAAGCGAAACTGTCTTCTCTTTTCTTTCACAGGAGCTTGTGTTTGAATGAGAGCGCTCCACTGGCCAAGGGGGGGGACAATACAAAGAAAGATCAGATGTTACCATGTAAGCAGTAAATAACTTGCAACTCCAGGAAATACCACTGAGGCAGGAAGTCAAAGTAACCGCCAGGGCTGGCAGGTTCTGGGCTGAAATCTTGCTGTTTTTTTTGTTTTTTTCTTTCTTTAAATCTTGAGGGTTTTGGGCAAAAGGGATTACTATGGAACTGCAGAGCAGCTGATGTAATAATTTATAACAAATATCAATTGAAATAGTGATTTGGCCACGGTGTGTGAGTCGTAATAGAATAACATTGTACCCATCACACAAATAATTATGCATGGGAAAGGGCCGACAAGGACAGAAGGTTTAAAAGGAAGAAAGAATGAGCAAAATAACAGACTCAGGAGGCCCTGGACAGGTGCATTTGGCCCCCGGATGTTCTCACCGATTGGACTTTCTGCTACCCCTTCAGTTGAGAATTTAACCCTTGGAGCGCAAAACCTCATAATGGTGGCCGACCAGGACACCTGGGAAAGGCTCAGCGATGTGAAGTAGGGCACAGTCACATCCTGGTTCCGGGGCAGAGATCCAAGGGGATGTGTAAGGTGTTCTCAGTGCAGGAAGCAATTAGCAGGTCCCTGGGGGCTTGCTTTAGCTAACGCAGCAGTGACCCCGGAACCTCAGAACCACTCTGCTCTAAATAGCCCTTGCCATCCTAGAGGGGACCCCTGTGTAGAAGAAAGGGTGAAGCTGGGCTTCAGCAGCTGTGCTTCCCTTTCTTTTCTCTACCCTCCCACCACCCGTAATAACTAGCACCCTCGTAAGCGCTCATGCCTTTGAGGAAGCAGAGAGGCCCTTTGAAAAGCAGTAGGAGTGTGGGCTAGCAGCCTGGGCTGGAGACCCAGCACAACTGACTTTGTGTGACCGTGAGCAAGTTATGCCACACCTCCAGACTCAAGTTTACCCATCTGTAAAATGGGGATTTAAATACCTACTTAGTAGGGTTGCCATGATAATTTAATGAACCAGTACATGTAAGGTACTCAGTATAATACATTTTCTGGCACGAGGGACTCTCACTCTACGTTGGCTATTACACGTTTTGATAAATCTAGAGCAGCTGGCAAATTAGTGTGTTTCTGAGCAGATCTCCCAAAGGTGCTTATTATGCCTTCGGAACAGTTGGGCTGGAGAGCTAATGCTGAACTCAAAGAAATGAATATCCGATCCTGACCCTCCAGGGCCTGTGCCCACTGGGAGACCTTATAGGCATGTGCCTTCCAGTGATGACAAAGTCTGTTCTACTTGGACACGTGCCTTGGCTCCAGATTCCCGGGTGCGCTTTGCATGGCTGTTGGTGACACCCCTTCGAGGGGCCAGCTAGGAACCCAGAAACTGGATTTACTGAGGGCCACAGAGAGTGGACCTAGAATCTCCCAGAGCACCTTCTCCCTGTGAGTATGGGGCTCCCTCCAGCAGTGAGGGGTCCCATGCATAGACTTGTCCTCAGTGGGGCCACTGCTCAGACCCAACCTGAGGAGCCTTGCTGTGTTCCTTCGGACACAAAAGGCACGTGTACCTGCCAGGACTCACATCAGGGAAAACAGAACTGAGTAATATAATTTGACCTTGCTTGGTCCTCGATGGTCGATTGGTTGATTGATTGATACTAGTACTTTTTTAATCACAATGGCTAAAAGGAAGAAAGAAAAAAAAAAAAGAAAAGAAAGAAGGAAGGAAAGAAAGAAAGAAAAGGGAAGCTAAGATTCATGCCTTTCAAACGTGGTCTTTTCATGAGTGTTTATGAGCAAGTTTAAGGGGAAACACAGGGAAATTATGCATTAAACTTGGGCGTATCAGTTCTCTAGGGTGGCCAGACACGTTCCCATAAACTGGGTGTCTTAAAACAGTAGAAATGGATTCTCTCACAGTCCCAGAAGCCTGAAATCAAGGTGTGAGCAGGGCCATTTTCCCTCCAAAGGTGGGAGGCTTCTTCTTTGTCCTTCACCTTGGCTCCTCGTGGGCCCAGGCACTCCTTGGCTCCTAGAAGCAAACCTGCAATCGGTGTCCCCCTCTTCACATGACCCTCCCTCTCAGTGTCTCTCTGTGTCCAAATCTCCCTTTCCTTTCTCTTACGAGTACATCGGTCATTGGATTTAGGGCCCTCCTTAAAGCCAGAATGATCTCAAGATCCTTAACTGACTACTGCCCCTGCCAAGACTCTTTTTCAATAAGGTCAGAGTCAGACCTAGACATACAGAGAACGAATTGAGGGCTGTCAAAGGGACAGATGTGGAGATGGGCAAGGTGGCTGGGGGCAGTGGGAGATACCGGCTTCTAGTTATGGAATGAATGTCATGAGGACAAAAGGAACAGCACAGGGACTATAGTCACTGGTCCCATAACAGCCTTGTACAGTGACAGATGGGATCCTCACTAGTGGTGAGCACGTGTACAGAGTCATTGAATCACACTGTGTTCTACACCTGAAATTAATGTGACATCATGTACTAACTATACTCAAATTTTAAAAAATCCAAATAAGGTTATCTATTTCGAGGTTCTGAGTGGACCTGAGATTTGGGAGAACACTACTAAACACAGCACAGCAGGGAACATATAATTTAATATGAGAGATAAGTAAGACAACAACTATTTGCTAGAATACAAGGTAGACTATATGTCCTACAAGAGATTTGCAAAGTGTGACGGATATAAAAAGGAAGAACGTACCCATTCAGCAGATCTGGAGGAAACTGATAGATAAAGTCACTTGAGAGATAGACATTTTTTTTTTAAAGATTTTATTTATTTATTTGACAGAGAGAGATCACAAGTAGGCAGAGAGGCAGGCAGGGAGAGAGAGAGAGGGAAGCAGGCACCCTGCTGAGCAGAGAGCCCAATGCGGGACTCGATCCCAGGACCCTGAGATCATGACCTGAGCTGAAGGCAGCGGCTTAACCCACTGAGCCACCCAGGTGCCCCGAGAGATAGACATTTTGTAAGGCAGGTGAGAGATGAGATGAGATGGGAGACATTTTATAAGGCAGGGCATTTCTGGAAGAGGAAAAAGCCCAAGTACAAAAACAGAGAAAACAGGCACTGCTCAGGGACCGTGGGAGGGACCGTGGGATTCTGCCTACAGTGTTATTCTCAATAATCACCGGCCACTTCGTATCTGGCATGCACCTTGATCACAAGTGTCTAGCACGGTGCCCTGCACACACCAGAGGCAGTGGCTGTGCGTGGACTGCAACATGGAACAGCTTAACTCCATGTCTCTGGTTGAAATCCTCGAACTGCTAAGCTAAACTCTGTGGTCGCACGCCATTTTGTTCACCAGCGGTAATATAATCAATGTAATGATGACCATGAAACTGATTCAGATAAACAGCTAATTAAAGTTGAAGCTAGAAGGGTAACATGACCCTCATTCCTAAATTAACTAATTGTTTTCCCTATTCCTAGAACAAATTCCCACTTCATTGTCCTTCTATCTTGCAACAAATTAAAGGTTTACCATGTGCAAGGTACTGACTAGGGAAATCAGGAATGAACAGTGAGCATGGTCCCTGCTCTGTCCTGTTCACAGATGAATACGGGACCCAAATGCCCGTAAGCCATGCACCAGTCACTACAACCTGAGGTCACCCTGCCTTGTATACCCAAGTGATGATGACTCCGGGTTCCCACCTGCCGATGTCCTGGGGGTCTCCCTCAACAAACATGCCTAAACAGTCCTGGTGTATGAGCTGGTACTCCCGGCCCTTTGCTGACTGCCAACCCGGAAGGTCAGCAACCCAGGCCAGTCCTCTTAACTGCCGCTCCCAGATGGCCCTCCTTGCAGAAGGAGGAGCCTGGGGCCGCGGCCAGCCCCGTGTAGGTCATCCTGGCTTTGTGCACAGATTGCCCTCTGCTCCCAGGGTCCTGCTCTCCAGGCATGGTCCAGTCTCTGTTCAGCATCTGAGATCGCCATGGAGTTAAGCTTTTGCCCAGTCACTTGGCTGTTCAAGCTCCATCTCCCGCACTGGTGCGCCAGCCCAGTGCTTCTCAGCTCTCGTCGGCAGGTGCTCTCTCTCAAATGGCATAAGCGGACCCATACGTCAGGACCTCGGAGAACCACAGAATGATTTACCTTCACGGAATGCAAGGGATTTCATTAACCACTGGCTCCAGCTTCCTCGTTTGGCAGAGGTAACGAGATGCTTTCCACAACCATTCACCTAACTGTATGATTTTATTCCTTTATTCCCAGTCTGTTGCAAAGCCATCCTCAAGCTGATGTGGAAAAAAACCCCACAAACTGGGTGGCTTTGACAACAGAAATGGGTGGTCTTACAGTGCTAGAGACCGGAAGCCCGAGGTCCAGGTGCCAGCAGGGTTGGCTCTGTGGCTGTGAGGGAGAGGCCTAGAACGGCATCTCGTGTCCCCGGGCTCGGACTGGGTACATCGTTGTCATTTGTCTTCATCTTCCCACGGTGTTTTCCCTGCGTCCTCCAAATGTGCCCTTTGTGCAGTAAGGACATCAGTCTGATTAGATCAGGGGTCCAGCCCACTCCAGTGTGACCTTGCCTAACGAATTACATCGGCAATGACCTATCTCCAAACGAGGTCTGCTCTCAGATACTGGTAGTGGGGACCTGTGCATCGGAATTTTAGGGGACACAACTCAACCCTTTGCATCTGTCCTCGTTCGGATCCAAGGATAGTGTGGAGCCGACCGTCTTCTCCGCATGAGATTAGAGTCTATCAGGATCATGAGTTCATGGAAGCAGGCACAGCTTTTGTGGCAGTGGTTTCCTGTGTTTACCTTAAAACGAGTCAACCTTTGGGGCGCCTGGGTGGCTCAGTCAGTTAGGCGTCCGTCCCCTGGTCTCGGCTCAGGTCATGATTTCTGAGTCGTGAGGTGGAGTCCTGTGTGGGACTCTGCTGGGCTCAGAGTCGGCTTGAGATTCTTTTCCCCTCTCCACTGCCCACCCGCCCCCAGCCCTGCTCCCTCTTTCTCAAATAAATAAATAAAATCTTTAAAAACAAAACAACAACAAAAAACAGGTCAACTTTCGAAACAAACTCCATCTTCTTTTAAACTGCTTTGCATCAAAAACGCATAACAAAGGCTCATCAGTGTTGACAGCTCTCAGGAAATCGAGGGTATCTAAGGGCAGTGGGTGCACTCAGAAGCCTGTGCCCTTTCAGGGGGACAGCCCACGTAGGCCCTGTTTGTGGCTGGCCACTTTTATTCCAGCCTCACATTCAGAGCCTCCCCCAGAAGCCACTGACATTTATTTAGAAACTAATTGTGCTGCGGTTTGGGACCCGAAATGGAAAAAGATCAGTTCACATTGCTATCCATCTTGGAATAAAATGGCTGTTGTGGCACCAGAAGAAAATTGTTCCATTAAGTCAAAGGCAAACCTCAATTCAAAGGACAGAAAGGCCAGAGCCTTGAGCTGAGGGGCTCTGTGTCTCAGCCAGGACAGGATTTTAACAGCACTGCAGTCTCGGCGACCCTCGGCGCCCACGCCTCCAAACTCCCTTTCTGTCCCTTCCTTCCCCCTCGAAGTTCCTTCAAATTATCCACCAGTATTTTATCCCCAGCTACATTCTGTTCTCAGACTGGTTTGACCCACCTCTTCCAAGGAAGCTCTATCCATTCTCAGAGCTGGCCCCATCCTCCGAACCACGACCACATTGAAAACCAGGACCCCCCCCTCCAACTCCTGGAAGGATAGCTATTTTGCAGGGCGCACATGTCTCTGGATTCCGGAACACAGAAGCTTGGGCTCCACCCAGACCTGTTGTGCAAGAATCTGTATCTTAAGACGCCATGTGAGTGAAATCTATAGGAAATTTGAGAAGTACACGCTCAAGCCGTTAGGGCTGGCTGGGTGCGGGCACTCAGTAGCTAATTGTCAAGCCGCTGAGCCACTCCTTATCTCTCTGGCACATTCTTTGTCCTCTCTGGGCTGCCTACTGTTTGTGGTCATAGAAAGCAAATGACCATGAACATTCATTATTTGTCTCCCCAGACCCACTTAGTTCTCTACAAAACCATCAGTATTTTGATATGACTCATAGGATGGTTAATCTGAATTTCTGAATCAAACTTGAACACTTGATTTTCTGCTGTTTGGGGTTCTCTGTGTTATTGTTTTAACAACTCTAGTATGTTGGGCATTATCCTCGGTTAAATGCTAACTTTCTGTATTTTTAAAATTTAGGACTAGAGAGGTGCCTGGGTGGCTCAGACCCTCCCCCCCCCCCCCCAAAAAAAAGAGTCTGCCTTTGGCTCTCAGGTCATGATCCTGGAGTCCTGGGATCGAGGCTCCCTGCTAGGTGGGGAGTCTGCTTCTCACTCTGCCCCTCACCCCACTCATGCTCTCTCTCTCTCTCTTTCAAGTAAATAAATAAAAATCTTTTTAAAAAATTGAGGAAGCATCTGGGTGGCTCAGTCAGTTAAGCATCTGCCTTCTGCTCAGGTCGTGATCCCAGGACCATGAGATTGAATCCCACGTCGGGTTCCCTGCTTAGCGGAGAGTCTGCTTTTCCCTCTCCTTGCTCATGCACTCTCTCTCTCTATCTCTCCCCCTCTCAAATAAATAAATAAATAAAATATTTTTAAAAATTGAGGATTAGAGAATATTAACCATGAAAGGGAGCTCAGGGATCGTTAAGATCAACCTCCTCACTTGACAGATGAGGAAACTGAGTCACGGTAGAGTCTTAGCCTTAGACAAGTTCGCATGTGTCAGAGTGTCAGGAACCCACACTTTTGGGCTCCAATATGTGTGTTCTGTGGTACCACACACTGATTCCTGCTGCCCTGGGTTGGTGAGCTGATTGTACCGAGTGTCTGGCCTGCTAACCTGTCACCTCTAACCAAGGACAGAGGACTGGAAGCTGAATGGAACTTCTCCTGCTGTCTCCTACGCTCTCAGCTCTGCTCCGAGCACCCTGGAGTGAGAAGAGAGTGCAGAAATGGGAGCCTTTGCTGTTTGCACTCACTATTGTAATAAAATGCTGCTTAAGGAGTCTGCAACCTATCCCACCTACCAGGGACCTCAAGGGGGAGCATTCTGATTAGACATCCAGAAACACGGAGAGGGCGCCCCACCTGCTGATCACTCAATTCTTTGTGCAATAACCAGACTTCAAATATGGTTTTCCTTCCCATCTTCTATGTGTTTTCACAACACCAAAGGGCCACCAGTAGTAAAACACTCAGAAATCAAGCTCCTGGGCTCTATTAGATAACTTATTTGACTAACACAGGATGTTAGCAAGAGGATGCTCCTGGAGGGCAAGAGCTATGGGGTCTTCCTGAATGTCATTGACCTTAGGCATGTGCAGCCCTCTATGTCTGCAGCTCCCCAAACGCCAGTGCTCCCTCATCACCACCAGCCCCACATCCGCCCACAGCATTCGTTAATGCCGAATACCGGCCACTAGCCTTTCCCTCTGATAATGCCTCCTGAGGCCTAGGCTGTGCGATCTTTATCCCAGTGAGATCAAGTTAGAATACATGGGGGCAGAGCAGAAATCCTCAAGTATGAAGCCTGAGGATTATGGGAAAGACAGAAAGGAGCATCTCCAGGTTGACCTAGAAATGGCCCAGGAATAAATATGCAATTTCTATATTACATATTCCAATACGTATTTTCTTATTTAAATCCCTATATAAGTATTTTATTTACTTTACATAAAAGAGATGCGTGGAAAACAGATTAGTGGGAGCTCATACACACACACGACACAAATCTCTTACTTATGTATATACCTATATCTCCTATCTCATACCTATTTCGTATATGAAAATAAACCTGTATATTTCTATACACACAGAATCTCCAGGAGTATAGGGCTAATCTGCTCGCAGATATTTCTCTTGGGCTGTGCTTCCTTTTTGGCAGCCCTGTGGGCCTAGAAAGGGGGAAGTGTATGTCAGGAGAGTTCATTTTCCCAGGGAAAAGGACTGAGAAAAGAAAGGAAATCAATGCCAAGTGTAATGAGTTGGTGTGTCCATGAGGTGGCGGTGTGCGTACAACCGACCTAGGAGGGGACTTGGTCAGGGCAGACGTGCCCTTCACGTGGAGGGTGGAATACTAAATCCACACCACCTCCACAGACTCCCATTCCTGTGTCGGGCTGATGCCTGTCCTTGGCCTCCAGGAGGTAGGAGATTTCGCAAACAGAGCCGCTGAGCTCCTAGACTAGCGCAGCTGGAGGCTTGGAAGCAGCCCAAAAAGGGACCCACGAAAAGCCACGAGGAGCGCTGGCCACACCAAGCCGACCCGAGTGGAAGGCTCCCACGGCACATGGACACCTTCCAGGGCAGTTGTCTCCCGCGGGCTGTGTCCGCTGCGGGACGCGCTCCTGTCCACGCACCAAGCCTGGCGCCGAGTCTCTAGGAGCACTTCGCCTCCTTGGCAAGCTGCTTCTGCCCTTGCAGCGCACACCCGGAGGCTCCTGCGGGGCAGAGTCTTCAGAGACAGGACCCAGGTCAACAAGAGAACTCCGCAGACCGAAAGCACTCCCGGACCCCGCACTTTGTGCACACCTGCTGCCGAAGAAGCCTGAGCCACGCGGAAAGGGAAAGGGGCATTCCCTCTCTGCGAGATCTTTGAGAGAAAAGATGCTATGAGAATAATTCACTCCTAAAACCTTCCCTGGGGCCACCGTCTTGTTGCTAGTTTTATGAAGTCTCATTTCCATGTGAGAAAAGAGCAGCCCATATCTTGGCCAGAGCGAAGGGAAAAGTCACCTGGGTTGACTCTGTTTGCTTCTGACTCGGCACTTTTACATCGTCACTCTGGGTCCATCAAAGACCCTCGTTTCTCTCACTGGCCCCAAGCGATGGGTAACCCCCTCTGAGCTGGTCCTTGCTCCCCGCCCACTGTAAGCCTGCTGACTGGGTGCTGGTGGGTGGTTGCCACCAACGTCCCTGCCCTTGGGGCTTCCGGGGTCATGGATCCTGGGAGGCCCCAGCGTGATGGGGCGCTAGAAGGGGGCCACTCCAGGTAAGCAAATTTCGCCTGTCTCTCAGTTTCACCCAGGGCCATCTTTGGCTGATGCTGAGCAAAATGTCAGTGGTGACGGCACTCCTCGGCACAGCCCGGCTTCCTTTCCCACCTGCCAAGGAAGCTGGTCTTTAATCAGAGCCCTTAAATTTGGAAAGCAAGTCCTTTTTAAAAAGATTTTATTTATTTATTTTAGAGAGAGGGAGAGAGCAAATGTGGGGGGAGGGGCAGAGGGGGAGGATGGGGGACTCCCTGCTGAGCGTGAAGACTGACATTGGGCTCCATGTCACGACCCTGAGATCATGACCTGAGCTGAAATCAAGAGTTGGACGGATACTTAACCGACGGAGCCACCTGGGCGCCCCAGAAAATAAGTCTTATATGTAACTCCAAAGTTAAACTGGGCTGAAGAGTGAGTTGGATCTGCATGCAAGAGGAACCGGAAATCTAAGAAGCCCTGGGATACTTTGAGTTTGCTCTGTAATGGTAATAATGGCAGACATTTATTGAGCTCTTGCTGTAGACCAAGCTCTGTTCCAAGTGCTTCAAAGTGCTTTACTCTATCAACTCCCTACTTCACAACCCTGTCCAATCCATACTATTTGTGCCCAGAAGGCACAAAAAGAGGTAGTGACTTGACTAGGATCCCACAGGTAGTAAAAGAAGCATGAATTCAAATTCGTGACCACCTCTCCGTAATGCCAAAATGGCCCCTGACCTCTCACAGCCATGCTGGATGTTTCCTGTGGGCTTCGGAGCTCCACAGAGACCCTGTTATTTAGGGAGATCTCAGCTGAGATCCGACGCTTGGGAGAAGCCCTAGGACAAACCAATCTCTATGGATCAAATGTTTGCAGAAGTACTCTTGGTGGTAGCCCATCATGAGTCTTGAAGCTCTTCCTATTCGATGCTTGGGAGAAGCCCTAGGACAAACCAATCTCTATGGATCAAATGTTTGCAGAAGTACTCTTGGTGGTAGCCCATCATGAGTCTTGAAGCTCTTCCTATTTTCAATCTTTCTTATTTTGCTCCCAAATTCTTCCTTCCTTGTCTGCCATTCAGCTACTCATCTCCGGTGCGGCCATTTGCGAGAAGGAGGTCTGAGTACTCCAAGTCATGACTCTACATTGTGTTCAAGTTTTGTTTACTTCAAGGTCAACAGTGGCAAGAATGGGGCAGTGTCTGCCCTGGGGGACCATATCAGAGTGTATCCTTCATCCTAGTCCCTTTGGACTGCTGTAACGAAATACTACAGACTGGGTGGCTTATAAAGGACAGAAATTTACTGCTTACAGTTCCGGAGGCTGTAAGCCCAAGATCAGGGTGCCAGCATGGTGGGGGGAGGGCTCTTTTCCAGACCGCAGACTTCCCCTTGTGGCCTCACATGGCAGAAGGGGCTGACGAGCTCTCCTGGGCTCTTTCAGTAGAACACTAATCCCATTCATGAGAGCTCCGCCCTCGTGACCTAATCACCCCAAAGACCCCACCTCCTGATACCATTGGCTTTGAGGGTTAGGATTTCAAGGTATGGGTTTTGCAGGGGGCAAAAGGGGGTACACAAACAGTCAGATCATAGCACTCTTTGGTCTTCACGGTGGCCTCCCCGCTAAGACTCCAGCCTGCAACGTACATGGCTGAATTGTACTGTGTTCACCCTTATCTTGGCAATATGGCCATGTGGCCGTCTCGTATATTGGCCTGTTTTGGCCCCAGGACACGGGAAATGGGTTTAATTGAAGCTATAAAGTGAATTTATCAGAAACCCAGAGCACATGTGTTCGCTCTAACAGACACTGTCAATCTAATTAGAAAGCTTGAATGATTCAAGTCCTAACCACTTGGAGCTGCTGGTCACCCAGCCTTCATGCGCACGTGCCAGGGTGACAGTGGATTAGGAAGCAGCTGGCTGACACCTGGTTGAGACTGTGGACCCCCCAGTTTGTTTGATTATAACTCCTCAGTGCTTTTTTCCAGGCCGGATCCTGCAGACAGGAGGTCTGAACTGGCTCAGGTCCTGGATTCTGGTCCTACCTCCACAGCTGATTCTTGGGGTCTTTGGTCCATCGCTTTTCTTTTCCGTGCCTCCATATTCCCCACCTGCACCGTGTAGCTCCAAATATTTGCTTAGGATCATTTTAGCAGCTGTGAAGTGTCCTGGGAGCTTTGAATGAAAGACGCTCTATTAAATCTTAGGAACCAAGGGACGATTTTGGCCCCATGCACACTGCAGAGCTCTGCAGCAGACAGGACCCATTCATCCTTCATACAGTTCCTAATTTTATTCTAAAGCCTCACTGTTGGCCAAGGCTTGTCAGAGAACCGACCAGTCTTAGCATTTTCAAAGTACCTTCTATTTCATAGGGTTGCTTTTCTTCTTCTTCTTCTTTTTTTTTAAACCATTGCATATTAGCAGAGGTAAAACTATCAGGCAGGAAAGAGAACAGCCATGAAAGGAAGGGGCCCTTCTCTACGGAGAGCTGCTTATTAGACCATTAAAAAGGTCAAGGGTGCCATTTTGCCTGGAGTTGGGTTTTATACTATTGGTATAGTGGGCCCTTCTGGGACCCATCCTCTGTGAAGGGCAGGGTGCCATTTCTGCATGTATTTTTAGGTGCAGGTCAGCAGAGCTGAGAATGAATGGTATGGTATGTCCGAGGCTGGCTAGGCTTTAGCACGAAGGTTTTTGCTCCTCTCGCATGGCCCTGTTGTTGCAACCCATAACCTGCGCCTGTCTTGAGAGTTTAAGGACGCTGTCTTAGAGCTCATACCTCCAGCCTCCCTGAACGCTGGGTCTCTCTCTCTACCTTTCCGAAGCCCTGCCTCCAGTAGCACTTAAGACAGAACAGTGTGTCTGCACTTACTCTTCTTGGATCCATGCGGCCCCCTTCTTCTTTGAACTCCTTACTAGCCCTTGGAGTGAGGTGTCCTGCCCCAGGTATTATGGCCAGGCTGTGGACATGCAGGAAACTCATCAGTGAGTCACTTCCTTGGGGCCTGCCTTCGCTCCCTGTATGATGAGCGGAAACCCACACGCTCAGTTGTCATGGCCGCTACCATTGCTCTGTTTCGGGGTGGGCGGAGTGTGGCTTCCCCTTGCTCTTGGGTGGGGGCGGGGTGGGGGGAGGTGGGGTACAAACGTCTGACGCAAACTTCCGGAAGCCTTACGTGATCTGGTCTGTGTCTTCCTGTTTGACCTCCTCTCCTCTCACTCGCTTGTTTGCTCACCAAGCGCAGCCACGTTGTGCTCCTTTCGTTTCTCAGAATCACCCTTGTTCGTTCCTACTTTAGGGCTTTTGACCTTTGCTGACCCCCTGACCTAGAATGCGCGACCGACCAAAATTGGTTTCTTGGCTTATTATTCAGATATTCGCTTAGATGTCGTTTCTCAGAGGTGAATTCTTGGTGTATCTTGTCTAGAATAGCCTTCCCCCTCAGATCATTCACGGTAAAGACATCTTCATGGCCTTCAGAGTTTTAAAACCACTGACAATTATTGACGCTACATTTGTCTCTGTCCCTCCAACACTAGCATGGCGATTCCATGAGCACAGACCTGATCTGACACCCTCGGTATTGCCAATACTATGTAATGTATCCAGCACTCGGTAGTCTCTCTATATAAGTGTTTGTTAAATGAATCCATGAATGAACACTCTAGAAATATTTGTTGTGGACTCCTAAGAGGTTGCGAGTGAGCTTTCTCTCTCACACCTCAAAGTCTCTAGCATCAACCCCTTGCTTGACGGAAGTGCTTGAAGTGGAAGGCTACAGTGGTGGAGCTGGGCGGGTCTGCAACGGCCCAGTCACCTGGGATGTATGGGGCTTGCCTATGGCTAGTAGACCATGAAACAAAGTGTGAGCCAAGAAGCAACTTCCAGAGAGTTCCACCGGGGCACTACTCAGAGGATAGGCAGAATGGGAAGATCTTGGAATGAAGCAAAATGTAGAGAGTGGAGAAACCAGGTGAGAATGAGAGCTTGCAACAATTTCCAGAGCCAAGGGAACAGAGCTGAAGGTTTATGGCCATGGGCCCTTTGTCAGAAGGCCAGAATGTTTGGGAAGAGTAGGTGAAGGAGTAGTTAGAGTCACTTGGTTCAGATCCACAATGACCTCCACTCCTCTTCTTGGAGGCATGAACAGCTGTGGCTACACCTTGGTCTACTGCCAAGGACCCAGCGCCAGCCCCCCACAGTGGGTTCTAGGTGGGGTGGGGCCTGCTCATTGCTGATGACCTTTCTTGCTGTTGTGCAGAGGGGGGTTTAGAAGAGGAGAAGTTCTCCTAAGAAGACTACCAAGAAGATGATTCAGTGGTCCAGAAGAGAGGAGACAAGAGCTGGCAATGGCAGAAGGAAGAGAAAGAGATCCGGACAAGAGGAAATACTGATCCAGATTTGAGAACATTTAAGTTAGATCAGATTAGACTGATAGAGCGGGGAAGAAGAAAGATCCCGTGAGGACTGGGGGGATTTGAGCTTGTTCAGCTAGGCAGAGGCTAGCTGTACATCTTGACTATGGGCAGCAGGGGAGGGACGGGTCGGAGGAGGTAATGTGATTTATCTCTGGACAGGCTAAATTTGACAAACTCATAGGCCTGAGAGAGAGAGGGTTTTTTTTCCATAAGCAAATGGAAATATAAGCCTAGAGCACACAGGAATTGAAGGAATTGTATTATTTTGAATAAAATGAGGATCCCAAGAGTAACCAAGAATTTTAGTGAAAAGAGAGGGAACCAGGAGGACATTTTTCACTTGAATAAAACTAATGTTGATTGAGGTAAAGCTTGAAGCTGGAAGACAGTTTCTTATTCAAATGGTTTAAGATTTAATTTTCAGAACTGATCAGGTAGTTTCAGAAATCAGCTCTGTGCCTTACAAAGAGAGAGAGGTCTATCCCTCAAGGGGCAGAGGCCCAGAGACCAAAACCCAAAGGGCCAGATCAGGAAAATATGGTTCTTTCCTATAAAAAAGGGAAAAGTTTCCTGTTCAATGCAGGTGTCCTCACTATAACCATCTCTGAAGAACATTTTGTGTGCGTCATTCTGAATAAAATCATATTTTAAAAAATCATATGTTATTAATACTAAACATGAAAGTTTAGTATTAATTAATTAAAAATAAATTAAAGTCTCTTCTTGCCTCCATGTAAAGAAAAACAAAGTATCAGAAATAAAAACAAGGTAACACACAAAGATGGAAAAGCAGATCAAACCTCAGGGAGCACACATGAAGCTAACACGAATAATTGCTAACCAGGCAAAGAAGAATACAGAACAAAAGAATCCCCCCAACGCACCGCTCCCACCCCCAATTTGTTTTAAATGTTAGGAAAAGAAAATAGTATTTCACAGGCTGGTGCTCTACCCATGAGAGACTATCCATGCTGTAGCCTGGGGCCCCCTTGCTGAGTTCTTGGCATAAAGCTCTGAAAATATCAAGAAATGGGAACAATCAGCACTTAGGGATGAGGCTAGCAGGCAGTGCAGGTAAGGACATGTGCATGTGGGGCAAGGCAGGTGGGAAGCAGTGCAGGTCCTAATGAAGAACAGGAGGGGAAGCTCTGGGGTCAGACCCAATGTCTCAGCAGCAGAGAGCAGAGCTGATGGCCTCAAGAGGCTGGAGCCCTTGCTGTGGCCTCACAGGCTACCTCCAACTTCCCCTAGAAATGGGCATTTTCCTCTAGAAATGTAGAGTGACAGAGAGTGGACTCTGATATTTCTTGAAGGTCTTCGAAGGCCTCCAGATAGTGTGAACCAGGAGGAAGGAGGGGGTTTGTTAGTCAAATCAACTTGAGGGATACTGGATATAAAACCCGTTTTGAATTCACAATGCCCATTTGCATATTCAAGGTTCTGAGAAGTCCTGCTTTTAAAGAAGCCAGTTTAATGAACCTCAACTAACATGCCCAAAAAGCTAAAGACCCACAAAACAGGCTTTATTTTTTTCTGCCTTCAGGTTATTATTCTAAATAACAAGGATAATATTAATGGTCACAAATTTGATTTGGCTGATCAGATTGGCTAGGACCATCCTCTCTCGCTGTCCACTGTTTCACCTTGCCTGTCATATTGAAGGGAACAAGTTTCTCCAAGGAATTTATCCAAGTAGTTAAATGGAAAACTGCAATACTAATTATCAATGTTTCTATAGAACATCCTATATGTTGCAAGCACTTTCACAGAAATCCTATTACTTATCATCTCTCCCTATAATAACAACGGTATCATGTAGGAAGCTGGGCTGCTTCCATTCTAGAAGCACAGCAAAAACAAGTCTGGTGCATGGAGGTTAAATCAGTAAGCTAAAGCTTTAGGATGATTAGATACCTACTTTCCACAGCTACATCGATGGTCAAGAGCCCATCCCTTGGCTGCTTTAGAGGCATTTCTCCCACTGATTCCTTCTCACATTTGACCTCTAATTTCTCGACTATCCCTAGGATGCTGGCTAAACACTTAGCTTTATATTGGAAAATCTAAAATTCAAATTATTTTTGAGTTCCTTGCTGAGTTGTCAGATTCTTACACCTTTGCCAACAGGATCAAGACCAAATGCCTCAATTTGCCTTCACATCCGACAGCAACCCTGCTTCCTGCCATCATGGCCGATCACTTTCCAGCATTGCGTTCTGGCTCCCCTCAACCACCTGCCTTTTCCCTAATCAGCCACACTTCCTCCAAATCCTGCCCCTCAACACCCTCAAGCTGTTTTCTGTTCCTGGCTGTCCTTTCCTTCCAACACCAGCAAAATCTGCCCTACCCCCCAACCCCCACACTGCTCCACCTCCCGAGGCAGGGCTAGTCATTTCTTTCTAGGGGTCCCATGGGACTCTCTACCTAGCGTTAGTGCCAAACAGTTTGAAATTGTCCCTGTATATTTCTGGTGCTTCCTGAAGCTAGAAAGTTCTTTTGTTTCAGGCATCATGGGAGCCCCTGGGGTCACACAGTGCTTAATGTCACGTAGATGATGCTTAAGAAACTCTCATGAATGGATGATTCATGTAGACCCTGAGTATGACTGAATAATGTCTAGATTTGAAAGCTTGCCAGCAACCACTGGAGAGTGGTGAGAAGGAGGAACCAGAGCTATCACTGACCACACCAAGTGGGCGGAGGGTGCGATAGGCTTGGGTCCAGCGGTGCCTATGACTAACCTCGGAGTGGCCGGAAGGGTGGGGAGAGGTATACATGAGATTTTTAAAAAAGGCTTTCCCAAAGGAGAATGGATTAAAAGAAGATGAGAAACATGGCCCAGGGGAAGAATGCACCCCAAGTGGACCACATTGGATGGAAGAGGGACAAAGGGACAAGACAAAAGACAGTACCCAGACCCACCTGCCGGGGTGGAAGATGGGGTTACCCCTACATCCTCAGGGTCTCTCCTTGGTTCAGGGACCCCATGGCAGGGTCGGGTGGGGTGAATGACAGGCTGAACACCACACCCACCTTCAGCCTCCGCAGGATAGATGGTGATCATTGCTTCTCCCAGAGAGGAAAGCTAACAAATTCGTTTGATTAAGATCTCTAGGAATAGCTTGGTTCACTCTGAGCTCAGTCCACCCTTGCTAACTCTCCTAAGAATTCCCGAACTCCGAGGGACCTCCACCAAGAGTCCAGACATTCCGCCCAGCCATGCAAACAGTCCCTGCCGAGTCCAGGCCAGGGGCAAAGACAAGCAGCACCCAGGGCAAGCAGTAGAGATGGGGCTTTCTTTCTGAGATGATGCAGACCAGGGACTCAGAACTAGTCATCACGGGATGCTTGTTTACAAAAATTGCTTTCCCTTTTTTAAGCCTAAAAACCCAGCTGTGCATAAAAGGAGACCACAGGCGATAGCAATTAAAGAGGACTTCAGGGTTTATCTAGCTCTTCCTGTCTCATCTCACAAGGTGGAAATCAACAGGGGGAGAAGTGGAATTCAAACATCTATAACTGATTTAACAGAAGCCTGCAGCTACTTTCCTCCGGGGAGCTTCAGCTTGGTTTAAGGTCCTCTTCGATCGCCATCATTTTTTGAAGTCTTCCTTAAGAAGCGGGACAGCAAATGCGAGGATGGGAACAGGAGTAAGAGGAAGAGCTGAAGCATTGACACAAAAAAACAGTGGGTAAGAGAGCCAGCCCAAGCTTATTTCCATAATTCCACTTGAAGCAAATCCTCGTACGGCGGAAGCGCCACCCAATATTGAAGAATTGTGGGAAGATACTGAGTTGCCCACTCCTTAAAATGTACTCATCAACAGATCCAGTGATAAGGATACATATCTTAATTGTTAATTCAATAAATGTCATGAAACACCTACACTGTACCAAGTCCATGGAGATGACATTAAAAGTAAGGATATAAATACAACAGTGAAAGAGCAACATTGATGGCGGGCTAGGGTGTCCCAGGCGCTGGGTCAAGCATTAGCTTATTCAAACTCGAAAATGAGTATGGTGGTTTGTCCATTCTATTTGGCTTTGTTTTTTTAAATGTAGGCTCTACACCCAGTGTGGTGCTTGAACTCACAACCCTGAGATCAGAGTCACATGCTCTACTGACTGAGCCACCCAAGCACGCCCTGCCCATTTTCTGGGTAAGGAAACAAGAACATAAGACACTGAAGTCAGTGTCAGTCAGGCTGCCCGAGGTCAGCCTGGGAGGTGGCAGTGCTGAGTGTGTGGCTCAGGTCCGCCTGAGGTCCTCACCATTTGCTCCTGTGAGACACGATCACTGGAGTTTGCAGTGGAATGGATGAGGCACACCAGAACAGGGTCCTTACGATCAGGATTTCCAATGGGAAAGGGGTCGGTTCAGGAAGGTCCCAGGAAGGCGACAAGCAGGAGCTTAAAGAAAGAGGGAGGAGACGTCCCTTGGCAGATGGGTGAGGGAAGGATGGCTTTCGGCATGGTAACATCCTATCTGATGCCACAGAGGAACAAAATGGCGCTAGGATCAAACCAACCACACCCCAAGAGCTCTGAGCCAATTCAAAAACGAGAACAATCTTGACACGATCAGGATGAGGCGCGAGATCTGTAGACCACTGGGGAAAATAGCCAGTGGCCATCAGAGTACAACCCTTATGTAGTTTAGTCTACTGCAGCCTTCCAGGTAGCCAGCTGGACACTGCTCTAGGGTAGACTAGATGGGGACCTGTGAGCGTGGGTGCAGCTAGCTGGAGCTGCCCAGAACCAGGGAAATTCCTGAAGACAGTGTCAAGTCTTCCCTAGATCTGCCGCCCATCCCCCAGCCCGAGGCTGCATCCAGCCTCACCAGCTGAACATAAACACTATGCTGCAGCCAGGGCATCCGGAAGAAAGACAAAAGAAAGGCTGTGCCCACAGGGGCTCTCCATGCCCAAGGCTCTGCTCATCACTCTGTGCTTGCTTAGGTAAGTTATCGAGTTCAAAGGACAAGGACCAAAAATCATGGTCCCCAGTCACCTGCACGGCCCCGGGGCTCCTCTTCCCTCACTTCTTACAGAGGCATTCCTTTCCTCTCCCTCACCTACCAGATTTCCTCCTTTGCCCCACTATCTCGGCTAATGGTCTCAAATGCTCCCTCTTTCTTTCTTCTTCCAGTTTCTTCCATCAGCCTCTGGTGGACTAGCTTCCTGGTGCGCAGCTCCAGAGCCAGGCTTCTGCTCTGGAAGGGCAGCATCCCCTAGGGGTCATGGACCCCTTAAATCTGAATGCCCCTGGGGAGCTGGGCTAATGCACAGCCCTGGGCCCCTCACCCCAGACCCACTGCAGGCCTCGCGCTGAACCAGAAGCTGCCTTTCAAACAACTCTCCCAGGGCCCGTTTTGTGCGCTAAAGTTTGAGAACCACTGCCCTGGAGACAAAGAACCTGGAAACTTCTCTGGTCTCTGATGGCTTCCTCCCTCTTTCCCCTGCAACCTTCTCGGGTAGGTATAGATGTGGAGTAAAGAGGCCCAGGGATGGCACATGGTTTATCCCTTCTCTTGCTTTGTGTTTACTTCTCTGTCTCCTCTGCTAGATTCTGAGTCTCCGAGGATGGGAGTCGGCTCTGGAGCCCTGGGCCTCGGGCGGTGCGTGATCCCTGCGGACACTCCACTCATATTTGCGGAAAGAGTATATTCTGGATGGAGGGAACATTCCCCGTCCTTCTCTCTCTCTCCCTCCTTCCCTGCCTCCCTCCCATTCCTTCCCCTACCCTCTCCTCCTCTCCTTTCTCCTGGGGGCCCTCTTGGCCTTGGGCACGAAACACAAATGTTTTAAGAGGTGGTTAATGTTTAAAGGGAGAGAGATGAAGGGCAGGTTGCTCAATGGACAAACAAATCCACCTTCTCCCGTTCTTTCCTAAGCCAACAGGAAGCAGCCAAAAGCCGGTCACTCACCCAGCCGTGGCTCAGACAGGCCGTCCTGACAGCCATTGCGCAATGTTGCTGCACACCCCGGCCCCGGGCTATAAATAGTCTATTAAGAAGCACCATCTGGGATTGGACAGGCCTGATGGGTGGCCTTTATTTGTTGCCCATTCAAATAAGAAGAGAAATTCTTTCTTTCTTTATTTTTTTATATTAAGTGTCACTTTCTAGAATCTAAGCCTGGGGCCAAGTCGTCTATCTTCACCTTAGAGTTCCACCTACGCCCTGAGGTTATGGCTACATGTTAGGGTCTCTGTGGGGCTCTGACTCTTTCTGCTTGTTATTAGCTGATAGGTCACCCCAGCTCCGCTGATGTCGTGATGATAGTGGAGGTGACAGTAATTTGTTAGCACGCCTTCCTTTTTCCCCTTATTTCTACAGGCCCTCCTCTTGTCTAGTCTCTTCTTATTCCCTGTGTGGGGGCCACTGTCCTGTTTTCCACATTGATGGATGGCCCTACCTCCTTCCAGTCTCCAAAATCAGTTCCCCTAAACACTAGTGTTTTGCATGCTTGTCCCTGTTTAGAATTCTTCAATGACTTCCCATTGCTTAAAACAGTGGCCTCCAGGGCTTTCAATGCATATTAATGTTTATATTTATTTATAAATTAAATACATGTGCTACTAATGATCCATAGGAAATATTAGAAAGGCTTCCTTTCATTGTTAATTTCTGACAAACATAAATTACCATAGGCGTTCTAATATTTTCTACCCCAGTGGGTCATGGTGAGCATCCTGCACAGGACACCATAGAGGAGGGCTGAGATGAAATCAGTCGGCTGGGTCGTCAAAGCCTTTACAAGACCTACCTCCAGGTCATTCATTCACTCATTCATCGTTTCTTAGAGACTATGATGGCCAGGCACTGGGCTAGGCTCAGAGGATAATAATAAGTAGTCACTGCTCCTACAGTTCAGGGGCCCACAGACTAATGGAGAAGGTAAATACACAAATAAATAACTCTTCGAGAGTCATATAGATCATCATAGAAGTTTGCATAAGACCTTAATGGAGGAGAGAGAAAAGAAGTAACTGCCTGGGGGAGTCAGGAAAGGCTTCACAAGGAGCATCTGAGCTGGATCTTGAAGGAGGAATAGGAGTTCATCATGTCACAGAAAGGAAAAGGGCCTTCCAGGAACAAAAAAGAACATAAGCAACAGCAAAAAGTTTTTAAAATTATGATACACTTGAAGAGTGACAGGAAGTTCTCCGAGGCTGGTAGGGTATGTGGGGGAGTGACAGAGATGGGGTTTGGAAGGGAAGGTTGAGGTCAAATCATGGAGGACCTTGTCTACTATACCAATAAGTTTAGATTTTTATCCTGAAGGGAGTGGGTCTTGTGAGATGTTTTGACAAACTATATTCCCCTCAAATGTGTTTTTACTGATCTTCTCTCTAGGAGTAATGGAATAGGAAGTAGGAAGAAGGAAATCAGCTGTTTCTCAGGGCAGGTGTAGTAGAACCTGTAGTTCCCTTCTAGCCCCTGTATGTGCTACTCAATGGCTAGCTTTTCACTTCCAAAGTATTTTCCTTCATACTTGAAAATGGTACAGAGGACTGCCGTCTCTACGATGGGTACCTTGGGTTGGTCTGCCCAGGAAGAGGCCAGACTCCCCAAGGGGCAGGCATTCACAAAATCCTTGGTCTATTTTTGCAATAATCTGTGTCCAAAGCCTAGAACTTTCCCTCTGCAGAGGAGAGCTTTACTCTGTGCACTGATAAAACAGTAGTGTTGAACTTTTGGCCCGATGTGTTAACAAAATGTAAAAATCATTCAGAGGGAAAACATGGTATTGAATTAGAAGTGATAGAGATCCTCACAGGAAGTGGGAAAAGACTTTGCAAGGTCAATAACTGAAATCGACAGACGTGAGGTGTAGCTTTGTGGGGCCGTGACCATCCGGCAGCTGGCACTCTGGGAAGCAACAGGTGTAGTAGACAAGGGACTGAAACACGGTCAGAGACAGCAGTGCTGGTCTGAGCTCTGAGCACCAGTCATCTTGAAAAGCACACACTCTTTCTGGGTCTCCGTATTGCCTTCTGTCAAAAGAAGGTACAAATGGTCTCTATCTCAGAAACTGGCTCCAAACTGTAGCATTTACGTTCTCCTATCTCCACAGAGGACCAACAAAAGCAAGATGTCTCAGGTCAGCTTTCCTCTTCCTTGTATGGGTATATCTGAAATCAGGCTGCTTTCATTCTTCTGGGCTAGATCATGACACTGATCTGCTGTTTTGATTTGGAAATTCTTCGGAACGGAAGAGGAAAAAACAAACATTCTTTGCTCTCCGCCAGGTCTCATTGGGCGGCTTTGCTCATGTCTTCAAACAAGGAATGAGGATCAGGAAAGAGGAAAGAGACAGGCCAGGGGAAGCAGGGGCCTGACCCCTCATCGGAGGCAGAAGGAACGAGAAACCATTGTTCCACCCAATCGTGAAGGTTGACAGTCGTGCCTTGAGTACTATGTTTAAATATTCTCCTCTTTGCAAATGAAAGTGATAATGTCAACTGACCGCATTAAGGTATTATAGGAGAAATAATGACACAACTCCAAAAGGCATCATCAACAAAGTCCTGGCGTGTGCCACTTGTCACAAGCAATGTGAACTGCTTCTTCCATGGGTAGTAGCTGCCCCCAGATAAAGTCCTTTGCCCTATGTTTCCTGCAGGAGCTATGCCCAGGCAGCACTGGCTGGACGAGCAGGATGGTCTGCACAGGGTTTTGTTGGTACAAGGGCCCAGGGAACCTCTTACGGAAAGTTAGGACTGCAGCCTGGCCTGCGGTTTAAGGCTACTAGTGAGTCAGCATAGATGCTGTAGTCCAGGCAAGGAAGAGCTCCTCAAACAACAAGAAGATTCTAGCAGCTCTCAAATAAGACGGCTTTAGGGCTGGGGCTCAAGGAATTTCACCAGCGGAGGCCCCAAGAAAGACAATGGATATGCATACTTATTTATAGTCATATACTACTGAATATATCATTTATTTGTTAATACTTCTTTATATTTAGTTGTATCACAACCTTTAGAGGGCTGACCTGCCTCGGGCCCTCACCTGTGCTCTGTCTCCAGCAGAGGTTGGCAAATCATCACCTGTGCTCCAAATCCTGTCCAGGGTGTGTTTTTGGGCAACCCATGATCTGAAATAGTTTTTACATTTTTAAAGGGTGGCAAAAAACAAACAAACAAACAAACAAACAAACAAAACCACAAAAAAAAAACCAGGAAGAAGGAAAAATAACAGAGATCTTATGTCTCGTATTCCTCATGTGATATATTATTATATATATAATATATAATTATTATTATGACATATTATTCCTTATGTGATTTTACTGGGGGGCCCTTCCTGGCAAGCTTGCCCATCCCTGCCCTCTGGGCCTTATTGGTCTCTTATAATGTGATTTATGGTTGTTTTTTGGTCATTTCATCCTTCACAGCCACCCCGTAGAGCAGGTAGGACAGTTGTTATGATGTTCATTTTAAAGGTGAGGACACAGAAGCCCGGGAACAGTTACATAACCGCTCCAGGGTCAAGGCCACGGTCGTAAGACTGGGAATAGACCCGAGGTCTCATTCCCCATCCGGACTCTCTTATCAGTACATCCCAAAATCACTGACCCAGCTCATCTTCACGGGGCCAAAAAAAGAAAAAAAAAAAAAACGTTGCACTGATCCTTTGATTCGAGGGTATCGGGTCTGCCCACCCTTGCTTAGCAGGTGGCTCAGTGGGGGAAAATCAAGAAGAGTATTTGGAAATGCTAGAAATGTTTAACTAGCCCCATTAGAGACTTAGGCAGGTCAGGCAAGAAAAGTTCACCTTCCCTGGCAGCCGATGCCGCGGCGCTGCTCCGAGAGGGGCTGCGGGCCTCCCTGCGGTGGCGGCCACGCACACCCGGCCCGAGGCCTTCTCCCCTCCCCCGCCCTCCGCGTCCCCACTTGGTGTGCTCCCCTGTGTCCCGGGAGCATGCGCGGCGGGAGCAGCTGCAGGCGATGAATGCCCACATTATCCTCCCACGGGCTGTCAGCAGCTTCCCCAACACGGTCAGGGCGGCAGCGGCAGCTGGTAGGGAGCGCCTGTGTCCCTGATGTAAACAGCCAGCCGGCCTGAGTAGCGGCTTGTTCTCCCCGCCGACTGGGCAAGGTCTCCCTGACCCGGGGACCGCCCCCCTCCGGGCACCCCCAAGGCCTGAAGAGAGGCTTTGTGCCCTGGATTCAGACCTTAATCCTCTTGCATGCTACCGAGGTAGAGACCTGAAATAAAGACGCCACATAAGGCTGGTGTCTGCGTCACCTGCAGGCAGGAGGGACCGGGTGCTGCCAAAACAAGGGCCTGTCTGCCATTGGGGGTGATTTAGGAAGTTTCCATGCAAGCAGTAGGAAGGCTGCACAGTAGGAAGGGCTCTTCTAAGAACTCACAATTCCAAGTCCTCAAATGTCTTCCTTCCCGCCCGCTGTGGAATGACAGAGTGCCGCCCAAGAGATAGGCCTCCTAAGAAGCAAACCAGTCGGGTCATTACTAATTTAGTCGTTTCAGTCATTTAGTAAGTTAGTCCATACTGCGCAGACACCTGGCCTCTAGGGAAGCAGAAATGGGGTGGGGGGGGGGGGGAAGGAGGAAAACAGGCAGAAGCGAGCTCCTGCTGAAGGCACGGGAGCCCGGGAGCCCAGAGGATTGGAATGAAGTTGCAAAGGAAGGGGGTCAAGAGCGAGGGAGGCCGTACCCCTGGGGAAGAGGGGTTCTAGAAGGGGTGACCTCTTGCTGTCCTTGTATCTGGCTTTGAGATGTCTGCCTATGTCCTCTTTTCACAGTGCCTCTAACCTAAGAGAACCTTCTCCCTGTCTCCTTGTGCTAGTCGCCTTCCGCCCAGCTGCACCCCAGCGGAGACCCTGTCCTCCATCCTTGAGCTCACAGAGGTGTCTTTGCACGCCTAGCTGCAGATGGCATCTGAAGGAGTGCATTGACCATCAGCACCTTTCTCAGAACTTCTGCTGACCCTTTCTTTCTTTTGCCCGGGAATTCCGATGTTCAGAGCCCTGCCCTCCTCCCAGCAGGGGCCTGAGAGCCTCTCAAGGGAAGGAAGGGCCCCATCTGACTCAGCAGCACCAAGCCCAGTTCCTTGTCCAGAGCAGTCCTGCAGATAATACGGAGCCACTGTATTATTTTCTCATAGTTCTTCCAGCCAGATGTTAAGAAAATCTTTTAAGGGCGCCTGGGTGGCTCAGTGGTTTAAGCCGCTGCCTTCGGCTCAGGTCATGATCTCAGGGTCCTGGGATCGGGTCCCGCGTCAGGCTCTCTGCTCGGCAGAGAGCCTGCTTCCCTCTCTCTCTCTCTGCCTGTCTCTCCATCTACTTGTGATTTCTCTCTGTCAAATAAATAAATAAAATCTTTAAAAAAAAAAAAAAATTAAAAAAAAAAAAAAAAAAAAAGAAAAGAAAATCTTTTAAAACCCTAGGTAAGGGCCAGCTTGGGGACTGAGAACAGCTCAAAATCTGAGAGCTATTTCTTCTAGTCCAGAACATTAAAAAAAAAAAATGTTCCTCAGGACATCGGTTGCATCAGACACTAACAGACGTTTCCAAACTTATTAGCAACCCACCCATCCGATTCTTCTGCCAGTGCAAACACTGCCAGCAATGGGGGAGAAGAAAGAGGCTTCTTTTCCTTCCGAAGTCATTCACATATAAAGATCAGCCAGGATTTACAGCAGACGATCCTTACAAAGGGGCTCACACGCTTGAGCTCTGAAACCACATTTTTCTTTCTCAGTCGTGTACTTTGTCGGTCCCTTATTACACCTGCCAAGAGAGGCAACCTGCTGTGTCTGCTTATTTGCTGACTCATTACTGATTTCAACTCTGCAAATAGCAACAAAAAGCTGTTTTAATGAGATTTTAAAGTTCAGCTGTGAAAATTGAAAACTACCCAACACCAAAGCCCCCAGCCATCTGAGACTAGAGAATGCCACGCTGAAATGTTCTTGACATTGTCTACGAGTGTAGGTCTGACCGCTCGGCTTACAGCAGTGGGAAGGGACCCCAGGTAGGAAGCATGAACTGCCGCTGGCCTGCCTCGGATTGCCAGGGACATCTTTGGGAGAATTACATACAAAATGTTTGCAAAGGGCCCCTCGTAGTGCCTGGTAAGCAGGAGATGCTCCTTTCATGCTGGTTGTCCTGTCTGCATGCCGTTCTCTTACTTCTCCTCTGAGTTGGGTTTATAATGGGGCTTCGTATCCTTCAACGTGGAACTTGGAGAATGAATGCTTTCAGGGTGCTGAATAATTAAATAATGATGATAATCATCATCATAATAAAAATGCATTCAGCTGGACACTAACAGAAAACATGCATGGGCCAGTGATGGCAGCATGACACAAATCCAGCGTTAGGATGAATCCAATCCTATTACTGAGATGTACTAAAAACAAAAAATATAAATTAATCTCTCTTTTGTCGTGTCGATCGGTCACTGAGGCCTCAACTTGTCCTGTTAACAGGAAGTCAGGTATCTCCCTCTTGAGAGCCTCCATTTCTCATTCAAAAAGCATTCCTGTGGCTCCAGGCTAGCTTGGTCCAGAGGTGCTGATGCTCAGTCCTGGTTTCAAGGCCCAGCACAAGGGGAGCTGAGACTTTCAAAAGTCCGCTCTGGGCTCTGAAGGTGGGACCCAGTATTATAGACGTAGCTTCTGGTGGCCCAATCCAAAGACACTTGTGCATGCAGTGGGAGTGTCCTGCGTTTCTGCTCCTGAACTCAGATATTTTAACTGTTGCATCAGCCATAGGCTGTGCAGAAGCCAGTCCTCCCTCAGGTTCAGGGATCCCCAGGCTAGGGGCTGAAAGACTGCCCAGAGGGCACGTCGCAGAGATGAGTGAAGTGATGGGATTTAAGAAAAATGAACACACGGGCTTTATTTTTGATCGAAGCTTAATGCCTGCGGGAGATATATAAATATGTGTTATGCTGAATCTATTTTACATGAAAATCTAAATTTATGTAAAAATCTGAATCTAAATTTATCGAAAAATGCAAATTGAGAGCAAACCGTATTCAATAATAAGGCAAAACTTTCCTTTTTATAAATCATTTCTTCTTTAATATACATCTGGGTGTCTGACACCTTTTTTTTTCTCTACCAAAATGGCCACTTCTAATCCTCTACTTTGTGTTCCAGGCATATAGAATATTTGCACTATAAGAATTCAGCTACTTCAATACTGCCATGTTTAGTTTTTAGTACTGCTCTGGCCTACGATTCAATAATGTCAGTCTATACTGCATTCTCTGTCCTCTTAGGATTAATTGAGAAAAGCAAACTCCACAGAGTTACTTCATTTTCATTAAGCTTGATTTTGGAGCCTCGTCTCCAAATCTACTGGTTTGCAAATGAAGTTTAGACTATCACTTTCATTTCTGGAAAACGTAGCCCACTACAGTCAAATAAGCCAGATAATTCCCCACAAAATGAGTTTCTTAGAGGTAATTTCTTCTTAAATGAGTGAATTGAAACATATTTTTGAACTACAGTGCATAGTACCTATACTATACTCATGGACACTCTTGAAGACAAAGATTCCAAGGGTTTCTCGATAGTCTAGTTTTTTGTGGGTTGGTGTGAAGAGTTTTCCTTGGGTCACATGAATAATTCAGTTTCTTTTAACCAATCAAAAAGCCCTTCCCTACTGAAAACCATCTACACTGATCCACCCAAATTCCACAAAACACAGCAGAATATGATATCTGTGCTTGAAGAGGGTTAAACATGTGATTGCATGACCTTTAGCTCAGCCCGAGAAGCATATCCATTCAAATTATCAGACTGTCTTGGCACCTCAAACTGCCATTTTATGGTTCTTACAATTATCATAATGGTATCATACCCAAGTGGTCTTCCAGCCTATGACTCTTAATCAACTCCATGAAAAAAAATATATGTATACTAACGTACTAACTCATCAGATACAAGAAAACTCTGGAAATTATTTAACTTTCTTACATAACTTTTGCTGTAGATTTTTTTTTTAAAGATTTTTATTTATTTGACAGAGAGAGAGAGATCACAAGTAGGCAGAGAGAGAGAGGGAAGTAGGCTCCCTGCTGAGCAGACAGCCCGATGTGGGGCTCGATCCCAAGACCCTGGGATCATGACCAGAGCTTAAGGCAGAGGCTTTAATCCACTGAGCCACCCAGGCGCCCCTTTGCTGTAGATTTTTAGCCATACTTTTAAAACACTAAGCAACGGGATTTCTGGTTGCTTTTGTTTGGGTTATATTATGTCTGTTGCATTTAATAGACGCTGTTTAATAAACTCACCACCTAATCCCATCTGTTATCTGTCACCTTTGTTTCTTTTTTGGTGAGTGGGCAAAATTTTCCTTTAATGTATAGTGGCATTTAACTACAGCGTCATTTAATGTATTCATATTTTTTTTAAACACTAAAAATGCATGTCCTTTTTCTAGTTTAGAGCTTATCAATCATACATCTTTTCCATACTTGTCACACTTATGACCACATTTTACTGCACAACTGACGTTCTTTGACACAGAAACACAACTTTCTCAGAGTATCTTTCTTTTCAGAAGAGCAGTGAGTGGGAATTCAGTCTAGTTGGTGTGTGATACTGAACGAGACAACTGCTCTGGGTCTCAAGTTACTTCCCTGTACATGATAGCCAGTGACTGGATGACCTCTGAGGTCTTGCCAATTCTAAAATTTAAAAGTGTTATGACCCAAAGTCCTAGTGGATCTTGTGGCCTCAGATGCCTCCTCTACCTTAGAGGCAAGCTGCCCAGAAGAGGGAATTTTACCCAAGGGCAGAGAGCTTTATGGCTGTCATAGAGACTCACAGCAGCAGAATCAGAATCTGTCCCAACTTTACCAAACCTAGATGTGATCTCTTCAGAGCATTTCGTTGGTTTTCGCTTTGTGTTCACCCATATGGAAGGAAAAGAAAGGGAAGCAGGAAGATAGGAGAAATGGAGGTCGGAGAGGACCTAATGTCTTACACCTCCTGCAAATCAGCAGTGTGTTAGTCCTTATATATACTAGGTCTCATTTGATCTTCTCAATGAGACTGTGCACACCAGCAATGTTATTATCCCCACTTTACAGAAGGAAGAGAAGCTCAGAGAAGCGAAGTCTTCTGACCAAGGTGATACAGTTAGCAGCAGATCCAGGACTGGAGCATCTCAGTTCAACCCCAAAGCTTACACTGTATCTACTAACCACAGCACGATTCTTCGTTCCAGCACACAGCCTTCCTTGCTAGGGAGTTTTCTTGGGTTGCCCATCTCCTGAGTCATCCATGTTAAGCAAGAGTGCTCTATTCTCTTAGGCTTATTGGGCCTGGAGACCACAGATCAACCTTGGACTGACTGGATTGGAGGCCAGATGAAGAGAGACAAGGCCAGGATGAAGAACCTGTGAAAAACCCAGAAGCTGAAGGTCCAAGCAGAGTCCTGGGTCCAAGCTGGGTGAGTCTGTAGAGACAGGGTCAAAGAGAGGCTGGCCCTCAATGACAAACCAGGAGAGGAAGTGAGCCAGTCTGGGGGCATAAACCCTCATTGGACTTGGGGGCTACAGCACCTTGTGTCTTAACTGTATAACAGTGACTGTCAGAGACTCAAATCCTTTCCAGGAGATGAAGAAACCAACCAAACCATCTGATTTTATACTATCTGACAACTGTGCTAAATTATATTAACAGAGTGTCAGTAGTATGATATAGTGAGAAGTGACCTCCTGAAAGCATTTGGCATTTCTTCTCTCTCTCTTCCCCTCCCCTCCCTTCCTCACTCCTCTTTTGTTCTGTTCTTTCTTTCTCCTCTCATTTCTGTACTAATGTTTATTATGAACACTGAAAAATAAAGAAGCAAAAAGGAAAAAGAAAGAAAAAAGGAAAGAAAAGAAGAAAAGGCAAGACAAGAAAAGAAAGAAGAAGGAAAGGTCTTACAATGAGGAGTTAGAATTGCCCCCTACCCTTCTCAGTGCTTACCCTAGTTTCTAGAAGTGAATTCTTTCTGCTCTTAATTCTGGTGGTTACCAACCTGACCCCAAATTTATATACTGCCTCCTGGTTTATTAATTTAAAACACTGTCTAATCACTAGAAGGATTTAATGTACTTTATCCTACCCTCTTTTCCTCTCCCCAATTTTTAACAATTATTTTTGTTCTACTATTCATTTCATTGTACCTCAGACTAATAATGTCAATGTATATTTTTATATTCTATCAGCTTTAGAAAGTACCTCTTTTTCTCCAGCTTTATTGAGATGTAATAGACATAAAACTGTGTAAATTTAAGATGTACAAAATAATGATTGGTATACATATGTGGTATGAAATGATTGCCACAATAATATGAGTCAACATGTTCCTCTTCACTTCATATAATTACTTTTTCTCTGTGTGGAGGACATTTAAGATCTACTCTCTTAGCAATTTTCAATCATCATACTATTTCCATGTTAGGATTCCCCAAACTCATTCATCTTCTAACTGAAGATTTGTGCCCTTGGACCAACATAGTCATCTCCCTGACTCACAAAACTCTGGCAACCACCATTTACCATTCTATTCCCTATTTCTAAGAATGTAGATTTTTTTTTTAAAAGATTCTATATGTGAGACAATGTAGTATTTGTCATTCTTTGACTTACTTATTTAACAGAATGCTCTCAAGTTTCACCCATGTTTTCCCACATGACAGAATACCTTTCTTTTTTTTAATTGCTGAATGATAGTCAATATTAATATTCAATATTCAATAATATTCAATTATATATATATAAATTACATTTTTCTTATTCATTCATCTGCCAGTAGACACTTAGGTTACTTCCAAGTCTTTGCTTTTACAAATAACATAGCAATGAACAGAGTACAGATAACTTTTCAAGATAGTGATTTTGTTTCCTTTGGCTATATAGCTTAACATAGTAATCCAGTAGGATTACTGGATCATATAGTAGTTCTATTTTAAATTTTTGGAGGACCCGCCATACTATTTTCCATAATAGCTGAACCAATTTACATGGAAAGTGCCTCCCGATTCCTAGCTAAATTAGATTAAGATATCAGGGCTCTACCCTTCTTCTCCCCATATCCTTCTCATTTTCTGACGTCTGGAATTTGTTTTTACACTGTCAAGGTTGATCATACCACGTTCTTAATAAACATATTTAACTCTTCTGTGTTCTGTGAGGCTGATTCTCAAGGTTGGAAACCAAACTTTATGTTAATATAAACTGAAATTATTAATGCATTAATCAATTCTTTCCCTAAATACTGAGACTGGCTCTGAGCTAATAATACACTATGGACCCAATATCATGAAACATGTGCTGTTCCTTCAAGTTAAGTGGATTTCCTGCATTACATCCATGGGTGTCCCAATGCCATGCCACCTTGTGGTGGGGCTAGTGGATGGGCAAGCTTTACATTGGTGTGAGCAGAAAGAGGATGCTGACTAGAAAGCTCTCGAACGTCAAAAGCAGGGGGGTAGTTACACAGAGAACTAGAAGCCCTAATTCTCAGAAAGAACATTTGACCTCTGCAGAGAAGGGAGTTCTGATTTTTCCTGGAGTTTGGTGGCCCAGATTCCAAACTGGAATGGGGGAGGCGAGTGTGGGGCACCACCAACTGGCCAGTTCATCTGCAGATGATTTCAGGGATCTCTGAAATCCCTCCCTTCCGCCCTGGCCACCATTCTGGAATATGGTTTCATTGATCCAATTATTCATCAGTAGGCTTTTATGCTCTTTCCCTTTATTGGAAATGTGTTGGGATCTTTCCTACAACTACCTTGACTCTTTTGAATGTATTCCTTCATTTTTATTTTACTGAGGTCTCTGAAAAGAGGCAGAAGACATGGTTGTACATACTTTATCTTGTTCCTGATTGTAACACAGTTCAGCTCTGTTATAAAGAGACATTTCAAACAACCAAGAAAAATTCAAAATGAAAGGGAAAATCCATAAAATCTTGCGACATGGAGATAACCACTGTTAATATTCTGAGGAGAGTCCCTCCTGGATCCTCCAGCTTTTCTGGCTCTGTGTGGAGTTTCCAGAGGCAACCTTTTATCTCTGAGTCTTCACTCCTTTCACTAAGCCAAAGGTAGGAACAGATAGACAGGAATGTTCCTCAATTTCCATGTCACAGCCACCATCCATGGCTTTACTTGGAGAAGGAGGAGTCTGGGTAGATGGTTTTTTCCCCAGGATTGGGGGAAATCCTTCTCTATTTTAATTGCTTCTGGATTTTGTAGCATCTTATGGTGGAGACATTGGATTCCCCAAACATCCTATGTACTTTTGCAGAGAACATTCTAGAACAGATTTTTCTGGGTTCTTCTTTCCCTGGGTCAGAGTGAGCACATGAAATATCAAATTGATTGGTTTCTGAAGCTTCCCAGTTAGAACTGGTTGCCAAGTATTCTTCTGAGCTAAAACAAATACCCATCTTGTCTCTTTTTACCGAAGAGTGGGCCTTCTCTCTGAATATACAGGTCCTGGGGTGGAAGGGAGGGGACTTTGGGATAGATTTCGTCAAGATTAGAGAATCTGAGAGTGAAATGCTCAGGGAGTAGCTATCCTTACCATCCTTCTTCCCTTTAGGAACAAGATTGTTCTTTTTTTCCCCCTATTTTTCTGGAACCATGTTTGTTTGCTCATTTGTTTCGGACATGAGTTGTGAAAGAGACAAATTTGGCTCTTCTCCAGCTGATTGCTGCACCAGCTAGGGTAGCAGGAACTTAGTTTGCCTTCTGCTATATGGGGTGACCCACAAGGTCAGAGATAAAAGAACTCTCCATGGGCGTGGGCCTGGCAGACTCAGTTACCGTGTTCTTTACATGAGGGGCCCACGCAGGCTCCCACGTGAAGGCATCAGATGGCTTGTGCTTCTCTGGGCCATCAGTCAATTCGTTGAGTCTGGGCTTTGTTTCTCACTTGGCCCAAGCTACTGGCAGAGAAGAGGCTGTAGAGGGGGGAGGGCCTCAGTCTCTCAGTCACAGACAGGCTTAAAGGAACAAAGTCATCACATCTGCTCTCTGAGGAAGACTTTGGAACTTTCCTTGTGTTCATTCTTTTCTTTTCCACCCCCTTGTGAGACAGTTTAGACCAACTGCCCTCAGGACGCTGAGGCTCTGTGCCCAGGGGAGGCGACAGCTTGGAAAATGGCCTCCCTCTCTTACCATTTGATGGTTAAGACTGTCCTAGGGATCAGGAGACAGAAGTTTCTAACCTTGGCTACACAGATGATTGAAGTTTTCTTTGAGACTTTGATTAAATCTCACTTTTTCTGAGTCATAGTCATTGTGGAGATGGACCATTCTCTGATCATTTTGGAAATGAATTCCTTTATATGAAGTGTGTCTGTTCTAAATTTGTTCTTGTGACCACAAATTCTGTAGTTACAGCCTGGCAATGAAACCTTTCCAATTTATTTATTTATTTTTATTTATTTATTTTTTGCAGTGCATTAGGTGATTGAATGGTGAGATCAAATATGGAAATAGAAACACAAAATTAAAAGTCATCTTGCCAAGCTTCCTGCACCCAGCAAAGAATTGGTCATAGAAGAGGGGCACCTGGAGAACAAGTCCTTATTGTTCTAGACCTAACTCCTTTCCCTTATCCAGGGTAGGTTTCCTGCACCCTGATGGGGCAGAATTGAACTCATGGGTCTTCGTGGTACATACTGCATTCCTTATTGCATCACTCTATACTTCTTTGGTTTTACCTTTCTTCCCTATTAGAATTTGAGCCCCTCGAGGGTAAGGATTCTTTTCTATTTTTATATTTCTGTCACTGAATATAGCACCTTACTCATAAGCTTTTAAAACATGTCAAATGGGGACTCCAGAGCAGCTCTATTGTTAAGCAACGGACTCATGATTTCGGCTGAGGTCATGATCTCATGAGTCATGGCACTGTGCTGTGAGTCAGGGTCCATGACCTGCACTGAGTCTGCTGGAGATTCTCTCCCTCTGGCCCTCCCTCCACTTCTGTACATGGATGTATGTGCTTGATCTCTCTCTCTCATTCTAAAATAAATAAATAAATCTTTAAAAAATTGAAAAAGTTTGTTAAATGAACAAATGAATGAATGAATGAATGGCATGTCAATCATCGATTTTCTTTCCCAGCTCAAAAGTCCAAAGAGGAAGTTGACCCTGGAAACATGTTTGTCCGTAATATCAAAAATAATAGATACAATTTATTGGGCACTACTGTGTGCGGGAGATCATGCTGAGTACTTCTTACAAAGTATCTCATTTAATCTGGATCTGTTCCTCAAACAGGCATACATTGTTATATGTTCTCAGAGTAGGTTTCCTGCCCCATCATGGTACCATCACACTTACAGATAATTGTCTGCTGTCTTTCCTTGGATCAGAAGCTCCTATGGGCAGAGATGCTATCTTTCTTCATAGGATGCTTAATCATCCAGCATGTAGCCCATAAAACGTGTGCCGTGTAATAAATTATGAATTAATATTTTTTATTTTGATGAGTTCTTCAAATCCCCAAGTGTTGAGTGTTTTTGTAAGTACTCTGTAGTATAACAGAAATCCTGAATGTCTCTGTTCCTTTCCATTCCACAGACAGAATATAGAGGTAACTGGCAAATTTCTCCTGCAGTAGCTGAAAATGTTGATGGCCTCTATTATCACTTGTAGGTTACCCTGTACCTCTGAACTTGGAAGAGACTGCCCCCCACGTCCTGCTCCCTGATTCGATATCCTTTCGGTTGCCACCGGCATAGCACTGTGTTGCTGTGTCCACCAACATGACATCGCTTCTAGGCATTGGCACTGGAACTAACAGAACTAGAATAAAGTGGCCACTGGCAGGAACAAGACAGGGCAGAGCAGGGTGTGAGGCAGAAAGTGCGAGAGTCTGATGTTGAGACCACCAGTCCAAGGTCTGGAAGCTCAGCAAGCAAAAGACACTGTCCCCGGCCCATTTTCCCCTCTGCGACACTCAATATGTCCATCCTAATAGGCTTGCTTGCCTTTGTCTGAGGTTTGTTCTGTTTATTGGAGTTCCTTGCAATCATCACAGATCTCAACTTCTCATTGCTCTATTTCCAGAGGCAGCCATCTCCTTGTGGTTTATTCCCACTGCCAGGACAGAGTCGAGCAATTTCCATAAAGTAGGCTAGGAGCATTCCCATTACACCAGGGCACGGAACCAAGTTTCTGAAAATGGCATGTTTTCTGGCTGCTATTCTCCCTTTCGCCTTCATGAATTCCAGAAATGCAGATTACCCCTGCAGATCCTTGACACATTGCCAACCTCTGGACTCATTGCCATTCTGGTAGGGGGCTTTGGGAATCTAACCATTTCAGAACTGATTTGGCCGAGAGTGGCGGGAACGTGCTTTCACTTGGCACGGCCCATGTTCGGCATCCTAGGCTTGTTGTTGAGATCACATACAAGAACAGTGGCGACTCACACTTTCCATTTTAGTAATACACTGCAGATGCCTACTTAAAGCACCCAGACATTATTTCAAAGCTAGGGAGGCAGCCTCAAGCAGTAGAAACAAACAGGGCTAGGAGCTAGGAGTCTTGGTCCCTCGATGTGTGATTTTAAGGGTCACTCAGTTTCCTTGGACTCCGTTTTCTCATCTATAACATGCGGGGCTTGACAGAATGGAGATGTTAGCTGACACCATGGTGACTGGTAATCATCTTGCAATATTTAAATGTATCATATCAACATGTTATGCACTTTAAACTTATACAATGTTGTATGTCAATTACACAGTAACTCCTGGAAGGGAATGAGGGGTCTGACTAGTTCACTTCTGAGGTTCTTTTTAGAGCAAACACCAGGGTTCTTTGAAAGGTTTTATTTCTCAAGTGAGAATCATTTCAACCTTAAGGCAATATACCTGCCCTTCACCTGCCCTCCTCTCCTGTTCTGTGGTATTGTGAAGCTACTTCCTCAGACGCATGAGCCCAGACTTGAACCAGACCCCAGGTCTTCCACCCTTTTGTGACCCACGACTCTCGAAATGGTCCTCACAGCCAATTTCCAGTGTTGTTTACACTACCCTGTCCATTCTTAGTCAAAATACACAGCTTCATGAAACAGGGTAACAGCCTCAGATGGAAAATAAAACAGGAGTCTCATGAGAGATCATCTCTGCTACTTAGACAAGACAGTCTATGCTTTAAAAAAAAAAATTGTTTCTTAATTACAAAAGGAATTCATTCTCATAAAATTTGGAAAACTGTGATAAGTTTAGGGGAAATTTTTTTCATAATTCTACCCTTCGCACAGAGGAACTGTTCGCATTTTGATGTATTCTCCACTTTCAATGCAGTTTTTACATTGTTGAGCTCATGTTACTTATATTTCTTCAAAAATTTTCCCCCACTTAAGATTGCATAATGGGCATTTCCTCGTGTCACTGAAGCCATATCTAAATAATATTTTAATGGCTTTGTAATATTCTTTGTTGTGGGCATTGTCCTGAAGTTGGTCAGTTAAGGTCATTATGGTTATATTCTTTTCTTTTTTTCTTAATTTTTATAAGTAATGCTAATATGAACATCATGTTCATAGATCTTGGAGGTTTTCAGATTATTTCCTTAAAGTGCATTCCTAGAAATGAGTTGTCAAATTAAAAAGTATAGTTTTAAGACTCTTGATGCTGTTTTGGTCTTAATTTTTCAAACACAATTTATGACTTAACATTACCTTTTTTTCTCTTAAAAAATATCTTACCCATTTTAGTCATAAGAAAATTTTCACTTTTCTTGAAGCAACACTGGCCTCAACCTCTGCTGAGAAAACATCAAAGAACCCAGAACTTCATCATCAACTGGCAATCAGCTTTGAGGATTCCGGTCTGACCCCAGGTCTCTCCAAGTCCCCAGGACATTTCTCTTCAACATTGCTATGAAATGGGGGATGATAAAGAAGTTGAGACAATGGCTCTCAGCTGTTGGGAATAGAAAATGAATGAGAGCAAAAAATCCAAAACTGTATTTATCAGTGTCCCTATTCGATGTACTGCACTTGAGCCACATTAAAAAATAATAGGACCAGCTTTTACTAGGCCAAGCTGTGTGACTTTGGGTGCGTTCCACAGCCTGGCTATGGTCCAGGTTCCTCCTGTGCAATGAGAGAAGAGTGAACCAAGTGATATATCAGGTGTTTGCAGGCCAGCATGAGTCTACATTTCTTCGTGAGGTAATGTCCTAAACTACTCTGAGACAAGTTTGAGTTTGAGATTTTCTTCGAAATGACAGTTATTACAAATGGCCATCTTGGGGATGTGGGATGTTCCAGAATGGTGTATAGGGGAAGAGTATGAATTGAAGCTTTGCTAATTATGAGTCATGTGTATCTTTAGGTCAAGGACTTAAATACATTGAGCATTAATGGCAGAAGGACTGATAACAGAGCCTATTTCCTGCGACCATTGGAGGATTGCGTAGATGATGCGTGGGGCCCGCACACAGGAAGCCCACAGGAAAAGTTGTGAGAACTGCCAAGTTTTCTGTGCCAGAATGAGCATTGCTCTTAGCACAATGGGGAAAACAAGTTCAGGGATATTGCTCATTGACAAAAACCACACAGCAGGTTTGTAAGGACATCACAAATCACCTGTGGTCTGCTTATCCTTCGTCGCCACATAACTCAGGAAATAGCTAAGTGAAGACTAAAATATCTTAGTCTTAGTGCTTAGGTGCTCAGGCAAAGAGATCATTGTCTTCCTAACCATGGTCCAAAGTCAACAGCCAGCATTATGTGCATCCAGTCCTATTTTATCCAAGCAAGAGGGAAAAGTCCTGAGTAGACACCACTATCTAAGAAGAACGAGTTCTGAACTCTTCTGTCTGATATTTGGGATCTCTCTCAGCTTGGTCTCAGTCTACCTTTCCATGCTCAGCCTCTGCCACAGCTCCTGGGGGCCTTGGGTAGCGCTAAATCCCCTAGTATGGCATTCTCTCTGACATGGGGTTTCCCCCTCCCCCTGGTCTGTTGGAGCCACTGTGTTCTTCCAGAAGACCTTCCCCCTGTGCCCTCTGGCAGCTTCCTCCTCATCCTTCCAGGCACAGTCTAAATGATGGGCTTTCCTGGATGAAGGTTTCTTCTCCTTCCCAGACGTATTCATTGCTCCAGGCCCTGGCTGGACAAGACACCCATGTTTATCCTCTTGTTACATAATGATAAGCTCCAGAACATGTGGATCCAAGAGGTCCTCCTCCTCTGACAACTCCAGCATAATCTAGGGTCAAGTCTTCCAGAGCTGGGCAAGGTTTGCTTCTGAAAGACCTCAGAAACCCAGAGAGTTGAAACTTAACATGAACACATGCTTCCTCTTCTCCTCCTTCTTCTTCTACTTCTCCTTCTGTTAGAGACAGACAGAGAATATGCGCATGCAAGCTGGGGGGGGGGGGCAGAAGAAGAGGGAGACAGACAATCTTAAGAGGGCTCATGCTCAACAGAGCCCGATGTGGGGCTCAATCTCACCATCCTGAGACCATGACCTGAACCGAAATTAGGAGTCAGATGCTTAACTGACCGAGCTACCCAGGCAACACTGGTTGTTAAAATAAGAAGAGAGCTAGAAGGTAAATGTTATTTCTATTTTTATTGTTGTTTTATTCAACAACAAATGCAAGTAAACAAATCTTAAACACATCGCCATGCCACAATCATTATTTATCTTTTTCTCCCACTGTTACAATGGGAATCGATTTTTTTTTTTCTTCTTTGGAGCCCCAATGTCTCTGGCAGGCTATATTAGTACATGCATAGTTAGCTATTCTGTGGCTTGCTAAGTGCTCTGACAGTGAGTCACTTACTGAATGGCCATTACTGTGTCCAGTAATTTACGGGGTGCCCTGGAGATTCTCAGAGACACACCTGCCTTTCAGCTGAACTCAGATGCAGTTACAACACTTAGCCTTTTCAACACCGGAAATGCTTATTCCTTTAAGTATTAAGTAGTAGTATTAAGGTAAGGTGTATTAAGGCCCCACAGAGGTCTCTGTGGTTCTTTGCACCTCACTCCAGACTCATCTGATGTGTGTTTATTTCAGTATAAGGTTACTCCCTCTCATTTCTGCCTTAGCTCCATCATGTTAGGCAGGTCCTGCACCTCCTGACGCCTTCCGGCCACACATAGGCTTTCTACTACATAGTCTCTTCTGTTTTCCTCCAGTGGCTTTGTGTTTGCATGTCTTATCTCCTCTGTAAGATTCCAGGTTCCTGCCTGAGGGGGTTTCTCATCTTTTCAACTCTTCGAAGTACTTAGCAGATTGCTAGGTACACAGGAGGCACTTAATAAATAATTCATTCATGAGTATAGACATTCTTCCCATTCCAACAGATGAAACCGGGGTCTTCTAACCTCATGACTCAGTGTGGTCTGGACCAGCAGCACCAGCATCTTCTGGAAACTTGGTGGAAATGTAGATGCAGGCCTGTCCCAGACCTACCAACACAGAAGCTGCATTTTCACAAGACCGGCTGGAGACATATTCATGAGAAGCAGTGCACTCAAGGACACTAATTGTCAAAGTCTCCATCTTTTCTGCCTCGCTTGGTCTCCTGCTTTTGCTTCCCCCATCCCTGGCTCTTATCCCGTCCCACAGGGTGTCACGTCAACCATTTTCTCTCCAATATCCCAGTGCTCTCACTCCTCTAGGATCCCTGCTCCTGCCCACAAGATGCCAACAGTTCGCTCTCTCCATTCTTTGCTATTGTTCTTTGAGTCTTCAACACCTACTGCTCTACTAATACAAGGCAGGACATCCGTTTGGTCAAATCAATGCACACCTTCCTCATCTAACAGCAGGACTCTGAATTCAATCTTCTCTTGAATGGCTTATAGCTCTTTTTGCCTTTTCTGTTTATCAACTCACTCCTAACTTAACAGGAGTTAGGAATTCATTGGTCAGCAAAAAATGTGGGGTGGCAGGGAAAATTGCGCTTTTCATTTATAGATTCAGCTGCTAGAAAGAATTTGAGAACTGAGCCGTCTTCATTAGTCAAGCCTAAACTTTAACTGAAAGTATGGCTCGTTTTAAGGCAATCAAACATAGGAAATCATAACATAGAAGAAGAAATGGCAGGGTTGGCTTTCGATGATAATTCTTCCACTAAAAAAAAAAAAAAATTCAAAAGATCTTTAAACTAGTAGTCTTTAAAGTGCCTTTAAAAATTATATTTGTTCATCTCTTGATAAGAGCACAGATGTCTTGTAATTCAGGGGAGACTTATTTCCAGTTTGAGTTGCTGTATTTTATGTGGAACCTGGGGAAAAGCTGCTTTGGGGCTTGAATGATAGACAAAATCACTTCAATTCCCCTACCCCCCATATTTTGTAGCAGGACTGAAGCAGTTCAGTACTTCTCCTGAAGATCATATTACTTTTTGACTCATTTCCTACCTGCGGCTTGATTTATAATGATAATTTTCTTTAGACATTTTCAAAAGTGATTGTTCATAACGAAAAGAGATATATTAGACAGACTCTTCCTTAAGGCCAAGGGCTGGCAATAATTGGGTCGTTTGATTTCTATTCATTTTTCTTAAATATCTGATTGAAATATCTGAAAGAAATAACTTTCTTCCCCAATCAATTAGTCTAACAATTCCTATCAATATTTTATTTTTAATGGTTGACTAGTCATTCCATTAAAAATGTAAGTGCATTAGCTCTGTGTAGAATGATTCCATTGGGATAGACTTATTTAAATATTCATAACATAAAAATTAATAAATCTGAGCACAGTGTTTGCATTTTAAAAAGTCAGGCTACTGTCAGGTGTATTTGGTCCTAGATGAGATTCACTGCATTAAAAACCTCGAGCATCATCTTTTTTATCGATTCTTCTTTATGATAAAACAATGCAACAGAGATTCTATGAGAGCAGAATTACTACCCAATAATTCATTGGTCCAGTCAATTTCATCCACTGAAAACAAGTTGCCCTTTCCCTGTCTTTCATGCTACCCCCCACTCCTATCATCACTTAGATTCCAACTACTAAATCATCCTGTCTGAAATCAGAGATTAAATGTTGGTTATGAATAGTATTCATTTCCATTTTATTCAGTCTCTCTTTTCTCCCTCTACCTCCCATCACCACCATGAAAGTAAAACCAATGAATCATCATGGGTTACAGTAAGAGCTCTAAGGACACCTGCTTCCCTTGGGCTTGCTTCCTCCTGGAGGAAGAAGCACACATCTTACAAGGGGTAAAGGCTGTTGCATATTGGTTTAAAGGCATATATAGCCATAGAATCAGCAAATCTGACAAATATGTATAATGGGTTAGGAGGTAGAAGAATCCAACTAGAGCAGGGAATCTCTGATAATCTCCCAAAGGCTCAGAATGCCATTTACATCAGTCACAAAAATTAACTTGAAATGGATTAAAAACTTAAATGGAAATGTAAACTGGTGCAACCACTATGGAAAACAGTATGGAGGTTCCTCAAAAGATTCAAAATAAAACTTACATATGAGCCAGCAACCCCAATTTCTGGATGTTTACCTGAAAAAAATGAAAGCACTATTCTGAAGCTGTATTGGAGTCTAACTATCATTGCAGCATTATTCACCTTGGCCAAGATTGGAAGCAAACCAAAAATCTACCTGTGGATGACTGGATAAAGGAAATGTCATACACACACACACACACACACACACACACACACACACACACGGGAATATTATTTGGCCTTAAAAAAGGAGAAAATCCTGCCATTTGTGACAACATGGATGAAACTTGAGGGCATTCTGCTATGTGAAATAAGCCACACCAAGAAAGACAAATTCTGCATGGTATCACTTCTATGTGGAATCTCAAATAACAATACTAATAAAGTCAAACTCATCGAACCAGAGAGCAGAATAGTGGTGGCCACGGGTGGGTGAACAGGGGGAAATGGGGCGATGTTGGCCAAAGGATAGAAATTTGCAATTACAAGATTGATAACTCCAGAGGACCTAAGGTATAGGAGCTGTCAAGGACTACACTACCCTACAGTGACTATAGCTTATCATACTATATTACATACTTGAAATTTGCTAGAAGAGCATTTTTTAAAAGATTTACTTATTTATTTATTTGACAGACAGAGATCACAAGCAGGCAGAGAGAGAGGAGGAAGCAGGCTCCCCGCGGAGCAGAGAGCCCGATGCGGGGCTCGATCCCAGGGCCCTGGGGTCATGACCTGAGCCAAAAGCAGAGGCTTTAACCCACTGAGCCACCCAGGCACCCCTAGAAGAGTATATCTTAGGTGATCACATCACACACACACATACACACACATACACACACAGACACACACACACAAAAGGTGATGGGTATGTTAACTTGACTGATGAACATTTCATGATGTAGAGGTATATCATCACATTATCACAGTCATACATACAAATTCATATATATATAATTCTCTTTGTCATTCACACTTCCATAAAGCTGGTGGAGGGGTGGGGATAAAAGAAAGTAGGGGAATCCAAACAGTGCAGGGCATCACTGATAAGCTCCCAAAGGCTTGAAAGGCAGAATTAAGGACACCAGGGTAGTCAAGAGGTGCCCTCCCCCAAGAGCCCCCAGCAACCTAGTCTGGGATTACTGTTTTTTCATACTCAGCCTTTAATCACTTCTGTTGGCAAAGCTTGGCTGGACTGGACAGAAAAGGCCTCTGCTAGAAATATGAGTGGGTCACCTGCAAGCAGAGGACCCAAGGGGATGACATTTTACGACCTCTAACTGTTAGTCCCAGCACTCTAGTATGGATAATGTCTGTGAACAGGGTGACTGGGAAGAACGCAGAATTTGACATCAGGAGACCAAATAAGTCACCCTTACCTACTAAATCTCTAAATTCCTTCCTAGCTCTAAAACTAGTATAAAAGGAGTAGGTATTTGAAAGAGAAAACTCAGGATTGAACTAGAAATAGATGGTACAAAAGGAGCCCATCCTACCCAACAGGGACCCAGAACACACACCCTCATTTAGAGCCTGTAAAGAGCCTCAGAATCCTCTACCTACAAAATGCTCATAATCGATTCATGTGTTGAAACTCACTTGCCATCCCCGAAGATGAATGATTAACAAAGGAGAAAAAGTCATCTCCCCTTGGGCAAGGCAGGGCAGAGCACCTCAGTACCAACTTCCAGGTGCCTGAGGCCTCCACAGACTTTGGAGGTCAAAACTCCGGTCTGAGGCTGAAAGAAAAGAGAAGGCATCAGGACAGCAAAGACAAGATTTTGGGGAACGGCCCCCCAAGTCAAGCACAGAGGCACTTCTGTGGAGAAATGTGGGGCTGTGTTTGTGACTCTGGTCATCCTTCACAAATTAAATTCTTCTCTTGGGCCAAGCAATGAAAGAAAATACTCAAACCTATACACTGTGTTTATTTGCTTTTCCTGGAGACTTCTAAAATTCCGTTGTTCTATTATAAATGAGGCACCTGTGGCGTCCGTATACACAGCAGAGAGACAGATGGCGGAGAGCTGCTTGCTGCGTGTGTACTCAGAAGCGATGAATGTCTAAGATATACAAAGCAGTGAATGTTTAGAGATGATGTGTATATTACATACAGCTGAAAACTCCTGGCGTCATCTACTCCAGAGTTTCTCAAAATATGGTTTACAAACCATCTGCCTCAGAACCTTCTGGAATCTGAATGGGAGGCCCCATGACATACCTCTGGACTTGGTCTCTCCCCGACTCTCCCAAGACTGATTCTGGGACAAGGATGTCTTGCTGGTTGGCAGGAGTCCCTTGAGGCAACAAATGATACTCTGTAACTCAGAGGACCTAGGGACCTAGTGATTCTGTGCATAGCTGTATTTCGTTGCTAATGTAAATGCATCTTAGACTCAACAGTGCCTTTATCTCCTCTACAGCCCTCTCTTCCTCTATCAGTGAATGGTGGCTTTAATAAAGTTGCTGTTGCTTTTTTGCATCCGTCCTTCCTTCTAGGTTTGTAGCACATGAAGTTTCGCTACAGCGAAACTTCTAGAGTCATCCTTCATTACATCTGGACATGCTTCTTCCCCTAAATCATTTTGGCCTCCTTACAGTTTTCTGGCTGTGCCCTTGACACAATGAAATGGTCCTGATTTTCTGAAATCGAATAATTAAATGGGCAGGAATGATTTATGGTAAAACGAACCAGAGCGATGCTGCATGTTTATATCCTTCTCTCATCTGGAGGCAGCCCACAAATTTAAGCTAGTCTGATTAAGCCAGAGTACAGCAGATCTCTTCATCATTGTGGAAAAGCAGGCCGCTTGCAAGAGTAAATTATGATACCAGTTTAGTTGCATTGAAATCACTACCCAAAAGGTACAGATAATAATGAAGTAATATACCATAAGTGACAGACACCGAAGGGAGAATTTCAGAAGTTAAATGTACTAAAGGTCTCAAGCTGGCCAGGGCTCCGAGCACAGAGCCTTAACTTGTGGAGTCCAGTGATGGCTGTGCATGATAAAGGATGAACAAATCAAAGAACCTTCTAGCCTCAGTTCGGGACCAGAGAATGGAAGATTGCTGTCCTCTGAGGAACTACCTGACCATTCTGCACAAACAAGGTAGGCCAACAGCTGCGTGTGAAAACAGTCCATGACCTCAGGATTCAAAATGCTAAGCCAAGCTCCAGAAAATGCCGATCATCCAATGGGTTTGGGGGTATAGAGCGATTCTCTACTGGAGAGATCTTTCCCCTTTGCCTACGCATCCTCTGTGCTGTCCTTGGGAAAAGAGCTGTTGTCAAAATTTCCGCTAATAGGAGAATCTTGCAGATTTTATCATGCTACACACTGCTCCGTGCAATCCTGGAGTCAGAATTTATAACAGGTCCTCCGTAGGATTAAGGATGGAGATACAAGGTGACTTGTGCAGTGGGGCACAGCTGGAGATGCCCAGGCCTCTGCTTTCGGAAGACCACCCTTGGACATAGTAGGAAGATTTGACAAGGCTGCAAGCCCTGCTTTGAGCTGTGGGGATGGCGGATGTGGATAAAGGGAATCAGAGTCGTTAGCCTGATTCCTGGGGAGAAACCGTAAACCCCCATCACAGTGGAGGGTGTCAGTTACTGGGCACTTCGCATGTGTCCATATCACTACCACTGCTAGTGCCAATAATATAGAAGCACCTAATCTCATCGGGAATAATCCCCCAAGAGACCCATGAGGCTCAGGTGAAAATCTCTATTTAATAGAAAATTGCAGTGTGGGGAATTAAAGTTCTTGCTCAAGGTCTGGCGGTGTGCTTCTAAAGAACCCTGCCCTTGACCCTAGTTCGCATGCCTTTTATCTGCAGTGCTTCATGGTGCTTAAGCCTCACAGTTGCTCTGTATCTGGGTGGCCTGACTCACCACCACCCTATTCTATGGATAAGTGGGTTATATCAACCCACTTATTTCCAGTAAGTAGAGGCCGAGGGAGCTTGGGTAAGACTTTGCCTGCAGGGACACCCCGGAAGGGACAGCACCGGGACACCCTCCAGGTCTACCCAGTGCTAAAGCCTGCCCCTGGGTGGATAATGGTGGTGAGGCTGTGGAAGACGGCCCTCCGGGCGTGGGAAGGGACCTTCAGCACAACAACAAACACTGGCTGAGCCCCGTGTGGGTCAGACCCTGATACAATGCGTCCCCCGGTGCCACATCAGCCTGGAGCTAACATCAGCCAAACCCTGCGGCAGTAGTGCAAACAGGACCCTCAGACCTCAAGCCAGAGCACGCACTGAGACGGAACTGAGGGACAAAACACATGGCTCAGATGACAATGGGTGATCCAGGGGCACAGAAGAAATCAGTGTGAGCCCCAGTGGTTGGGAGAGGTCTCCCGGAGGAAGGGGGACTTGAGATGCGTAGAAAATATGGTGGTATCTGGAGATGCAAAGAATTACTTAATACTTTTTTACCACATACTCCCAAATGTTCTCCTCTGTGTGTTAGGCATGCCGGGGAGGCTGAAGAAATAGGAAATACATTTTCTAGTCTCAAATGACTTAGAGACTAGTTGGTGAAATAGGACATACAGGAAGTGACAGTGATCAATTCTAGCCAATAACCAATTAAGGGCTAAATTGTGTTCCATTATCTCAAAGTACTATGGAGTTTCGGAAGACCAGAGATCGGTAAGGGGGAGGCCGGTCAGAAAAAGCTTCCTGTGGGAGGTGGTATTTGAGCTGAGGCATCGAGAATGCAGGGGTCAGCTGGAGGGTATAATATCCACAAATACACACCGTGGGGAGAGGGCCCGGTGTGCTGGTGAGTCAGCGAGCAGTGCAGTAGGCAGGGATGGGGGGGTGGGGCTCAGTAAGGTCTGTGCATTTGGGGTTTGGAATAAGCTGGGTCCCTCAAATTTACCCAAAGTAATTGGAAATTCAGGTTGCTACTCTATGAGTGAAACCGTGAAAGCCTCACCCAGAGGGTCGAAGCTGGAAGGACAAAATCATTGAAGCGAGATTTCCTCCGCCCCCATAGCACTCAGCAATAATGGGGACTTGGGTTTTTTCTTCATCTCTAAAGAGAGGGCCAACAGAAAGGAGGACAATGGATCACGGAGCTAGGAACATCCTAGGGTGAGTGTCCACGATGCCATCTCAGCTGTCCACTCTGAGGTGGCTGGGGTAGGCACCAGTTTTAATCAGAGCAGCCTCTGTGAGCACAGCTGGGGTGGGTCTTTCCCCACGAGGGCCTCCATTCCTCTCACAGATGAGGCGGTCAAACATCTGAAATTGATGATCAAGCCGGGCTATGGCAAAGTCGCCCCATAAAGAAACTCTCTAGGCTTGTGTTCGTTTGCCGCCTGGCTCTCCTGAGTGACCTCAGGGCCATTGCACATGCCTCACTGGCTGGGCACTGCACAACTCCAGGGGTGTCGTCAACCACTGCCCCACACTAGTGCCCCTCGAAACCCTGTGTGATCCCTTGGATGAGCTTCCATGTAAACTTCAGTGAATATATTAGCGAGGCTGTCAGCAGTTCTCAGGGCTGGAGAGCAAGGAGAACTAAGTCAGAGTCCCTTTCTGGGACCCTTGGGCTCTGGTAGCTGAATGAGTGCAATGACTGGCATCAGGAACCCCATATGAGCAGGGAATAAATTCCCCTTCACCACCATCACGGTGGGGGAAATACTCCACATTCACTTCCTATCTTTAACAGAGCCCCGAGTTCTGGCACCTGTCAGAAAATCATCAGCGACCCCAGCCTTGCGCACGAAAGAGACAAGATTGCAGGACCCGCTACAGCAGGTACTTGAAAATTCCAGCCTGCGCTTATCTGACCTGACCTTGACCCGATTTCAGAGACAGTCTTGTTTCCTTGGTGGTTCATTTCACACCAGAAAATGCTGCTTTTTTTCCTAAATAACCGGCCAATACTGCCACGCCGTGTAGGGCTGCTGGTGTCAAGGTTGAGCCAAATGGCCCCAGGAATCTTGAATAGAAGCGAGGACAGGCCCCCCAAATAGGAGGTGGTTCTTGAGAACCCTGGGATCTTTCCCAGAACAAAGGCTCAGCGCATCTGTCTACATGGTGGGAGGGGCGTGCCCGTGTCATCCGAGCAAGGGCATGACCCATGGCATGTCACCAATGATACCCCTCCCCTCGGTGGAAGGAAGTCAAGAGTCTCCTTCCGTGCCAGCTAATCTGGCTTGATGGGTCAGGTGCCTGGAGCCTCAAGAAGAAGAGAACAGACAGTGGGAACTTAAGAGTAGGAGGGAGAAATTGTGTGTGTGTGTGTGTGTGTGTGTGCATGTGTGTTGGCTTGGGGGATGGTTAGGATAAAGAAGGGTAAAGGATTTTTTTGAAGCTATTTAGGAACTGGAAGGGGAGCTTGAATATGATACCCATTTTCTTCCTTGGTATTCGAAATCCATAGAGAGAAAGACCCGTTCAACACCTGGAGAGCCACATGTCGGCTTCGCTGCAAGTGTGGCTGCTGAGCGTGGCTGGAGATCTGGAGCCTAAAGGTTTACAAACTCCGTCTCTGAAATGCCCAAGCAGATGGGAGCTCAGCAGACCTCCCCACCGTGGGCTGGGTCCTTCTGTAGGCAGTGGAGCACCAGGATGGGTCGACCCCACTGTGCACAGATCTAGAAGGAGAAACCAGGAAGGGCTAAGCCACAAAGACCAAGATTCCTCTTGTACACTGACCAGACAACAGATTTCCTCCTAAGACTGAGGGGTTGGATTTTACTAAGTCAGCCTTCAAAGTATGCCTCCTCATGGAAATACAAACCCAGGGGGAGAGGTCCTCCCACACCTTAACAAGTTCTATGCAAACATAAAGCAACAACCAGAATCCCCCATCACTGCAAATCTTCCCTCATCTGCAACGATCTATGATAGGAACATACTTCTCTGAGTGTTCTGTAGACTTCCAAGATACACATTGGTGCTACTGCTGTCACCAGGCTTGGTTTTCCAGGCCCAGAGATGCCTCTCTGTTGCCATAGTGCACAGCGAGTTCTGGGGTCAGAAGAAGAAAAGTGTCTATATAGGTAAGGAGGGCACTGCCCAAACCTGACTGTCCTCCTGGTGCCCACTGAATGTTGATCTTACCTCCAGACCAGAACATTCGCTCTCTGAGATCAGGATGCATGCATGGTCTTTCTTAAAATTGACCCTGTTCCTCCTCAGTTTGTACCATGACGGTTCAGGGATTTGGTCCCTGTCTGTCCCATGTGACTAAAAACTGGCAGAAAGAGAGTAACTAGGACCGTCCCCACCAATCCTTATTGCCATCATCAAATCCCACACTTGGAAGGTCACCTTGTCCAACGGTCCTACCCCACTCTGCCCCTAAAAAAACCCCTCGGAGAGGCAGGGGTTGTAGTGGGGAGTTGGGGGAAGAGGGTCCAAAGGTACAAATATCCAGTTAAAAGAGAAAGAAGTCCTGGGAATGTAACCCACATTACATTCCCACATGACACATGACATACTATTGTCAACAATACTGTATGTTAGAATTTAAATGTTGCTAAGACGGTAGATCTTAAAAGCTCTCATCCAAGAAAATAATTATGAATATGTAGAGGTGATGAACATTAACTTATCGCAGTAATCATTTTGCAATATATATGTATATCAGATTTGTTTGTTGTACACCTAAAATGAATACAGTGTCGATTCTATTCCAATAAAACTGAATACAATTTTTAAAAAATTCTCCTGACAATCCCTTTCAGAGGGTTGTTTGTGTAGCTTCTGTTTTCCACACCTCCTTAAGCAATGGTGCTGAATCCCATACTCATTTTGGGACAATAATCTCAGTTAGCTGGACAGTTTGCAGTGGGATTGGGTTTAAGTTCATTTTAAGCTTGCCGCCTCTTTTAAAATGCCTGTGATGTCACACAACTTTCTACAAGATGGTGAAGGAGTTGAGGTTCTCCTTGCTGAGCCAAACTGGGGGGATTAATCTGAGACAGGGCAAGGCTAACAGGCCGAGGTTGAATGCTAAGTTGTCGGTGGGGGTGATGGTGGGAAGCCAGGTCAAGAACTCAGAGGAGCAGCTCCAGGTTGCCAGGCCAGGCCATGGACAAAAAGAAAAGAGGTCGGAGTTGGAGAGGGTTTCCCTAGGTCCCAGAGTCACAGATAAAAGGTACTTGGGGACAGATAGGGAACAGAGATGTCTTGGGAACCCATTCAATCCTCTTTACCTAAGAAGGTTGCAGGGTGATTGTTAGTCTTCAGCTTTCTGCTTCCTTTTAGAATCCTGATACCTTGGTGTATGAGCACGGGAACCTGGATATGACCATGGGCCTTGTCACACCCAACAGAATAATTCTGAGCCTCATAGTCCTCTGTGAAAAGACTTTATGTCTATTTAAGACATCAATCATGTCGGTGAGGACTTCATGTACCTAAAAATGGTAGTAAAATACTAAAAGAGGTAGAGCCCCAAGAACACAGATGGGATAGAAACTAGAGTTGTGGGCACCCAAGTTCTGGAAAGTTCAGTCTAATAGCATTTAGTCTTATTTTCCAGCCAGCGTCTCAGCGGCCACTGGGATGATGTTTATCAAGACGGGGAAGCTCTTCTGGCAAATCTCCACCCGGATCCAAGACAAAGGTGCTCTCTCCATGATGGAAGTAGATGAGGTCAGTCTTGCCTCTTTGTGTGTCTTTGGAGGGTATACAGGATGTAAGGGAGAATGTGACTTTAGGAAATGAGGCTGCCTGTCAGTCCGGTTTATTTTTGGACTCCTGAGGCTTGAGAAAATAAATAAGTATGAGGTAGCTAAATCCGTGAACCGCATTCTGACCACCGTTCCTACCTCTTTCTCTTTGCCCTTTAATATAGTTGAAATGTCCCGGTTGGTGCTAGGAAATCAGTCTGTGTTTATTGATGAAATCCAATTGTATAGCTAGGATGGCGTTCATAAATCCTCTGAATTCAGTCCTCTGGAATTTTCCCAGATTGAAATCAAACACTCACACTCCTGCCTGGCTTTCAGATTCCAAGTCAGCGGTATCTCCCATCACACACAGCCGGTAGGTAACATTTTTGCGGCAGGTTATCGTAGCATAAGGACTGTGCAACTACTTGCGGCTTATCTAATCGGGTTTTCTTGACACTTGTTTTACTGCATTCAAATCTCACCACCTGATCAAGGGACTGTACTGGTTAGAGAGCTGTTGGACAAAAGCTTCCTGACAAATCTCTGCCCCTGTTTTAAAACCGTTCTCCCACAAGTCAGAGGACTTTGGCTTCCTGGCTGATCACTGACTTGGAAACGTGAGCCCCAAACCATCTCTCTGGTTGGAGGAAACATTATCAAATGCAGTTGGGGTTTGGTCAAGAAGACTTTTCAGGTGACTTCCACCTCTCATTATTGAGGATTCTAAAATGCAGGTGCTACAGTTGGTTAGCACGACTCCTCCCTACTCCCTGTCACCAGAGTAGGCATTCGGTAAATGTTTGTGGGGCATCTGGGTGGCTCAGTCAGTCAAGCATCCGACTCTAGGTTTCGGCTCAGGTCATGAGTTCAGGGTCATTAGATAGAGCCCCATGTCAGGCTCTGTGCTCGGCACAAAGTCTGCTTGGGATTCTCTCTCCCTCTCCCCCACAACCCCTACCCCCACTTACACACTCTGTCTCTCTCTAAAATAAAAAAAATCTTTTAAAATAAATAAATGAATAAATATGTGTGGAATCAGTGAATGAGCAAAAAAATGAATGGGTGAATCAACAAATAGAATGGTCTAGTGACTATGATCCCAATTCCTTCTCCCTGTCCCTCCCTGGAAAACCATGCTGGCTTGGATTAAAAACTCATGCAGAAAAGACACCAGGCGCCAGGCGTGTTCCCTGATAGGCCAGAGTTCCAGGGGAGGCAAACAGACTTGCTCTGGGGGCTCTCACATCGGGGAGAGGTAAATGATCCCCTCCCAAACAAATAGGGTTGGCACTGGCACCCATCAGGATGGCTGTCATTCAGGACAAGGAAAATAAACGTTGGCAGGGGTGTGGAGAGATGGGAGCCCTTGTGCACTGCTGATGGGAATATAAAACGGTACAGCAACCGTGGAAAACGGTTCGGCCGTTCCTCGAAAAGTGAAGCAGACAATGACCATGAGATCCAATAATTCTACTTCTAGATTTACACCCCAAAACACGGAAAGCGGGAACTCAGACGCCTCCTTGTGCGTGAACGTTCGTGACATTATGCACCATTGTCGTAAGGTAGAAATGACTGACCAGCAGGTGAGTACATAAGCATGATGTGGTTTAGGCCCACGTGAACTAGTTTCCGGTTTTAACGAAGAAGGAGACTCCGGCACATTCTGCATCATGAATGGACTGTAGTAGCCTGATGCTCAGTGAAACGAACCAGACATGAAAGGACAGATGTTGTCTGATCCCACTTGCGTGAACTGTCTAGAACAGGCATATTCATAGAGTCAGAAGGTAGCATAGAGGTCTCCAGGGGCTGAAGGGAGGGAAGAATGGGGAGTTACTACTTAAGGGAGACAGAGTCACCGGTGGGATGGTGAAAAGTTCTGGAAATGGAGAGTGGTAATGGTCATCCACGACTCAGTATGCACTGAATGCCCCTGAACTGTCCGCTGAAAAATGGTCACAGGGGCACATTTTATCTATGCATATTTTAGTGCAATAAAAAATAGAGCAGATAACCAAACTATGTGAAGGACCAGAGGTAGAAGAAGGATTATCAGATAAATAGTGTCTTAAAATCCTGCTAACTACAGGAGCCGTATCTCACAGTGCTCTCCTGTATCACCACCTCTGTCCTCAGAGCACTCCGTGGGAGGGGGGTGGTGGTGCTGGTTATGATCCCATTTCGTTAACGAACGGACTGAGGCTCGTCGAGCTCAACTCGCCTGACATCGTCTCATTAGCTGGGAGCAGAGCCGTGACTTGAACACCTTTGTTCACCCTGGAAATGCTACCCCTCCAGCTTCCGCCTAAAGGGGTCGCTACGTGGCTTAGAGCCATGCCACTCACCCTGAGGACAAGCCAGTGAGGCTGAGGGGGCGGAGAGCTGTGCTGACCCGGAGAACAAGCGCCTGGCCTGCCAGCCTCAACCCGCCTCCCTCTCACCCTGCCCTGGGAGGGAGGGAAGGTCACGGAGCTAACAGGTACCCAGAAGGCGCTGGGATGCATTTGGTTTTGAAGATCCATCTTGACTGCAAAGTAAACAGAAGCCTCAACCCCTGCTTTCCTCCTTAGAGATAATGTATTCAGGGGTCTCGTCAAGGCATTTGACATCAAATTCTAATCTTCCACCTATCAGAATCCTGCACTGCTCTCACAGCCCCCTAGGCAGTGTTTCAAGAACACTTCCCCATACTTTGACATTTGAATCCAGCCTCCTTGGCATAAAATCACTATCTTGCAACTCTCATGAGGCATTTCACCCACCTGGTCAAATTCATGCATATCATTTTTACTTTAGAGGTGAGGTTAATCTCTTCGGGGCCCCATTTAGCACGGAGATAGCCATACATCTCCTGATTTTATGGTTGCACAAGTCACTACATCAAACTGTCCACCTGCTTGTTCTGAGCAAAATGAGCCATCTGTGTAATTAATCTTGACCGCTCTCCTGCCAAAACCGGGCATGTTCCACTCTGCCTGTTGCCTTCGCTCTCAGCTTGGAAGGTGGCAACAAAGGCCCCTCGATCCTGATTTTCACCCCCGAGCCATTCACCCATGGACTTCTGTTGTTTTTGGCATTCCTGCAAGTGTGCTGTTAATTAAACTCACCAAATTAGTAGTTTCAGGCCGTGGCTGCCTCAGGGTGCCAAGGGCAGGCCATGTTCACTCCACCTACCGTCCATCTGTGATTTCCAGTACTCTGTGTCTGGAACAGTGAGGCTTGGGTTCCCAGGCCTGATGGGGCATTCACCCAAACACCCACCCATTGTAGCCGGGGAGAAGCAGTGGTGCCTAACGGTCGGAAGATGGGCTCAGAGAAGCTGCTGGGCCTTCAAGGCTGTCTCCACCAGGAATGAGTCCCATTATTTGGTTTCCTCATCTATAAAACAGGGACAGTAGTAGTCTATCCACCCTTAAGTGGTTGGGGTTAAATAGATTCTACCATGTAAAGCATTTGAAGTGACATTGGAGGGGCACCTGGGAGGCTCAGTTGGCTAAGCATCTGACTCCTGATTTGGCTCCCATCACGATCTCAGGGTCGTGAGATCGAGCCCTGCACTGGGCTCTGCGCTGACCGTGCAACCTGCTTATAGTTCTCTCTTCCTCTCCCTCTGCCCCTACCCCCCCCCCCCCACTAGTGTTGGAAGAAGGGTAAGAACTCAATATAGCCTAACCCCTGCCACTCTTTTTTTTTAAAGATTTTATTTATTTATTTGACACAGAGAGAGAGAGATCACAAGTAGGCAGAGAGGCAGGCAGGCAGAGAGAGAGGAGGAAGAAGGCTCCCCGCCGAGCAGAGAGCCCAATGAGGGGCTTGATCCCAGGACCCCGAGACTACCACCTGAGCCGACAGCAGAGGTTCAACCCACTGAGCCACCCAGGCGCCCAACCCCTACCACTCTTAGTATTAATATGTACCTGGATTTACAGAGCAATTCACCAAAATGCTAATATCTAAAAATTTCCCGACAGCACCTTGTCAACATCCACAGTTTAAGTACTGTGGCCGTCATGTTGAGTGACAATCCTCGGCCTTCCCCAAATCCCCTATAAATCTTCGGAGGCTGCGGCAACTTGGAAGTCAAAGATTATGAATGTTCAACCGCCAGGGTTTTTGAGTCACTTACTCCTACACCCATTGTTTGAAGATCACTTCATAATTGACAGAAAACTTTGTTTTTTATTACCTGACTGTGGTCATAGCTCCCGCCTCCTGCCATATTGATTGAGCTCTTTGATGTCCCATGAGTTCTGGCGCTCCTTCTGCACGTGCCTTTCTCTTCGTGGGGCGTGGCTCTTTGGGGACATTTTAACTCTTCTCTATTTTTCACTAATTCCTCATGTGGCTCATCCTTCTAGAACTTTGGGCACTGGCTTGGGTTTCTCCTCCACTGGGGACCTTCCCAGTGGGTCCTGGCCCAGTCTGCATGACAGCATCTTGTATTTGTCACATACCATTGTCGTAACATGTTCCTTTTTCCTGCTAAACCCTATATCCCTCAAGGACAGAGACTGCTGTTTCTTGGCTCTCTCTGGTCCTTACCACAATATGTGGCATCTCAGGAGTGTTCAGAAATTAATGAACCACCCATTGAGGGAGACAGAATGCAACAGGGAAGGAGGGCCTTAAGAGGGAAAACAGCCAACGCGACTAGGAAATTTGGGAAAGTCTCCACAGCACAAGTGATACGTGGAACTGAGCCTTTACAGGTGAGAATGATTTTGATAAGTAGAAGAGGGAAAAAGCAAGAGTCTCCAGACTGAGGAACCATCAGGAGTGAGACTCAGTTTGGAGATCTGCGAGGCCAAGACCTGGAGGGGTGGGAGCTGGAAGGAGGGGGCACTGGGCTGGAGGGTGAGGCTCATTTGGCCAGTCAGACGGTGAAGGATGCTTTGCGCCAGGAAGAGTCTGGGCCTGATTCTGCCAAGAATGGGGATTGACTGAAGTATTTGAAGCAGGAGAGTGTTCCAGAAAGACTATGCCTGCCTGGGCGCCTGGGTGGCTCAATGGGTTAAGCCATTGCCTTCGGCTCAGGTCATGATCTCAGGGTCCTGGGATCGAGTCCCGCATCGGGCTCTTTGCTCAGCAGGGAGCCTGCTTCCCTCTCTCTCTCTCTCTGCCTGCCTCTCTGCCTACTTGTGATCTCTCTCTGTCAAATAAATAAATAAAATCTTTAAAAAAAAAAAAAAAAAAAAGAAAGACTATGCCTGAAACATCAAGGAGCAGGGGTACTCTATGTGCTTGCATCTGGGGAGGACATGGGTACATAGATACTTTACTGACGTGCGCATGTGCTGTCTCTGGAAAGACACACTCTAGAAACTGGTGTCAGTAGGGAACTTTGTGGGGAGACAATTTTTGCCTCTTTCTTTTTGCACTGTTTCCATTTGCCCATGTGTTTGTATTATATCTGCTAAGAGTACAAGTTTTAAAGAGCTGGTAAAACTGTAAGAATGAGGAATGAAAGAAAGGAAAACAAAAGGAAAGGAAGAAATGAATTATGCATGGCAACATGAGAAAGCAAATGAGCCAGGGGACAGGGTAGGGGGTGGGTGATTATTGCCCACCCAGATCTCTCCAGCCCACATAGCCACGCCTGTGGAGCCTTGAGTTTGCATACCCCTTTTTCCTTCCCAGGTGCAATTTCCAACTATAAATCTTATTTCAGTCTGTGGTTCCAACCTCAAATGTTCAACAAGGCAAATTCATCCCCAGTTGTAATCAGAGAGAAGGTGCTTGCTCTCTCATTGACCTCCACTCTGCCTCACACCCGTCGACTTCCTCAGGCAACAGACCTCTGTGGGCGGTGTCCCTGCTGCCACTCACCAGGTCACGTTGCTGGGGCTTTGTGCTGAGGCCAGCCTCTCTGGAGGAAAGAGAAGGGCTTGTTCCCCTCCTTGGAAAAGCACTTTGAAGTATGACCAGAGGCTTGCCTGCCCAGCCTCCAAGACCTACTGCTCTGTTTTCAGGATATTTGGAATCTGAAGAGAAGGGAAGAATGCCAAGTTGTGTGAGAAGTCTAAAATTCAGGAATATCAAATCAATGGGGAAAACTATCCTGGCTCTTAGAATGGTCTTGGGATCATGAAGAGCTAACAGTTTCGGATTGCCAGTGAGAGAAATCTAGAAAAAAAAAATTCACAATAATTTTCACTCAAAAACTTATAATTTAAGGTACTGATGGCAACACAAATACAGGTGTGCCTCAGCTTAAGAAAACCCCATTTATTTATTTTATTTTTTTTTTTAAAGATTTTATTTATTTATTTATCATAGAGAGAGAAGCGAGAGCGAGCACAGGCAGAGAGTGGCAGGCAGAGGCAGAGGGAGAAGCATGCTCCCCGCCAAGCAAGGAGCCCGATGTGGGACTCGATCCCAGGACGCTGGGATCATGACCTGAGCCGAAGGCAGCCGCTTAACCAACTGAGCCACCCAGGCGTCCCAAGAAAACCCCATTTAAAAAAAATCTGGCCATTGGGATGGGGTATTAAGAGCATCCAAACAGGAATCCCTGGGTGACTCAATCAATTTACACGTCCAACTCTTGATTTCGGCTCAGGCCATGATCTCAGAGTTGAGACACTGACCCCAGCGCCAGGCTCTGTGCTCAGCATGGAGTCTGCTTGTCCCTCTCCCTTCCCCTCTGCCCTCCCCTTCCTCTCAAAATGAATAAATAAAACCTTAAAAAAAAAAAAAAAAAGTATGCCAAACAAAAATGAACTTTTCCAGTCCTGGTCTCAGTCTCTTGTCTAGTCAATCTCGAACAACTCATTTCACCCATCTGGGCTTGGGGTTTCCCTTCAGAGCCGGAGGATACATTTCAGCCCTCTCCTTAATTCTGGCAGCACGTATTTGCATTCTGAAAGCCTTCTTGATTTATTCAGCGATGCCCTTACCTGTTAACTTCAGGTTAACAGCACTATTTCTCAAGAAGCTGACAACTCATCAGAGGAGGGGGGTGGAGGGTGGACATAACTGGGGTAGTTCAGTCATGAAGAGCTTTAGTCCTTCAAGAACTGGGGAGGTGGGAAGCTTCATTTTGCTCTAAGGACCCCTCCGGTGCTGGTCATCATCACATGACCAAAGCCAGGAGGTGCCCGTCGTGGGGCCTCCTTCGGTGGCAGCAAGAACCTCCTCTTGCCCATGAATTTGTTGAAATGAAAATCATGCTTCAGATACTTCCCACAGATCAGCACTTGTGTCTGTCGGTTTTTCAAAAGCCTCTGTTGACGGGAGCTCAGCTCTTGCTTGCTAACGAGGATCCGGAAGAGGTTTGAAAGGACTTGAACAAATTTTTCAAGATGTTCTGCCTTTTAGGAATATGCAGCAAATAGTAAATATCATTAAAATTAATTGGGCCAAACATACTCTCACAATTTAAATTGAATTGTCAGTTCTGCATAATAAAAGGTTAAAATTATGTGTCGCACCAGGAATAAATTCAACCCGATTATTTCACTCAAAATTAAATTAAAGACTGAATGCACTTACATTTTAATATGTTTTATGTTGTTATATGACTTCCCTTAGAGTCATTTATATCTAAGCTCTATTTCTTTAAAGAAGGTAATGTAAATTTGCTATGTCTAGTGTCTTTTATATCCCCAAAGCACATGGTATTTCTTCCATAGAACATTGTTTTCTGGTGATAATAGTTCACGCATCTTAGTCTTTCTAATGTTTGCTCGCTCACTCTCAGATTTACATGGAGAACATTCTATTTCCACACTGTCTTTAGTTTGGGTTGCTCTAGTGGCCACCTTAACTAATGCTGAAGACACTCTGCCTCACTCCACCCCGTCCAGCAGACCCTGTGGAGTGGAATGGACAGACAGAAGAAAGGACCGGCTGATCTGGGTTTTTATTGTTAAGTCAGGCAGCCATAATGCAGAGCCTTGCTCCTGTTCAGGAACCTCCACCTCTGCCTCTTTCTCCCCTTCCTCTCTGCATTCTCTTCTTAACTACTGCCCCCCTGCCTGCGGTCTTGCTCCCTCACTTGCTCTGGTGGTCCCTATTCATGCTCGCCCATCGCCCATTGTTGAACATATGGACAGGGTGCTCCCCACCGCAGGGACCAAAATCCACCCTTGGATGGCTAAGCTTCCCTCTCCCTCCATGTGTTCAGTCTTTTGCCAAATATTTCCTATGTCTGTCATGCCTACGTGCTCAGCTCTTTGCTGAGAATGGCCAGAGGAATTCACCCTGGTCCAAGAGCACCGTTTATTTGTGGTGATTGGTGACCAAAGAAAGCCCAGGGAGGAAACTCATAGGAGAAAACCGAAAGGCTGTGACTTCTTAATGTGAGAATCACGCTTCCGAGACCACACCGGAACATCCCGTAAGTCTACAGACCACCCAGACCCTAGAGGATATGGGTTTGCTTTCTTACTATTGAGTCACTATCTCATTAAATGAGCAGGACTCCAAAGAGCTCAGGCAAAAAGGAACTACGTGATCTTTCTCTTTGCTAAGTTGAGCGCTGCTTCTTCGTTCCTCCTGGACAAAACCCCAGGCCATTCCTATGAGATTCACAAGCCTCGTTTTTCAGATAATAAAAATGTCCAGGTCAATCCAGATATCAACTTGGCAGACAACTGAAACCCCTCTCTTCCCACCATTTGGGCCAGATTAGGAGCTGGTGGTGAGGTCAACTCGGTGGTTGGCTTCCACACTATTTTCACTCCTCCTGCTTGATTCAGGCTTCCTCAGAACCAGAGGAGAGGGAACGAAATGCAAGGAGTAAGAAAGGCCTTACTTGGTTATCCTTGGTTGTCACTGTTGTAGTCCGCTGTCAGGCTGATTCTCCATCCTTTGCAACATGTCTTGTGGGTTCCCTTGGCACCTTGCTTAGTAGCAAGGGGATCTCCATTTTGAGGTCTTTCAAAGAAGTTCACTGTCATAGCCAGTTGGCCACTCACCCGCATGTCCCTTGTCCCTCGTCCCTCGGGGAACCTTTGTCTCTTCACCTTGTCTCTTTACTCTGTTTCCTGGCAAGGGAGCTCCAACCCCCATCTTCTGTTTGGGCTTTACAGATGGAAGGGCATACCAGTCTACCCCTACCCGATTAGGGGTCACACAGGTGAAGCTCTCTAAATGGTTTCTGAAATCTGTCTCACTTTGCTTAAGGTGAGGGGAAAATCTCCCTTCCCTTCCTCCCAGGCCAGGCTGCCAACTCCCTTCAAGCTAATAAATTCCTAGCCTCCTCTTTTAAGCTCTTGAAGTGGGTGGCAGAACAAGTTTTGGACCACCCCCTTGGCCAGTCCCAGACAGATGATCCAGCACCTTCTCTAGGGTAGTTCTCAGCTGTGAGGCCTCGCCCAAATTTCAATACAGGAGGACTATCAAGTTACTACTTAGGAAACCGTATGAGGGTATTAAAAATTCATTTTTAGTGGGAGAGCTTCTAGAAATCGAATTGTGATCCATTTTGCCTTGTTTTTCCTCTGACTTCATCCCTCAGGAGGGTGAGGAATCACACAAAGACTGCTGCTCTGAACGTCATAGGGGTGTTCTGAAGAGAATGCGGGACACTAGGTGAAGTCCTCATGCTTTTGGAAAGGAGACTTCAAAGAAGAAAACGTGCATCCTGAGTGTTCCCATGTGGAGGCATGGAAAGGCAAATGGGGTAGGAAGCGCTCTGAGTATCAGAATTGGAACAAACGCTCTGCTGAAAGAGACAAGGGCAGGTCTCTCAGGAGAGCCACATGGTCGGAGAGCAGATCCTGTTAAGCTGGATACCAGCCAGCAGGAGCATAGACCAGAAGGAGGCCATATCCCAAGACCTATGGAGAGGGGTAGCCCGAACCGGAAGGGAAGTGGAAGGAGAGCCAGACGCCAGGATGAGCTGAAGCTTGTGAACCATTCAGGACATCAAGTCACTGCACTGCGTGCTCAGTCTGTTCTACACACTTGCATTTGCATGAGGCTGAACATCACAGCAACTCAGTAAGCTATTATGCCCATTTCACAGGGCAGGAAATGGAGGTGCGGACAGTTAAAGCAACTTGCCCACAGCCAGACGCCTGGAAAGTGGCAAAGTCACAATTCAGGCCCAGGCGTCCAGGCTTCAGAGACTGTGCCCTGAACCCCACCTCTGTCTCCCTCATTGTTCATCCACTCTGAGCTCACCAGGAGCTCTGATCCTCTGAGGGTGCGGCCTATGCCTTGCCCACAACTGTAAGCCCAGCATTTAGCTCAGTGCCTGACGTTCTGCACCCAGTCTGTCGTCATTCTGTTGAATTGAACTCACCAAGTGTAAAGGGTTGGATATGCCCTTCCTGTGTGTTTTGTTTTAAGATTTTATTTATTTATTTTAGAGTGAGCAGGGGGAGGGGGAGAGGAGAGGGAGAGAGAATCTCAAGCAGACTCTGCACTGAAGGAATCCTGGGCTCGGGAGTAACCGGAAGTAGCGGAGAGAGCATAGGGAGGGGCAGGAAGAAGGAGCAAGTCTGACCCGAGCTTAGGGTACGGCTTGGAGAGAGTGGAGAGGCTTCTGCTGGATGGAAGAGAGTGAGCTTTGGATTGGATTGTGTTGGCCTTTCTGATGCTTGGATGGAACCAGAGCATAAATTCTGCCCGGGATGACACCAGGCATAGGGAAGGGGCAGCTAACTGAATAGGCCTGGGAGAGGCTATGGTGGGAAGAAAACAGAGCTGCTTTCTGACTTCATCCTACCTGATCTAGCCAGTTCAATAACCTGCCACACGAGGAAGTGCCAGGAGTGTTCACAGAGAACATCGAGTTTTCCAATCCTAAGATATTCTTTTTTAAAAAAACATGGTAATATTTCTGAAATCCAATGCCTTCTAAATCGAAGTGCACGTTTATTATTTTTCCTCCCAAAAATGTTTTTTGAATTGATGCTGTCTTAAAATATATTGCATGTTAGGATTGAGACTGTTTTATAACAGTGGAGCCATTTTTAGGTTCACAAGTGCTCTCACTCGTGTGATTGCAAGTTGAACGTCACTCTCTGACCTTCTGGCTCTAAGAAGCTGGGTTGTCCAGCCTTGGTTGGGGTGTTAGAAAAAGGGCAGGAGAGGAGTGAATGGTGAGTGGCCTGAGACCACAGGTAGAATGCACAGGGATCTCCCACCCACATTCCTTGCAAAAGATGCCTGGGGAATCAGAGAACAACCCAAGGTTTTGAGACCAAAGGGTGAGGCAGGGGCTAGATTCTGATCTGGAGTAAAGGGTTGGCCTCACAGGATTGTTGGTGAGTCTTGAGAGATTCTTAAAGGAAGGAAACTTAAAAGATTTTTTTAAAAATCCATTCATCTGTCAATGGATACCTAGGTATGTCCAGTTCTTGGCTATTGAGGATAAGGCGGCAATGAATCTGAGAGTGCTGGTAACTCTTCAGGATAGTGATTTTCTTTCCTTTGAAGACACACCCAGAAGTGGGATTGCTGAATCATATGGCAGTTCTACTTTTAATTTTTGGAGGAACCTCCATGCTGTTTTCCACAGTGGCTGCACCGGTTTGCATTTCCACCAAGAGCACACAAAGGTTCCCTTTCTTCACATCCTTTCCAGTCACAACCGTTGGAAGGTGATTAATGTTAACTAAACTTATGTTGGTAATCACTTCACAATATACACATATATCAAGTCATTATGTTGTACATCTTGGGATAATACAATGTTGTATGTCCATTATATCACAATAAAACTGGAAAAAATAAGCCATGACAATAAAATTCCTTTTTTTAAAGACTAGTAAGTACCTATGGTTGATTCCTTGGACAGAAAGAGAAACTAAGGAGACTGAGAAGGTATGGATAGTCCCAACTGCCTAAATTTAGCCAAATCAAAAATGAAGTTGAACACTCTAAAATAGAGTTACGCAACTTACTCAAAGTCTCACAACTTAATAACCAACAGCATGAATCACCTCCCATTTTTCTTCAATTTTACCCCTTAATACAAAATGTCTTCAAAAGTAAAGAGGTAAGACAAAGACGCCCGAAAGGAAAAGAAAGCTTAGGATGGTCAAGAAATACAAAGAAAACATCTAGCTACAGATCAGAGATAGGGCCTTCTGACACAGCCACTCTTCCCCTTGGGGCCAACCACCGACCTTGCCATTGCATGACATACAACTTCATGCTGAGTCTCAAGAAGGTTTAAGAACCCTGCCACCATGGCGCCTTGGGCAATCACCAGCAACGGGACCTGTCTGCCCCCACAAAGCTGCCTCGACTACATGAGTGTTGGCTTCCCCAGCCCAGAGGTGATCTCAGGGAAGAATTTAGAGGCAGATCCCAGATCCCTTGTCATAATCTTCGTGATGTCATGGGGAAGACTATCTCTGAGATTTCAAAAAGGAAACAGGAGGATTGTTATTTCCTGACAAACTTCTAGAATTGAATATGAAATAAAGAAACTGAGGTTCCTTAGAAAATAAGGATCTGAGAGTCCGCAGAAGCAAGTCATGCAACAATAAGCTCATTATTTTTTCATAGCATTAGTACCCCGGCATGTAAAAGGAATTCATAGACAGAGTAAGGCATTGGCTAAAGTTCCTTAAAAACAGGTTGAAACATATTCTTTGAATGAACTATGGTTTGGTAAACTCATACATGATTGAAAAACTGTACCCAAGGAGAAAAGGTTCCTCCATGAGTAGATGTTAATAAATCATTGTTGGAAGAGAAGGAACATTTATTTATTTATTTACTACCATGATAGAAGTCAAAATTCTTATTAATGATTTGAGGCGATAGAAAAATATCTACTGGGGGAATTAACTGGCATTTCTGACAACACTGTGATTATTTGGGAAAAATAACAGATGTGTGATCTTTTTTTGTGCGTAAGGATAATTTAAACCCCTGTTTCTGGAGAACAGTGATTTGTAGAGCATCTTAATTTATAGTTTGACTCTCGTTTTGGGTGATGGGAGTGGGGACTCCTGTGCAAGGGATAACACTTTTGACTATCCCAGGTCCTTGGATGGCACATTATGGTTTTTTAAATATATATATATATAATTTTTATATATAAATATAGTATTATATTATACTATTTAATATATATTATATATTACATAATATATTTATGTAATATATGATAATATATTTATATATTAATATATATATTAAATATATAGTTGTATATAGTTGTAAATTTGTATGAAGTTCAAAGTCTCATCAGATCAATCTTTGTGTCATTTTTGGTTGTTTCTTCTAGCTAAACATTCTAAATTCTTTTGAGACATAGTATGTAATGACAGTCAGAGTTTTAGCTCCCTACACTGTTCTCTGAACATAGTCTAGTTTATCAGTGTCCTTAAGATGTGACACCTCATTATCAATTCCAATACTCCATGTAAGGTTTAATTGCCTAAAGAGCACAAGATAATGATGTCCAGCCTTGAACTAGAAACTTCTCAGTTAAAATAGTCTAACATCACATCAACCCTTACTTACTGTGTGCTTCCATACATCTGGTTTCTACTGACTTATAAACAAAGGTTCCTAAGTCGTCTTCATTTGAACAGCTGTTGAAACAAGTATTCCTGTCCCTCTTACCCCATTGATTTCTTGGAAAGCAAATGCATGTCTGTACATTTATTCCTGTTATAGTTTTCACTTCCTAATTTTAGCATACTACATCAATTAAAAGTTCTTAAACATTTTAAATAGATCATCAGTGTATTAATTTATCATAAGTCATCTGTATTCATTCAACAAAAAGTTGAGTACTTATGAGATGCTGGCCATGGCAGAAGAAACAGATATTTAAGTTATGAGTTCCAAATATTTGTAACCCACCTTAGAACCAGGATCTTTTAGAAGAAATGACTAAGGAATTCAAGAGAGTGGGAACACAATCCTACTTCCAGCAGATTTCTCTCCAAGCATCGCCTTGTCAGGGAAGGTTGTCCTCTATCACACAAGCATCCGCACAACCTCCACACAAGCCTCCCCTTGTACTCTGCTCACCAGCTCCTAATCTGGCTCGTTGCAGATAAAGACTAGATTCACATTTACCTAATCGTCTAAACGAGCTCTTCAGAAACTAGACCTTCTAATGACTCGTCATATCAAATTTCCTGGAGGCCCATGTCAGTTCTCATCCCTTCGATGTTGGTGGCCTGAACTTTTTGTCCCTCCATTGATTTCTCATTTGCATTAATAAATAAAGAATAGCTAGGCATTACTTGGAGGGCACAGTATAGCAAGAGCTAATTTCTCAGGGTTGAGGAGAAGTGGTTTTTCTTAAAGCCTCGCCGTGTGATTGAGAGCAAGTCACGCCACATCTCCGAGCTTAGATTTCTCTCTGTCAGCGGAGAGGCTGGACTTGACAATGTAGGTATCACAACCATAGGATTAGCAGAATAACCATGATTCTTTGTTTCGCATGGGAGATACTAAAGTGCTCCCATTTGTAAAGTGCTCCCTTACAAATAGTTGTAAGGAGAATACCCATGTAACCACTGGGAGAGACTTTGGGAATGGCTCCAAATGCTCAGGCTGAAGTTTAAAGCCAAAGTGAACTCACGGATCCCAGCTTGTCCACTCACGGGAGCTGAGGGCCCAGGGTCCCCGTCCGCTGACTTCTCTCTCCCAAGCCTGGAAAGTATAAAAGCCACCTGCAGGCTGGCTGGTCCTGCCTTGCCTTGGCTCCGAAAGAGCACGATGGAAAACCTTCCCAAAGGAGCAGGAGAACAAGGGGCTCACTGAGGTCACTGTAGACTTCAGCCAGGAGTCCAGACCTGCCTTCTCTCCCCCTGGAAATCCAGCCTCAAGAAGACCTGGGAAACAGGGACACACATTTTTGGAGTTCTTCCAACTCCTTCTCAGGTGTCCCTATCTGCTACCTGATTGTCTTCTTTTTGATAAGGACAGGAATGCAGATTGCCCTTGTCACTGTCACCACACACCAGTCCCCAGTATACCATAGCTAAGAGTGAGCTGATCAGGGCTTATGGAGTAAGTGCTGGAGAACATTCTGCCAGGCCCGGGGGGAAGGCACTCTAACGTTAAGCAACAGGAAGAAAAGCAGGATACATTCCTCACACAGACACGCGGCAAGTTCATGGTAAGTCTAGGTGAACATGGAACTCACAGCAAGACACGCTTTTCTGTAAGCCCCAAACCTTATCCATTATCATCATCATTATCGGTGACAGTTCAATGCCACCTCTTTCCTGGAAGGACATTCAGCCCGCTCTGAAGATTCCAAATTAACTTCTAGAAACATACAATGCCATCAAGAAAGCAAAGGTTACCTTGTCCTGTCCTGTCCATGTGACTGTCTTACCTAGCCTTCCTCTCCAAAAGCAAAGATGGATTAGCAGGTGTCAGGAGGCAAGACCACATTGTTTCTACCCCATGTTCCCCTTACCTAGTGACTGTTGTCCTAAGATGTCAATGGGCTTTGCTTCTCTCTCCACTGGCTTGGGCAAGTTTGAGACCGTCCGGCTTTCAGAGCATGGGGAGAAGTGATGAAGGCCATGTCCTCTGGAGCTGCTCTCTGTACCCCAGTTCTCTTATCTGTAAAATGGAAATAATAATAATAATAATAATAATAAATTGTTCCTCCTTTTCTTGAGCACTTCTTTGCCCAGCTTCCAGAAAAAGTTTGTTCTGGTTTTTCTTCTACCTCACTAGTTAACTCTTTATCTCCATTCTGGATTCCTCCTCATTTTCTAGACATTGGACGGCCCAGAGCTAGTGCTGGGGCTTCTCCTCTGACCACACTCACGGTCAGTTCATCCGCTGGTCTGTGACTCTACATGCTCTCTCTGCCCTCTCTTCTTTCCCAGCCCACCTCCCTCCCTCGACTTATAGACCGACACCCCAAAAACCACCTCAGCCTCTGTACTAAGAGGGGTTATGAGCCTCTCCCATTCAATGATACCCAAAACCGAGCTTCCTCTCCTACTTCTTGCCCCAAACTGTTCCCCTTGGCAATTTCCCTCATCTCAGTAAATGCCAGCACTAGCCTTGTACTTGCCCAGGACAAAACACTTGGGGTCCTCTTTGACGTCCCTCTTCCTCTCATGTACCACAGCCAATGCATCAGCAAATCCCGTGGACGGTCCCTTCTGGACAGTAGTAACTACTGACCGCTTCTCTGCACCTCCGCTGCTGCCCGCACAGACCACAGCCCCTGCCCTTCCTGCCGGGATTACTGTACTAGCCATTGAGCGGGCTCCTGGATTTTTCATGCTGATCTTCTCTAGTCTTTTCAATGCAGCAGCTAGAGGCTGCTTTTATTTTTTTATGTTTAATAAAGATATTTGTTTATGTGAGAGGTTGAGAGAGAGAGAGAGAGAGAGAGAGAGAGAGTACAAGCAGGTGAGGCAGAGGGAGAGGGAGAGAGACTCTCAAGCAGACTCTGTGTTGAGTCCAGAGCCTGACGAAGTACTCGATCTCCCGTCCCTGAGATCACCACCCTGAGATCACCATCTTGAGTGGAAACCAAAAGTCAGAGGCTTAAGCAACATTGCCACCCAGACGCCCCCGCAGGCCGCTTTTAAAACAAGTCACTCCTATGGCCAAAGCTCTCCACTGTTTCCCTTCGAAGTCAGAGCCGACACCTCTGTGGTCCGCAGCCCCATAAGGCCCCAGGCAGCTCCTCTCCGGCTACCTCAGACCCCGTGTATGGCTCTCCCTCTTGTTCACACCACTCCTTCCTCGCTTGCTTTTTCTCCCACTTGCCAAGCATGCTCACCCCTCAGGGTCTTTGCACTGTGGTTTCCTCTGACTGACTTTGTCACAGCTCCCTTGCTTCCTTCAGCCCTCCCCTCAAACAGCACCTCACCGATGGGGGCAAAATACAGCGACTTTTTACCACCCGTGCTCTCTGCTGCCCTCAACTGCTTTCTCTTTCTCCATAAGACTTCATACCATCTGATATAGTATTTTTTCTCCATAAGACTTCATACCAACTGATATACTGTATTTTTTCTCCATAAGACTTCATACCAACTGATATACTGTATTTTTTCTCATTTCTTTATGCATTGTCCGGCAACCTCTAACAGAGCATTTGTCCGCAAAGGCAGAGGCTCTGGTTGGTTCACTGCTATGGGGCACAGGAGGGGCTCAGTAAGTACTTGTTGATGAATGAATGAATGAATGAATGAATAGTATTTATAACGATATTTGACATGAAAGAGGTCAAGCATTGAATAAATGAATGGATAGCCAGCATTTAGATTGACACATAGGAAGCACTCAATAAATCCTTGTTGAATGAATGAATTAAAGTCTCTAGGATCGTAGCAACACACAGCAAATCATAATAAGCTGTTTATTATGCAAATGTCAAATTCTATCATCAAGGAGTATGCCTCTCCTTCGTTCCCTCATACTCTCAAAGGACAAAAGAAGCTCCTAATTTGGAGTTAAGAGAAGGTCACTTCATCCCAGAGATTCCCCCTCTCAGGAGGCCCCAGAACCTGGGAATGGGCACTGGGAATGCAAGGACCCTACCGGGGATTGAAGCCCTTGGTTGTATGTCCATACAGAAGCTTCCAGGCTTCTCATCTATTCTGACTGTGGATCTCCGAATATTGGGGGTTAACAATATCACCTGCTATTCCCAGATGCCACATTTCCTTACTATCAGACTAAGGAGCACAAGGAAGGGAGGTAAGTCTTGAGATGTAAAAACTTTCTTCTTGTTGGTCTTCATGAAGGAAATGCCACCGTTCAAGAGGCTTAGCCTTTAAACCCTGAAATTATGAAACTAGGATACTTGAATTCATAAAAAGCGTTCGGACTGCTCCGAGGATTTATCAGCTATTTGCTTGTTAGTGTAAATGCATTCACTCAGCTCTTTCCCTCCAGACTCCATATTGATGCTGGTCAGAAGTCAAGAATGGCAGTTTTTGCCTGGGATGGAAGAAAGACTGAACGGGAGGAATTTTCTAGCCAAGTCCCCAGGGGTAAAAACAGTGGAGGCTTGTTGCAGATGGTCGGGTCTGAGAACGACCGAGGAGAGTGGGTAGAAGACAGAAATTTGGGGGTGAGGGAGGATGGGATCCAATGTCAATTTCTCCCAAACGAAAAACCAGGCAGCACACGTGACCGCGCTCCTAGAGCAAGGCTGGGAACACCGGCTCTCATGACCCGGCTCCGGGGCAGTGGTTTGATGCTAATTCAGGTAGGCAGCTGGAACCCAAGGGAAACCTCTATGTAAATGTTCCTCTAAACTTGCTTTTTCTTTCCATGTCTTTAAAGGGTGTCAGTTTACGAGACTATGTCAATACCCCAGCGAGCCAACCGAAGCATTTAAGTGCACGGTGCTCGTGGCCGGGGGTTGGCACCGAGTCGGAAGCTATATCGGCCCAGCAGCCACTCGTCCTGCCACTCGCCCTTCTCCCTGCTCCTTGCATGAACGTGGTGTAAACTCTGTGGGCGTAGCGTGTCAGTTCTGCAAACGTCGGCTCTCGTCTGTAAGTGGCATTAGTGTCCCCTTGCCTTGACCCTATCCTCCTCAAAGGTCAGGGCAGTGGTCTTTCCCCAGGGAGCCGCATGAATAAAGTCACACTCAGGAACACAGTTTCAAGAAAATTCACTGGAGGAAACCTGAAAGTTGATCAGTCAGGGGACTTGTTTCTGATATTTGTTTCTAGATTCTCAGTTACTTGAAGCATCGTCTCCAAGACCAAAGAAATATCCTCTGCTATGGGCTCGCCATGGCAGTCCTTGGCCCTACCCTTAAGCCATTTCTGCCGTGGTGAAGAGCCCTCACACCAGTGCATTCCTGGTTCACTTGACCCGTCAGAAAGATTCTTTATAGCTGGCAGTAACAGGCAACTCAAATTAATAATACATTCAAATTTACAAGATTAATTATGATTTTTTTTATGATAGCGGAGAGGCGCCTAGCTACTCCCATTTTGGTTCTTACAAATCCACGGTAGTCACTGCTGCTAAGACCCAAGTCTCAGTGTCTACGAGAGTGGCCCCTCGACCCTGTGTTAGATGATCTGAGACTGTTCATAGGCAGGGTCATTTGGCTTAGTTATGCGATTTTACTAACAGTTATCGACGATGCAGTATTTATCGGGAGATGGGCATTACGTCTCCTGTTGGCACATGGGTGCCATGGATGGCGCGTGGGTGGATCATTCCATTCCTACCACATTACCCCCACTTTTCATATTTAAAAAAAACAGCAACTGAGGTTAGATGACGATGTGAGTCAGCAGCCGAGCTGAGAGTTGAACCCGTCAGGCTCTACCCATGCCTTTTGCATTGAGGGTGCTCCTATCCCCAGCCACTCTGCCTGGAGCCTTCAGGCCGGGGCTGGATGATAGCATCAAAGGGGAGCTCTCAGCTGACCATAGAATGACCCAATGAGAGCCAGCTCAAGGTCATTTATTTCTCTTCTGACTTTTCTGCTACCTAGTGGAAAGGTGACCCCAACTGTCAATGTCCAAAAGAGATCCCAAGAAAGCACTAATATGCAATGATGTTGCAGCATTCCCTTAAAACCTATGATGTGTACCTTTATTTTTTTATATACCCTTATGTTACATAACAACAAAATAACAAACTTTGCAAGTGAGTTGGGTCTTTACAGATCATCTAGTCCAGGCTCCTTCCTGATGTCTGTCGGGAATAACCTTACAAAGAAGGAACTGGAGGTTTAGGAACAACAAACCAAGCATGACCCTGGGTGCCAGGGCTGGAATAGTTGCTCTTGCTGTACAGCACCTGTGGGCAAGACAGGAGAATCCAAGGCCCACCCTTGCCTCAGAAGATTCTGGAGCATGGGGAAATGAACAGAGCTGAGTTAGAGTCCTCCTGAGCCCTGGAAGTCTGTCTCAAAGTCCGCACAAACCAACTTCTGCTCCATGGTTCCTTCTATTGAAGCAGAATATAGAAAAACATCCCCTGAGCGTAGAGAAGCTTCCTTGCCAGCTACAGGGAAGTAGGAAGGAAACTGACCATTCCCCACTCTTCCCCTCGAAGCCATTAAAGAGAAGGGCAGAGTCAATGAAATTCCTACCGTGTGAGGATGATCGCTACATTCTCGAACTCTCGGGATACTCTTCTGTTGACTGGACTGTTGTCTGCTTCCTCTTCCATGAGTTCTCCTCTGTAAGCCCCAGGGGTCTTACCTGCAAAAAGAGAATAACATATGCACTTCTCTCCTAGGATTCTCACGAGGGTTAAATAAGTTAACCCCAGGAAATCTTGTGAAAAGAGATTGGAGAAAGACTGGCACATAGTCAGCCCTCACCTAACAATGCCTGTCATCATGATTACCATCCTAGCTGCTGGTAAAAGAGATGACTTAGGGAAACACTTCTAGGGAAAAAAGGGGCGAAGCTTTGCACTGAGTTTCGCTTTCTCTTTTAAACGTTCTTTAACCATCTGGTGTACCAGTTTTCTCACACCTCGGGCTAGGGAGTATTTACAACTGGTTCAGAGCTTGAACTTGATGGAGTCTGTAGATCTGTACCCAGCCCAATATGGGGGCCAAGGAGAGGACAAGGTGAGAATACAATGGAGGAACTTGGGGATTCTTATCTTATTTCCTCAATACCTAAACTCAGAGGGACTGTTTCTGCAATGTTTTCTCCTAAGAGGAAATTTTACAGAGTACTTAATTTTGTTAATGATCTGTCATTGATTGAGGATTTAATGGGCTTAATCCCTGCATACATGGTCTCTTTTGATCCTAACCACCACCCATTGAGATGGGCTAATTTGTCCCATGCCAAAGCTTGAGGGGCAAGGTTTTGAACCCATTGTTGTCTTACCCCATGGCCCAGGCTCTCAACCACCCCACTATATTAAAAGTCACCAGGGGTGCCTGGGTGGCTCAGTGGGTTAAAGCCTCTGCCTTCAGCTCAGGTCATGATCCCAGGGTCCTGGGATAGAGCCCCACATTGGGCTCTCTGCTCACCAGGGAGCCTGCTTCCTCCTTTCTCTCTGCCTGCCTCTCTGCCTACTTGTGATCTCTGTCTGTCAAATAAATAAATAAAATCTTAAAAAAAAATAAAGGTCACCAGAAAGTCAGCAGATCCAGGCCCCATTTTATGGTTCGGGCCAATGAAGCGGACACAGAAAGGAGCATGTCACTGTGCTATATCCCAGAATATCTGCCCTGGCCAATCTAGGGATCTTTGAATAAATCTCTTTAATAAAGAGCGGTTCTTTGGAAAATGGTGTTGCAGAAATTGAGCTCTAAGGAGTCCATCCAGACAGGTTATGGGAACAGCTTCTAAGGAGAAGTTTCACCGAGAGAGACTTCAAAGAGAAGTGAGACCTGACCTGAGGTGATTCATTCCTAGGAATGAGAAGACACATCCAAACAGTTTCCAGGGCTTCCTCTTGTGAGGACTGTCTCAGCTCTTGCCATCACCGCAGGATGCAGGACAAAGGGGCCACGGAGAGAGGGCTTTGGGCCTCCAGCTCCAGGCTCCACAGGTCCTTCATTCCACCCCAAATAAAAATGATAAAAATAACATTTGATATGGGCAACTATATTTTCTTAACCTTTTGTTTAGAGTAAATAAAATCATCTTGAAAAACTTTATCTAAAGTGATATGAAATCTCAGTGTTTAAGAAGGTGCTTATTTTTCAAATGCAGCTTTAAGGTAAGACCCCGAGGCTGGCTTCACTGGCCACAGCCACATTTCTACCCTGCATCCCAACTAGGTAGTAATTCCAGAGCTAAGACAAGATGAAGCCTCACTAAGACCAAAAGATTTGCTTATTAGCCTCAGGAAATAGGGCAGGCTGGGGAGACAAGCATTGGGGGAGAGAACTCTCTGGGCACAGGTGAGGCACAGATAGAAGAAAGATGACAACAGACAGACAGGGACAAAATGGCAGTTGTCACGAAGGCCCTTGATGCACTTCTCTGAAAAGCTCTGTGAAACAGACTTGGTACTTCGACAGGGACCACTATTCAATTCTTCCTACAAAATTTAACATCTGACCCAAGAGCACTGAAAGTTGAGGCTGTTTTTAAGTGTCTCTTCTCTACCATTGTGCATTTGGTTAATGCTTTTTCTGTCCCCACATTTGATTGGCTGTCTACCAGGGTATGGATTTCTACTCTGGAAATCATCTCCTGGAGGCTCTTGAAACCTTGATCCATTGTCCTCCAGGATCCGCTGTTGTTCCTGAGAAGTCTGAGGACCTTCTCGTTCTTAATACTTAGCATGTGCCTTGTTCTTTCTGGAAACATGCAGGATCTTCTCTTTATCCCCACATTCTGAAATCAGACAGCGATGTGTCTTGATATGAATCTGTTTTCATCTACTGCCCAGGCATTAGGTGGGCCCTTTCCATCTAGGAATGTATTGTCTTCAATGCTGGGGATTATCTGTCAATTATTTCATTGAGAATTTCCTCTCCCTGCTTCCTTTTGTCTTGAGTTTTTATTATTTGCCTGTTCATCCAGCAATTCTCAACCACTCTCCTATACTAATCCTTAGATTTTTTTCCTTTTTCTATTTTCTTTGGCTTTTGACTTTACTTTTTTGTTGAATCCTTCATTTTTACTGCCATATTTTTAAATTTTCAAAATTTTTGTTGTTTTCTAAAGGAACCCTTTAAAAAAAAAATAGCTGCCTCTTCTTGTTTCACAGGTGACATATATTTTCTTACCTCTCTGAGGGTATTCACATTAGCTCTTTCCCAAGTTTGATCTTTTTTTTTCTCTGTGTGGTCTCTTTTCCCCTCAAGATTGTTATTCATTCCAGTTAATTTTGTTCTCTTTTTTCTGATATATGCCCATCCTTGATTGCCCATATTTATAAAGAAGGGAAAATCTGCACCCTTGGTGAGCTTTGTGGAAGAACAGTGGTTCTCGACTGCGGTGTGTACTTGGGTCTTATTGAATATAGATTTCAGGGCCCCACCCCTAGGGGTTCCCATTCTGTAGGTCTGGAGCAAGGTGCAAGAATTTGCAATTAATTTAATTGATTAATTTTGGGGGGAGAGAGAGTGGGAGCGGGGATGGGGCAGGAGGGGGAGAGGGGCAGGAGAGAGAGAATCTTAAGCAGGTTCCACATTCAGTGCAGAGCCTGATGCAGGGCTCAATCTCACAACCTTCAGATCATGACATGAGCAGAAATCAAGGGTGTGTTGCTTAGCTAACTGGGCCATGAAGGTGCCCCAAGAGTCTGGATTTTTATCAAGGGCCCATGTGGTGCTGATACTGCAGGTTTGTGCAACCACTACTATGACTGGTTGTTTTTTGGGGAACTCTCCAAGATGATCTTGAAGTATTTCCCTATGGGCTGGCCAGATTCCTCAAACAAGGGCCTCCCAATCTCATGCTTAGAGTCTAGGCCTGGCTCCCGTATTTTGTTGGCCTAAGAGAGTTGCGAGGGGGGATCTTATCATTCAATAGTACATGACCATCTGATCCCCCCCTGTTTTCTTGTGGCATTCTTGCCATCAAGTATTTCTGGAGTCCTCCAGTCCAGAGACTCTCTGTTTCACACTCTCCAGAGGTAGAAACCTCCTGACCTGTGCCAGTGGGGATGAGGGACAGTCCTCCAGCTGGCTTGTGTGGAAGAGGAGATCTGGGCATCTAAATGTTCCCTAGGCAGACCCTCAGATGATTTTTTTTTAAAGATTTTATTTATTTATTTATTTATTTGACAGACAGAGATCACAAGTAGGCAGAGAAGGAGGCTGGGGTCAGGAGGGAAGCAGGCTCCCCGTTGAGCAGAGAGCCCGATGTGGGGCTCAATCCCAGGACCCTGAGATCATGACCTGAGCCGAAGGCAGAGGCTTAACCTACTGAGCCACCCAGGTGCCCCTCAGTTGATGCTTTTAGAACACCTTGATCCTCAATTACCAGATCCCCAATCTGGGGGATTCTGAGGTGTAGTTTGCTTCTCACTTGCCATTCTGTCAGCTTGGAGATTCTCCAGGATTCCATTGCTCCTGTCCGCTCCTTCCTTTCCTCTGTCCTTGTGGGCTTATACCCCTTAAAGCCCCCATTACGGTCATTTTTGTAGGCTTTCAAGAGGAAAGGGAGATAAATGAAAATGTTCAATCTGCTCTCTTTACCCAAAAGACCCTAACAGCCTGATAAAAAGATGTGGTTTGGTATTAATTGCAGATAATTCTGAGCTATTTGTATTTGTGAAGACAGATGTGGCCTCATTGTGACCATTTCAGGTTTATGGGCTCCTTTTTTTCTTTCTGTTCTAAAGAAAGCTTCCTATTTTAAAATTATGTGGCTTTAAGCACATCTCTAATAATGACCCCCAGAAGAAAATATGGAGACTCTTGCTTTTCTGGCTTCTCAGACTTCTATTAATTAGAAAATGCCCTCAAGAAAGAGCAAAGCTCTAAATCAGATTCATTTTGATATTCAATGTAACATATTCAAGTTGTCAGAATTTTTACAATATGTCTAATGAAGTGCTCCGCATAATGAATTGTACAATTATAACGATATGGGGTTCTAATGAGCAATTATCTTTCCAACCAAGAACATTCCAGGGTTTTTTTTTATTCTCCTTCTTTCAAACTGGAGCCTAACAAGTAGTTATGAGAAAAAAAAATTAATGGGAAGTATGAAGCATAGCAGTCGATTGAAAGGACTCTTACAAACCCTGTTTTCCTCTGAGTTGCTAGGTCAACATAGCTTTAAAATGGGTTCTCAGGGGCACCTGGGTAGCTCAGTGGGTTAAAGCCTCTGCCTTCGGCTCAGGTGGTGATCCCAGGGTCCTGGGATCGAGCCCCGCATCGGGCTCTCTTCTCGGTGGGGAGCCTGCTTCCTCCTCTCTCTCTGCCTGCCTCTCCGCCTACTTGTGATCTCTGTCTGTCAAATAAATAAATAAAATCTTTTTAAAAAATAAAAATAAAAATAAAATGGGTTCTCAGGACCAATGGTGGGAATGTAATTGGTGTACCCACTCTGGACAAAGTACAGACATTCCTCAAAAAGTTAAAAAGAAAACTACCCTATGAGCCAGTCATCCTACTTCTGGGTATATATCCAAAGGAAATGAAAGTAAGATCTCAAAGAGATAATTAAACTCCTACATTTATTGCAAGTGCTATTCACAATATCCAAGATATAGAGAAAATACAAGCATCTGTCAATGGATGAATGAATAAAGAAAGTGGTGTGTGCGTGTGTGTGTGTGCGTGTGCGTGTGTGTGTGTTGGAATATTATTCAGCGATCAAAAAGAAATTTTGCCATTTGCAAGCTGGATGGACATTGGATGGACATGGATGGACGTTGATGGACATGATGGGCATTATGTTATGTGAAGTAAGACAGAGAAAGACAAATGCTATATGGTATCACTTGTATGTGGAGTCTAAAAAAGTTGAACTCTTAGAAACAGAGACTAGAATAGTGGTTATCAAGGGCTATGGTCAGTGAAAGGGAAATATACTGGTCAAAGGATAGAAACTTCCAGTTAGAAGATGAATAAGCTGTAGGGATATAATGTACAGTATGATGATTATAGTTAATAATTCCCTATTACATACTTGAAAGTTTCTAAGACTAGATCTTCAATGTTTTCACTACAAAAAAGAAATTAAGTAGCTTGACAGGGGTATTAATTAATGACACAGTAGTAGTAATTTTGTAATATATAAGTGTATCAAATCAGCATGTTACACATCTTAAACTGGGTTCTCCCAAGGATCTTTTCTGATCCACGTGAACTTTTTCATATATGATATGGAGCTTTATGGATGCAGGGAATGAGGCAGGAATTAGTGACTAGCTGATCGTATGTGAATTGAGTCTTTTCTATGGGATGCTATTCTTCCCTCTGTCCTATGAATTTGTGGTCTCAAGTGACAATAGGAAGGTAAATGGCCCAGAGGTTCTTTGCTGCCATTAAAGATCTGAGGGAGAGAGGTCTGTGAATCATTGTTGTATCTAAAATAAAACTTCCCTCTGCAGAATGCCCATCTTGTATGGGCTGTGATCACTATGCTAGATGATTTGGCCATGCATAATTTTATATCCTTACAATAATCTGCAAGGCGCAAATTTTATAGATGAGAAAATCTGAAGCCTCACAGTGTTAAGTGAAGTGGGCAAAGTCTACAGACAAAAAGAACCAGAGCCACGTCAACCTTATGGGTCAACCTTAAACTCATCACCAAGAAAGTGTTCAGGGATGCCATGATTAGATTAGACTAGTGTCAGTTTGCTCCTGAGTCCGATTCGGGAAAAGTGGCCATTTGAACACAACCAGGGCTCTGACAGCAAGGAATAAGGAAAGAACTGGCCGTTGGATGGAGCACCAACAGTGACTTCTACTCAAGCATGCTAGACTTTTCTGAAGACAAAGCACATCAAAATTTTCATGTTTCTGTATTTTCTATTATTCTGTAGATGGGGGGGGGGGGTATGGGACTGAAAAGGGCTGGATCCAGACCTCTGTTGAGGAGGTACCAAGAAACTAAAGAAACTTAATCTAGGTTAGGACTTCAACTAAACTTCCATGCGCTTGGAAAGTGTTGTAACAGACAAATGCAGTTAGCTATCAATATTACAAAGCAACAATAGGGGAAAAAATAAAAAGCAACCATAGGATTGACAATCTGTGAAGAAATGGATATCTTTTAGCCCAAAGATTAAGAAATGGGTTGTCCTCAACTGGAACCCAAAGGTGCTGATGACAACGTACACAAAGAGTTGCTGTAATTCCCTAAAATTGAGTTCCCATATTCCAAGCTATACCATAGAGCTGCCAATTGCTCTGGTTCTCCCAAAAGCATTTGGATGGAGTTCTCCATGATGCCAACAAATGAGCAGCCTGCTACTCTCCTTCCTTATCACTGCCATCCACAGGAGGTCTTCTCAGCTCTGTAAAGTAGGTCATAGAGGCACATTCGATTCTCCCTATATGACATTTGACTTTTTTTTTCAAAAAAGATTTATTTATTTATTTTAGAGGCAGACAGAGAGAGCGAGCATGCAGGGCGGGAAGCAAAGGGGAAGGAGAGAAATCCTCAAACAGACTCTGGCTGAGTGAGGATTTGATTTCAGGACACCAAGAACATGACCTGGGCCAAAATCAAGAGGTGGATGCTAAACTGACTGAGCCACCCAGGTGTCCTTCTCCTGTGCTACTCTTGAAGAAATGGAGAGCCCATTATCAAGCCATTTAGCTATCTACTGACCTCAGCCAAAAATCAAATACATGGAAAAGAAAAACATCTCTTAAAAATATAAATCTGATGATGTTATTACATATTCAAAAAGGTTTCACGGTATCCTACTGCCTACAGAGTAAAATTCAAACTATTTAACAAAACATCTAAGAACTGTGAAAATTTGGTGACTTTTCCCTCTCCACTCTTGTTTCCTCTGGTCTCACCAGATCCCTCAGTATTTCTGGAAGGTGTGAGCTTTCAGATTTCTGTGCCTTGGTCTGACTTAAGTCCTTTATTGCTACCATTTCAATACCTACTAATCATTTAAGACCCTGATCAAACTCCGTTCCTCTCGCCAAATTCCCTTATCCTGTGTTGATTAATCAGAATAAACCAATCTTGTCCCTATGAGCTTCCATGTTTGTTTCTACTTCTGTTTAATGCTTTTGACAGTTGCCCCCTAATAACGATACTTTAGTGTCTTCAGATCTTTCTGGGCCACTATATTCCCAAAGGGAGACCAGCTCTATCTTCATCAATCCCAGTTCTTCTTTCTGGGCACACAGGAAGACCCCATTTTCCCCTGTCCTCCTCATGGTCAGTTTCAGGCTATGCGTTTGGGTTCTGACTGATGATCTGGAGTAGAAGAGAGATGAGCACCTTCCAGGATGGTCTCGAGCAAGCTAGTCTTTAAAAATTATTTGATGATCCTCTAGTCCTCTTTCCGCCTTTGGACCAAGGCCAAAATCACAGACTAAAAGGAGCCTGGATCCCTAAGTAATTACTTGTAAGACAGCTATGTATGAGACAGCTACCTACCTGCACAGGAGATTGTGTGACTGAGAAATAAGCGATGTCTACGCCAAGCCACTGAGATCTGGGGATTCCTTGTTATGGCCACAAAGGCTAGCTTTCCTTAACTAATATGCTTTTTCAGGTAGAGGGGACCATGATTTATTCATTTCTTATTCCCGCCAGTGCTCAGTACTTTGCATGTCTTTCCAAAGTGAAATGAAGAGTGAATAAAATAGCTGTCCTAAAAATTATATATTTTCACCTAAGAAAGAACTGAAATTCCCTTAAGGGCAACAGCTCTGTTTTCTGTGAACATGAGATTAATGATTTAACAAACACGTGTCTCTGGTATCTGCTGGCCGACTTTAGCAACGAGAGAGAGAGAAAGGTGGGTTGAAGGGGTCGCTACGAAGACCAAGGCATCCTCCTTATGGCTGGCTTTCCTCCTCCTGCAGGATATAGCTTAGTGTCACCCCCGCAGCAAGGCCTTTATGGCTCACCCACTTCTCTAATATTCTCTGTCTTAGCAGTTATCTTCGTAGAATCTGCCTTGGACTCTAATTATTTGCTTGGTCTGTTTGGATTCCAGATTCGACTGGAAGCTCTGAAAGGAAAGCAACCACATCTGTCTTGTTCACTATTGTTTCCAGGTAACTAAAGCATGTCTGGTTTATGGTAGGCTCACACTCATGATGATTCACAATGATTCATGATGAAGGAGCCAGAAGAAGCACCGAGTAAAAATATCACTATCTGTGTTTTGGGTAGGGGGTGCAAACAGTTTACACTTTGAGAGCCCCAGAATCACAGCTGTACACAGCAAAATATTCAATGCTACTTTCCAGGAAAGTTAGAATTAAGTTCAGCAAAATATATTTAAGCAGAAAGAAACTTGGCTGATGCACTACAGATCATGGTTCGAACATGATTTCACATTTACAGAAGGAAGTATTAGTTAACTGGAAAAATCATCCGCCCAACACAATTCCCCAGAGAGGCGAAAGAAGTGAGCTATTGCTAATCATTCTTTCACCAATTCATTATCATTTCTCAACAATTGTTTATTCTGTGTCTAGTATATACAGAATACAGAATTTTTCCAGGTGTTGCTGGAAATTCTACGGAGTAGATGACATGCTCCTCCTCCTCTTCAATGACTTATAATATAAATGAAAACATAAAGGAAAGGAAATTGGCCCTTGTCTACTAGTTACATTTAAGATGAGGTGCCATACCCCTATTTCCATTTTGAGTCCAGTGTTGCACCTGACCTGGGAAAGTGAATTTTATACTAAACACAATCCCTCTTCTCCAATCCCCACTGCTAGCCACCCACACCTCCTCTTATAATACTTTTCATGAAAAGATGCGATGCATTCCACATAGTAAATAGTCAGTATTTTTTATGTAGGTAGACACACTCAAAGAGTTCACTTTTCTATGGATTTCCCCTTGTGTAGAGAACGTATCTCCCCTATCTTGTCCTTTACCAAAGGAATGGTCTCCATCTTGTCACTCAGCTCCTGCCATCTGTGGGTCATCAACCAGTAGTACTTCCCAAGACTCTCATGATCGCCAGAACCTTCTAGAGACATTGACTGCTTTTTCTGCAGACTTTGCAAAATGACTGCCTGGCCCCTGATTCCACCTGAAATGGCAGCTCCATCCTGGAATCCGGGGTGATATTCCGAGAGGTAGAGTCTTTTCTTCCTTGATACCTATCTCAAGTATAAAGCAAGCTGAATCACCAGGTTTACACACTTCACAGCACCACAGACCTATACCCCTGGGGATAAGAATATATGTTTATAAAAAATAAAAATTTAAAAATTAAAAAAAAATAAAGCAAGTTGAATATTTCTTTTTTCAAAGATTTTATTATTTATTTGTCAGAGAGAAAGAGCACAAGCAGGGGGAGCAGCAGGCAGAGGGAGAAGCAGGCTCCCCGCTTAGCAAGGAGCCCCACCTGGGACTCGATCCCAGGATCCTGGGATCCATGACCTGAGCTAAAGGCTGGCACTTAGCCCACTGAGCCACGCAAGTGTCCCACAAGTTGAATATTTCTGTTGATTTTTTTTTTTTTTAACTCAAGTGATTCCAATGTGTTTCCCAGGAGGCAGCTTGGTAAAATAGAAAGAAGTCCAAATCCACAGTCCGGAAACCTCGGTTTCATGTTCTGGTACTCTCTGTAACTAACAGTGTGATCTAAGGTACACAGGGTCTTAACCTCCTTGGGTTGGACCAAAAGGTCATCACCTTTCGACTCTAAAAAACTACAAAAGTGTTTTTCATCCTAACAGCATCGGTTCTATTGACCAATCTACGGTGCTATCTATCCTTGCTATCTATTGACCCACATACGGTGCTGTTTTGTCTTAGGGAGAAGACAGCATGCTGGGATGGCAGGTGTCTCAGGGTTCTGCCTGCTGAATTGTCACCAAGCAAGACAGAGCCCAGCTGTTGTCAGCTGTCCATCTGACGGCTCTAAGAAAATGTCTAAGACGGCAAGGTGATCCTTTGATGTTTCTCTACCCCAGTATTTACTTGACACCGAGGTCTTTATTTCTAGAAAGTCCTTTCCAGCAAATAGGATGTTGAAATCAACAAGTCCTATGGTATTATTTAGGTTAAACAAACAGCAGTTTTGAACAGAAGCCGAATTGAATGGCTTGAATTTATTTGTATGTGAGATGATAATTAGCTGCCTAATCCAGGGCTGTTTAGGCCAGTGCTGAAATCCCATGTCCCTGGACTGTGATTAGACTTCCTAATAATCCAAAGGGCTGCTCAGAGATTATCTCCACTTTACTCTGGAGATGGGCATCTGAAGGGTACTTTCCGCGGAGCTCCTCGAATATGAAGCAACGGCACTTACAAATCCTTGATTAAATAACTATCAAGGTCATGAAACAGGATGAAATGAAGCACTCACTCAGTCATTAAAGATGGGCTTTTTACTTTGGAAAACACTGTGGAGATTCCTTAAGAAATAAAAATAAAAATACCCTCTGGCCCTGAAATTGCACTACCGGGTATTTACCCCAAAGATACAGATGGAGTGAAAAGAAGGGCCATCTGTACTCCAATGTTCATAGCAGCAATGGCCATAGCCACCAAACTGTGGAAAGAACAAAGATGCCCTACAATAGACGAATGGATAAGGAAGATGTGGTCCATATACACTATGGAGTATTATGCCTCCATCAGAAAGGATGAATACCCAACTTTTGTAGCAACATGGACGGGACTGGCGGAGATTATGCTGAGTGAAATAAGTCAAGCAGAGAGAGTCAATTATCATCTGGTTTCACTTACTTGTGGAGCATAAGGAATAACATGGAGGATGTGGGGAGATGGAGAAGAGAAGTGAGTTGGGGGATCTCGGAGGGGGAGATGAACCATGAGAGACTGTGGACTCTGAAAAACAATCTGAGGTCTTTGGAGGGGAGTGGGATGGGGGGTTGGGTGAGCCTGGTGGTGGGTATTAAGGAGGGCATGTATTGCATGGAGCACTGGGTGTGGTGCATAAACAATGAATCTTGGAACACTGAGAAAATAAAATAAAATTAAAAAATAATAAAGATGAGCTTTTTAAGCAAGGTTCATTGTTATTATCATTTCTCCTGTTAACAGGAGGGGAAAGATATCACCACCCCATTTCTTTTCACCAAGTACAAAGTTGCTTCAGTGGGTTCTGGATCTAGAACTGGAGAGTTTTGCTAAGTCAAAGGGGCTTATTTGGAGAGACAAACTCTCACCCAGAAGACTGATCAGGAATAGTCTTTGCATTGAACTAGTGGGATGTCTGCTCTGATTCATTTTCTCAGACGGGTTCATCTGGGGACAGTTTCTCCCAGTGAGCCTACTATGTACGTTATTTTCTGTTTTAAGCCACCTTCCAGAAACTGCTCATGGTGCTGGTCCAGCCTAAGGAGAAATCACTGCCTCTCCATCAACACCCACCAGGCGAAAATAATCAGATATCAATTACTTGGCTGAGTGAGGATAAAATAATTGAACTGGACCGTGTTACTGGCGCAGTTTCCGTGGCTTTGGGTTGGCGTGTTTCTAGGCCTGCAGCAGCAAGCTGTTTCCTCGTGAACAGTTGTTAATTAGAAAGGGTTTGTTTCCCTTAATGAATTGACAGTTCTGCTTATTACGTTTAAAAATATTTTTTTAAGTTAGTTCCCTCAGGAGAAGAAAGGCGTAAACTTAAGGGGTTGGTGGGAAAGGTCAGGCACTGGGTGTTTCTAATGCAGGATTTCTCTAATAGCATTTTTCTAAGACTCTTCATCCATAAAGCCTCCTGATACTTCACAGTGATGTTCTGAGGGATCTCACCATCTGCCTGTGTCTCAGACATGGTGAATTACTTAGCAATGCTTTTGGGAGGCTCATTTGGACATGGTGCTGCTGTTTCTATATTCTTCACGTGTCATGTAAATGACTCACATAGCCACCTCCACATTCTCCAATGTAGCAAAGAGCTGATGTGGTGGCTTGTTGGCTTTGGGGAGATCATTCATGTCATAATGCCTGGATGACATGATGAAGGTCTCCTATGTCCACTTTGGCTTCTTCCCTAATCTCACAAGAAGTTGGGGGACTCAGAACCTACAGTGCAGTGTACCTGGGTGGCTCAGCTAGTTAATCATCTGCCTTTGACTCGGGTCATGATCCCAGGGTTCTGAGATCGAGTCCCACACTGGGCTCCCTGCTCTGTGGGCAGTCTGCTTCTCCCTCTGCCCCTCCCCCTGCTTATGCACTCACACTCCCTCTGTTACTCTCTCTCTTTCTCAAATAAATAAAATCTTAAAAAAAAAAGGAAACTACAATGTATAGCCCCATTTTCTCCACTGTTCATTTTCCTATAGGATATGGTATTTTTTTTTAAGATTTTATTTATTTATTTGTCAGAGAGAGAGAGAGCGAGAGCGAGCACAGGCAGACAGAGTGGAAGGCAGAGTCAGAGGGAGAAGCAGGCTCCCTGCGGAGCAAGGAGCCCGATGTGAGACTCGATCCCAGGACGCTGGGATCATGACCTGAGCCGAAGGCAGCTGCTTAACCAACTGAGCCACCCATGCGTCCCAGGATATGGTATTTTAATGGGCTTAAGATGTGCCAGAAATTAGTTCAAGGGCTTAACATGGATTAACTCATTTTATCCTTACAACAGCCTATGTGGCAAGGACTCTCATTGTCCTGTTTTAGAGACAAGGTAAATGAGACACAGAGGATTTAAGGAACATGTCCAGATTCATAGCCTATAGAGAGCAGGGCCAGGATTCAAATCCAAGCTCTCTGACCCCACTGCCCACACACTTTACCACTTCTCCAAATGAAATTAGTGAGTAGGCACTAAATTTCAGCTATGTGAGGATACTGGGCATATTAGTGATGTAAAGATCCTTGAGGAAAAACCATATATACGGTCTTGAGCTTTCAGATCAGTTGCCTTCAGAGACTGCTCTAGTTTACACGGGAAAAACTGAGAACAAGCAGAGCTAGGCTAGGCTGTGTTTACTCCTTGCAATCCACCCTCCATCTGACCCAGGTCTCCACTACCTGCTTCTCTGGGAAGCCAACATCTCTTCATAGTCCTAACCTGTATCTCCATCCACTCAAGTTCTCCCGATGGCTTGTCTCTGAGGTAATAAACTCATCTCTTTGTTCTTTAAGACCTTCCTCTGGGGGCACCTGGGTCCCTCAGTCGGTTAAGTCTCTGCCTTCAGCTCAGGTCATGATCTCAGGGTCCTAGGATGGAGCCCTGCATTGGGCTCCCTGTTGAGCAGGGATGCTTCTCCCTCTCCCTCTCCCCCTTGCTCTCATCCCCGCTCGTGCTCTCTCTCTCTCAAATAAATAAATAAAATCTTAAACAAACAAATAAACAAAAAACCCTGCCCTGGGTTCTTCCCATTGGATGAACAAGGACTCCCGATCCCCTCGCCTTTCTCCCAACAGGCAGATGGATACTTCAAATCTCCCCAGACTCAGCATCTCAGCTCATACAGTGTCATTTCTTCCTTTACCCACTGTTTGCCTCAACATAAATAGAAAGAAGGCCAAATGCGAACCACCCAATCCTGGCCCCTCAGGGGCCTGTGCTGGGGTCTGTGAGCCAGTCGTCTCTCTGCCGGGGGTCTCCTTGGCCTACCTGGTCCTTCTGCCTCTCGGGCCCGCAGTGTGGATGCCATGTGGTGGGCTCTACAGGGAAAGAGCAGCTGGGCACAACCAGGGCCCAGGAGGGCATCTCACAGGGGGAAATTAGGACAGCTTCCTGAGTCTACTCCCTCACAGCTGCCATTAAAGAACAACTGATCCTTGTCCAAGAGTCACAGGCAGGAAGTTGCACGGAATTTTTAGAGCATGGCATAAAATTCATTTAATTCTGACAAATTGGGGCAAAGTTAGACTAACTGAGGGACTGTTTAAAGAAATATATCTAGCAGGCCACCTAAACTTACCACAGCTGCTGAAATGGACACTCCCTACTAGAGTTCGTCCCCCAGTCTCTACAGCTGTTGGCTTCCTTGATTTTTCTTTTCTTCACATCCCGTTTACAGGTTTATTGGCACTATTTCCAACAAATGCCCTACAGCCTTCGTGTATCTGCTTCTCCGTGTCTGCCTCCCTGGTCCATGCTGCCTTCACCTCCGCCCCCATTCTCCCTCCAGCCTCCCAGCCAGTGTCCTGGTTCCATGTTGTTCCTTTCCATCCGTGCTCCACCCAGCAGCGAGAGCAAGCTTTTCCACACACACATCATATCCTGTGACCACCCTGTTTAAGGTCTTCCAAAGTCTCCTGATTGCATAATGGAATAAAACCCAAACTCCTTACCACAGCTTGCAAAACTCTACAGTTCCTGACCCTGCTGACTTTTCTGACCTCATCACATGATGCTCTCCATCTTGGTCCCCAAACTACAGCCACACCAGACTCTTGTTCTCATTGTTCTCCCTCTGGGCCCCTGTACTTGCTGTCCCCTCTGCATGGAAGACTTTTTCCCAAGTAACCACAACATGGTTGGCCCCTTCTTATCATGCCAGCCTCAACTCAGATGGCATCTAGAAAAATCACAACATTCTACAGGTTAGAACAACACAGTTCCCACCAGTGTTGGATGGCAGTTTCCTAAGGGGGTTCTGAGTAAGTCCACCAATCTACCAGTGAATAGCAGAAGAGCTACTTAGAGAGAGGCCTTCTCCAACATTAAGTCTAAATGACCCGTTCCTGCCTGGTTCTCTGTTTTATTACATTCTTGTGATTTTGTCTCTTCATAACACCTGTACCCAGCTGGAATGGTTTTGTTCATTTGTTCATTTGTGTTCTATCTTCCTCACCAAGATGAGAGCTCTCTGGCTCTTTCCCACTGCTCTATCTTCAGCATCCAAAACAGGCTAGGGCAAGTCACAACCAATGTGAGGAATGACATCAAAATACAAAATGACCTGAGAATAGAGGGCATGGAGTTTTCTTCCTGGCTTTCCATTTGTTAGCTGTGCCACTTTGGAAATGCTGCTTTGATTTTTCCTTCACTGAAGCTTAAATAATAACAAAAATTTTCTTAAGGTCTAGGTTCTGTAATGAGATAAAGGAAAAGGCTTGCCCTCAGTAGAGCAGCTTGATGCTGGGTCTTTCATAAATGGACAAAAGCAGCTATCAGGCCCTGAAATGCTTCACAATTCAGGAGAAAATGAGCTTACATGCTTTTTAGTTCTAAACACCACACACATTGTATTCCAATTCTCTTTAAATTGTTCTCTGTGTAAGGCATAGGTTGTACTACTCAATCAATCACAGCATTTTCTAGATTAGATGCGCTTGTCTCCCACCAGCACTGGATGATTAAGTTCTAAGTTAGTCTGGGACTCCACCAATGACCATTAAAAACCTGGCTCTTCATCTGAGTCTCTTGTCTCATGGTGGGGAGACTGAGGTCCAGAGGGCACCGTGAGATACAGAGGCAGATCTTGAATCCAGGCTTCTAACTTCCAGAAGCTGTTCTTTCCTTGACCCCACACTACTGCAATTTCACCACGGGGAGAACTGCCTGGGCTCAGGTCTTCTCAGTGGTTTATACTGGGGCCCACATGATGCTCTGATTCTTCAGCCAATAAACGTTTGAGTGTCTACTCTCCCAAATACCAATCTTTCCCATAGGGTTTTCCTTTGTGGCAGAAATGTCAAGGGTCCCACTTCAGGAGTCTAGAGTTGTAGAAACTCAAACTCATTGTGGTGTCCCCTTCTAAATCATAAGCCAAATAAGATCAGAAACTGTTGCTCTACAACCTCAAGCCATTATAAACATACAAGCATCAGTTAATCAATTAGAAAAAAATTAATCTATGAATGAATACATTGGGAGTGGGAGACAAGAAGTAGATGTTTTCAAAGAACTGGTACCTATATAATCTATGAACAGCTGCAACTCAAATAGGAAACTTGAGGTTCCTGTATTAATGAAAAGACTGGAATTGTGTGTGTTTTTACAGTTCTTCCTCAAGTGGAGAGCTGGCCAAAGAGTTTTCCAATTTATTGCCTCTTTCCCAGTTTCAGGATTAAACTATATTTGATTTGATTATATAAGAAAAAGAGAGGAGGGACTTTGGTCTGAATAACTAACCACAGGGCCAGTCTTATCTAAAAGTGTACATAGAGGTATTTTTTCCATCCCTAAAATAAGGTCAGTTCACCTCCACACACATAAAACATGCCAGCGTGGCATGTGGCTCCTTTTTCCAGGTCCTTTGCCTGAGGATGCAGAGCTGACAGACGGGCCTCCACTGGCCCTAGACATAGAGAAAATCCAGGTTCCCCAGGAACTGAGAGGCTGCTTTGTCTTAGCTCAATGTTTTCGGCAAGCCCGCTGCCACACATGGTTCCCTGCTAGTGATGCAGTCACAGTTCTATACAAAGCAGTGGCCTCTCTAGTGCTCCAGGGATCTAAAGGCTCAAAGACCCAAGTTTAACTTCCAGTTCCCTGTGTCAAACTAGGCAGCCCTGTGGCCACCCCAGAAATACCTTCACTCTGCCTGGTCCCTCCTGGGGACTTCAAGGTCTCTTGAGCTTACAAGCTCTTCCTGAGTCCTCTTATCAGGAAATGCAACTTGGATCCAGACATGAAGATTTCCAATGCCAAATCAGGACCTCTGGTCTGGAACATGATCTGATAAGGGGTTAGTTCTGGAGTATTAGTCCCTACATTTAACACTTTGACCACTTACGGGAAACTCTAATATACTGGTTTTAAATACTGACTTAGCATGGAAAGATGGGAATATGAATCCTGGCTCCATCCTCTGTTAATGAATCTCTCCTGGATGGATATAACTATAGTAAACAGATAATGCCCCTCCTTCCACCATTTGCACCCCCAAAGACGTCTACTTCTTAACGGGACCTGTGACAATGGCACCTTACATAGAAAGAGGACAAGAATTCAGTGAAGGCTGTGGCGATGAGATGCTGATCTTGGATCAGCCAAGGAACCCAGTGTAATAGCACAGGTTGCTAGAGGTGGGAGGCAAGTGGGGAGGTCCGAACCACAGGAGGAGATGGGACTGTGAAAGCAGGGCTTGCAACAGAGATTTATGGATGCCATGCTGCTGGCCGGGAAAATGGAGGGAGGGGTCATGGGTCAGAGAATGTAGGCAGCCTTCAGTACCTGGACAAGGTGAGGAAAGCAAGTGCCCCCTAGCACTTCCATAAGGACACAACCTGGCCAGCATCATGACTTTAGCCAAATCCAACCCCTGTTGGACTTCTGGCTTCCAGAACTGTTTTAAGCCTCTACATTTATGGCTACTCGTCATAGCAACAAGAGGAAACTAACACAATAGCTAGCATCAATCACTTCTCTTTGACTATGGATTTGATAACCAAAACAGAATATAAACTCACTGGATTCTTGAAGAGATGAATCCAAAAGACCAAGAAAAAATGGGGTGCCTGGGTAGCTCAGTCAGTTGAGCATCTGACTCTTGATTTTGGCTCAGGTCATGCTCTCAGGGTCATGGGGTCAGGTTCCCCATAGGACTCCACCCTCAGGAGGGAATCTACTGGAGATTCTCCCTTTGCCCCTTCCCCTACTTGCACACAAGTACTCTCTCTCACTCTCTCTCAAATAAATAAATCTTTTAAAAAAGAAGAAGAAGGTGAAGAGAAAGATGAGGAACTCAAAAACAGAGGACCAGGAGAACAAGATATTTTGTCATTTCCCCTACAACTTGCTTATTAGATTAAAAGGTAAGTAACACTGATTTCTTTTTAAAAGAACTTCTAGGTTATAACTGGGAATCAGGATCCAATTTCACCCAAACTTTCTTTTTTTTTTTTTTTCTTTAAAGATTCCATCTATTTCCTTGACAGACAGAGATCACAAGTAGGCAGAGAGGCAGGCAGAGAGAGAGGGAAAGCAGGCTCCCTGCTGAGCAGAGAGCCCAATGTGGGGCCCGATCCCAGGACCCTGAGATCATAACCCGAGCCGAAGGCAGAGGCTCAACCCACTGAGCCACCCAGGCGCCCCCAAACTTTCTTTTTAACAACGTCAGTATCGGAAGCCCTAAAGTAGGATTCAAGTAATGAACTTCAGATCTTACAAGATGCTTTTAGTTCATGAGCCTTTCTTTCTACTCTATTTGCTACATCAGGAAGATGAACTAAACATATTAGAATTTATAAACATTCTCACACAACAATGTAAAAAAAAAAGGAAATACTTGAGAATTAACATCCTTTGGACTAAAAAAGCCAGTTAATTAAAATATTCATTCTCTAAGCTTCTGTTTTAATCAAAGTTTTATTTGAATGTGATAAGGAGTGTAGTAAATCACAGTGCTGAGACAAGAGGGAATTCTTTCTGCATTAGAAACCATGGACCTTAGTGAAAATTCCACCATACCAGAGAACCCTTCTGTGACTTTCAACCCCATCGCCCCACTTGATTATCTTCATTGACTGTCTGAGGTTATGCTCTTTCTTTGCTTCTCAGGTACTTGCCTCTTTCTTCTTGTTAAAATGCCAGCCTTATATGAGCAGGAATTTTATCTTGATCACACCTACCTCTATGGTACTCAGAGCAGTGCTCAGGACACAGTGCATGCTCAATGAATAGCCATTGAATGAATTATCTTTTAGGAATTAGTCAAAGGTTCTCTGTTAAGAGGGCAGGAACCCAACTTTCATGAGATTCCCTCCTAATGGGCCAGCACCGTGTGGAGCCTCATGTAACCCTCGTACCAAGGATAAGGGTGTTGGTAACATTCTATACATGAAGAGATGAATGGACAACACATCTTCTCAGGTAGTTAACAAAAGACAAACTAGAAGCCAGAATCATAGTTTTTTTTTTTTTTTTTTCTCTCCAGGGGTGGGTGAGGATGGAAGGATGGTCACAGAAAATATGCAAGTGTCAGACTGACGTAACTGAGAGCAACAAGGTGGTTAGCAGGAACCTCAAACTTTGTGGAGACTCAGCCTCACCATGAGAGGCCTCAAGTTTGCCATCTTACCCTTTTCTGCTCAAATGTCCACTCTCACACGGGTTTTATTTCTCTTAAGAAACCATCACTAAGTTCTCTTCCTTTGCAAGGCATTTCCTCTGCTCACCCAAGCAGAAGGGGCCATGGTTCTCAGAGAACAATGGTGATATTATGTCTGTCATATCCACGTAATGGGGTCATTGGCCCCACATGTGGGGTGAGACACTGGTACCGGAAGTCCCCTTACCCACAAACCTCTTCACTACCGATCCCACAAAATCTATACTTCCACTACTAAAATTCTACTTTTGGTTGAAGCGTAGTGTTTTCAGAAGGCATCTGTTAAAATACGGACTTACTGACTTACTTATCTTACCTTGGAAAGGATTCATGAACACTCACTCATGATCTGACATGAATTACTGTACAAATATGAGAGCAGATTTCTGAGTCAATGAACATTTGAGTAGGTAAATTGGGTTGGGGCAGGTGGGAGGAAAATACTGGGGGATGGGGGTGAGGAAAGAAGGGAAGGAACAGGTCCTGGCTACTATGTGCCAAGCAGACATTTCAGAGTTCTAATGAAGATAGGATCTAACATAAGGTATGATCTTCATTATCATGGAGTCACTGTATATTTATCAGGCACATTTAGTTGATCTTAATTTAAAATGAGAGAAAGAGAGAGACTGAGAGTAGACTTAAATTTACATACCACGGATACCATGGGATCCCTGCCATCTCATTTAAAGGACCATATGTCCCCGAGTGCATGAAATGAAGGAAGCATGAAATTGTTGGTCTCGTGTCCTGGGGGCCTCTCAGAGTGCGAGCAGCTCCCCAGGCTGAGAGTGATTCTAGTGTTTAAAGAGACACACTTTCCCCCACACAATATGGCCACCAACTGGAAGACAACCCAGGTGTTCCATTAAAGAAACAGTGTCAGCACTGAAGGAAAAAACCAACCTGTGTTAGACTTAGTGGCAAATAATGCTTATCTTTGAGTTATTCTTGATCCTTCTCTTTCTCCCACACCCCACAACCAACCCATCAACTCCCCCTTCCGAAGCATAAACTCAGTCTGCTGCTACTCTCCATCTCCACCACCGGTGCCCCCACCCCCGACCCACCAAAATCTGAGCTACCGGCATCTCCTGCCTGCACCGCTGCGAATTTCCTCCCTAGTCTCCATGCTTCCCTCCTCCTATGCTGCCATCCCTCCCCCCACAGCTTCCAAAGAGAGCTGGAAATGGGGATTCTGTTACATCCCACCCCTGCTCAGAGCCCTCCTACCACACTTGGAAACCAAATAAGCCCTAAATAATGTAATTCTCCACCTAACTGCCCAGCCTTAGCTCAGGCCACTCTGCTCTTAGCCTGCCTTACTCTAGCTTGTTCTCTCTTTGGGAGCTTTATTCTGGCTGTTCCCTCCGCCTGGATGCTCTTTCCTTTAATCATCACATGGAGGCTCCTTCTTGTCGCTCAGACCCCCCCCCCCCCACAGAAATGCCATCTCCTTGGTGGGTCCTTTCCTCATCATTCCCTCTTGCTCTTAAGTCTTCAAGCAGTATTTAATACTCAGCAGAAGGGTGATGATTGTCACCCTCCACCAAGGGGCTGGACCCAAGGGAATGGGGACTTTGTCTGTCTGGATCACCTCTGGAGAAAGGTTCCTGACAGATACTAGGGACTTCAAGGAGTACCACCTTACGGGGATTCATCAAGGACACACTTAACGATCTTCGCTTTTTGCTCACTTGCTCATTTCAGAACCCAGCATCAGAAAAAAAAAAAAAAAAAAGAGTCCATTATGTAAAATAAGTAAATATTTATAGACAAGGACATTGAGCTTACAAAAATTAAGTAATTGCGCCAAGTGGTGAGTTGGATTTTAAAACTCAGGTCGGTGTGATTTTAATTCACAGACTCTTTCTCATGTGCTACAGATCTTTTTCAGGGGTTGGGAGACCAGAATAGGGTAGAGCCAACCTGGGAAGCCCTCCAGTGAAGAGTCAGGAGGGCAAGGAGCTGCTGGAAGGAGGATCAGCTCCGTCTTTGAGGTGGAGATGGGCTGAAGGCCACCATGCTGGGGAGCACAGCCTCGGGCTCCCACCACACACCAGCTGAATGACCTTGCAGGAAACTTAAGTTCTATGAATTTTTGCTTCCTCCACTGGGAAACGAAGACTACAATAACTACCTCACAGGGGGCTTGTAAAGATTTCATGGGATACTATATTTACTGTACTTGAGCAAGACGTTCAGCACATAGTAAGCCCTTAATAGTAGCATTGTTGTCATCAAGATCATCTGGACAAACTTTACATTCAAGTTTCCTTCAAAGCCACACCGTGCTGACTCAGCCCACCGGTGGGCAAAGGGTCTCCCAGAACGACCAGTGACTTCTCCTTTCAGCCAGGGCTTCAACAAGGCAGAAGCTAAGAGGTTGTTCTTCTCTTGGTAGACGTGGAAGAAGGAGGCCGGGAAACATATGCACATTGAGTTTGAGAAAAATGGGAGGTAATTTCTTTCTTTGTAAGAATTACCATCCAAGCCTAGCGTTAACTCGTGGGTCTAACTCTGGCTTAATTCTCATATTCCCCCCAATCTCACTACCTTGGCCCAATTTATGCCAAGAAAGGATTGGTTTTGTGTACTCAGTACTGCTTAGATAAAATGTTGATTCCAATAACAGATTTTGCAGGAGGAAGGCTAGAACCTGTGCCACTAGTACTATTACATAGGAACATGATTATAGCGACAGGACTTTCCTTAGCAGGGTAAGCATTCTTTCCTTGAAAGTTACCTTCCATTTTATGTGAGTTCTCTCTACTCTGTCTCTCACTATACTGTTAGGTCTTAAAAATCTCTCAAACATCCTCTAAAGATTCTCATAGTCAGTAAAAAGATTTGGGGGAAAATCAGTTGAATTTTGTTATTATTTCATTCTATTTGAGGCATAAACACAACATATTTGAGGCCACTTTTCATGATCTTAGGAAAATATATTTTCTCCTTAAAAAGAATAGACATACAGAAGGCCAATAGAAACGTGAAAAAATGCTCCACATCACTTGTCATCTAGGAAATACAAATCAAAATGACTGTGGGATACCACCTTATATTAGTTAGAGTGGCTCCAATTAACACGACGGGGATCAACAAATGTTGGCAAGGATGTGGAGACAGCGGAATGAATCCTCTTACACCATTGGTGGGAATGCAAGCTGGTGCAGCCACTCTGGAAAATGGTATGGGAATTCCTCAAGAATTTATAAATAGAGCCACCCTACTGCTCAGCAATTGCACTCTTGGGTGTTTATCCCAAAGATACAGATGTAGTGAAAAGAAGGGGTACCTGCACCCCAATGTTCATAGCAGCAATGTCCACAATTGCCAAACTGTGGAAAGAGCAGAGATGCCCTTCAACGGATGAATGGATAAAGAAGAGGTTCGTGTATACAATGGAATATTTCTCAGACATCAGAAAGATTGCATATCCACCATTTGCATGGACATGGATGGAACTGGAGGGGATTATGTTAAGTGAAATAAGTTAAGCAGAGGAAAACAATTAGCATATGGTTCCATTCATGTGTGGAATATAAGGAATAGCATGAAGGACATTGGGGGAAGGAAAGGAAAACTGCATGGGAAGAAATCAGAGAGGGAGACAAACCATAACAGACTTAACTCTGGGAAATAAACTGAGGGTTGTGGAAGGGGAGTGGGTGGGGGATGGGGTAACTGGGTGATAGGCATTAAGGAAGGCACATGATGTGATGGGTGTTATACGCAACTAATGAATCATTGAACAGTACATCAAAAACTAATGATGTGCCAATTCAATGTTGACCAATTGAATTTAAATAAAATAAATAGGTAAAAAAAGAAACGGACTAGACAGTGGCTATTCTCAGCTTGAGACAAGTGCTTAAACAGGTAGAGGGTCAGTCTCTACAGAATACAAGGCCTCATTTGAAAATAACACATATACAGGAAAAAGTGTGCCTCTAATATGTGTGTCCATTTGGGTTTAATTCAAAAGACCAATGACAAATGAATCACTGGTCTTTGGTGTGGCCCCGAGGGCTGGATCCATCAGCAGAAGAAGGTGGGCTGCACCTCCTGAAGCATGGGTCACCCTCACATTGTGCTCTCCACTCATGGCAAGGCTGCTGGTATCAAGCTGACCTTCTATGGGGGCAAACCCCCTTGGCTAGATTGTCAGGAACACCCAAGAAAACACTGGAAACAGGATTTGGGTGGGAGATTGTTGGGTCAGACCAGAAGAGTCAAGAATCAGACTTCCAGGCTGACTAGGAATAATCTTGACGATCGTCTAGTCCATGTGCCCGTCCGATGCCTGACTCCTCCCTACTCCATCCCTCCACTACCCCTTCTGAGCCCAAACACCCACAGCAAGGGGAGAGCTCCATCCCCTGTGGCAGCTCTCATTTCTGCAATGGTCTACCCAAACTAGACTTTCCGAAAACTCTGTGTGTATTGATTTGAAGCTCTGTCTTCCTTTGCTTTTCTGCTCAGCCTTGTGACAGTTCAAGTCATTTTAACCTGTGAAAGCAGCTGTTTTCTTTCCTTCAGCCCAACCTCCGGTTTCCTTCAGCCTCAGTTGTTCTCACATGGATAATCTCAGGCTCTTTCACTAATCTGATTACATTTCCCAGTTTGTCTAAATCCCTTTTTAAATGCTGTGCTCGAAATGGAATCCGACAGCCATATAGGCTCTGATATTTTGTACACCATGTTTCAAACTGTGTGGAGTTGTAACCCCTCATTCTTTAGCTCTCTTAGAGCAGTGCAAGGCATTTGGACAACTGTGTGGCTCAGATGCCTGTTTCAGCCCTACAATCAGATGGAATGCCTCTGTCTGTTTCAGTACCCTCCCATTCATACCTGTGTTTCTCGAACGTTTCTCGAGTCCTTTCCAACGTTTATGGTTCTCTAGTATCTTGAATTTTAGAAAAGAGTTCTTTATAGAAATATTATTTTAAGGATAATTGCTAACTGCTGCAGTTTGAGCAAAGTCAGAACTTTGTGTTAATTTTTTCATAGCCCAAGTTGGATTTACATTTGTGCCTTTGACAAAATAAGTATCGGCTTTTTAGATTTTTTAATTACCATGGGACTAGCGTATTGACATGGTTCTCAGAGCAATCTTAGAGCACAGGGAACGGCTTGTAATTCTAGTAATCTTTGCAGTGGGTTATTCATACTTTGGTATTTGGTTTGACATTTATTTTTCTTTTTCAGTCAAATTGATTTAAATATCATTAGCCAAAAAAATGTACCAAAGGGTAATTGCATTGACTATTTTGGCTCTACTCAGCTTTTACTTTGCAATTCATCTTTTATGGCAAAACTTCCCTTGTGAACAGGCCGAGAAGGGCTGACTTTGAGTCTTAGTTACACCTTCCAAGCAAGCGTGGAATCTAGTTTAAATGTAACAGAAGCAAATCACAGGGTAGGAGAACACACTTGCTAAATGGCAAATGACTGATTTGAAACTGTCTATTTGAGAGAGTGTGTTTTAGGAGAGGTCTGAATGGAGCCATTGAAATGTCCTGTATGAAAAAGGAAACACATATAAGCCAATTCCCACAAAGTTATCTAATTTTCATTGAAAAAAATCTCCCTGATTGATTACACATTGCACAACATGGGTTAATTTTAAGAGTCAAGAAACCCAAAGGTTTCTAAGAGCTCCTCAAAGAAGACAGGAAAAATCTTTGGGGCTGTAGAGCTAACAGTCTCCAAATAGAATACTTTTCCTCCCATGGAGTCAGAGCCTAGAATAAAAGGAAAACAGTAAGAAAGCCCCTGTCACTTAGGAATGTAAATATTTTTGGTAAACTGTTTATTTGAAATCTATTTTTTTAAAACTGAGATTCCAAATCAGGGGAAGATGGATTTTAGATGAGAGGAATCTCCTACTGTCCTCTTATTCTTCTTAAATATGTCATGATATTTTTTTCAAGTTATGCACATTTAATGTACATGTCATGGTATTAACATGGGTTCAGTTAAAACTGTAAAGAAGCACTAACTGGTGGTCTTGAGCCTAACCTAATGCAGTTTTCCTCATGACTCTTCCGCTGAATTTGTGTTATGAATTTTACTTTCAAGATTAACCAGCCAGTGCCCTGCCTTTTGGACCAAAGAAAAATCAGACACGATGGAGCAAAAGTAGACAATAAAGAGTAAAAACAAGGCAACAAAAGCAAAAAATAAACAAGTGGGACTGTATCAACTAAATAGCTTCTGGGTAGCAAAGGAAACCACCATCAAAATGAAAAAGCAACCTACTCAATGGGAGAAAATGTTTGCCCATCTGAAAAAGGGTTAATATCCAAAATATATAAAGGATTCATGCAACTCAATGGGGGTGGGGGAAACAATCTGATTAAAACATACATAGAGAAATTGCAAGTTTGTTTTCCCAAAGAAGACAGACAAATGGCGAACAGGTACATGAAAAGGTGCTCACCACTCAGATCATTAGGAAAATGCAAGCCCAAACCACAATGAGATAACACGTCACACCTGTTAGAATAACTAATATCAAAAAGAAAAAGATAACAGGTGTCGGCAAGGCTACGGAGGAAAGGAAACCCTTGTGTACTGCTGGTAGGAATGTAAATTGGTGGAGCCACTATGGAAATAGCATGGACGATCCTCAAAAAATTAAAAATAGGACTCCCATACCATCCAGCAGCCCCACTTCTGCATATTGATCTGAAAGAAACAAAAAAAACCCCACCATTTCAAAAACTTAACCTCTGTGTTCATTGCAGCATTATTTACGATAGTCAAGACATGGAAACAATCCAACTGTCCACTGACAGATAAATGGATGAAGATGTGGTGTAAAGAATGGACTATTCAGCCATTTGTAACAATGGGGGTAGACCTTCAGGACATTATGCTAAGTGAAATAAGTCAGAGAAAGACAAATACTGTACAATCTCCTTTTAAATGGAATCTTTAAAAAAAAATGAACTGATAGATACAGAGAATAGATTGGGGATTGCCAGAGGCGGGAAGTGGGAAGGTAAGCGAAATACATGAAGGTGGGCCTGAAGTACAAACTTCCATCTGTAAAGTAAATTTAGGTTCTAGGGATGTAATGTACGGCATAGTGACTCTATGTGTATTTGAAAGTTGCTAGGAGAGGAGACCTTGAAAGATATTCTCTCTCTCTCTCTCTCTCTCTCTCTCACACACACACACACATTGTAATTATTGTAATTATGTGTGTAACATGATGAATGTTAATTAGACTTATTGTGCTGGTCATTTCACATTATGTACATAGAGCAAATCCCAATGTACATCTAAAACTAATACAATCTTATAGGTCAACCATATCTCAATTAAACTTTTTTTTAAAAGAATAAAAACTCATATTCCAATGGAGATCCCATTTGGTGGGAAGTTCATGCACTTTCACTGTCCATTTACCTCCCTTTTTAGCCTCTCCAACCTCTAGAATCTCTTGTCTTTCCACGGGCCACTCTTTTCCCATCCGAGTCTTTAAACCTGACGACTCTAACCCGAGGTTTGCAATGCTGACTATAACAAGAAATGTTGGAATATTCTTCCAGGAATCCTATTCCATCCAAATTAAAGTTTAAAAGGTGTTATTTTCTCTCTTAAAAATTGGAGGCAGTTTCCAGTTCTGCTTGTAGAGAGCATGGAAGTTGCCACTCCATCCTAGCAACTGAAAAGCTGAACATAGTGAAAAATTAACAACTCTTACTGGATCTGTTAGAGAGGGAAGGACCCTGGGCATACCACTGCCCCCGAGACTGGGGAGACAGGCAGGAGAATACGGGGGTGATGATTTTCAGAAGCAGAAACTTGCCAATGGAACATGCCCTGGGAACCCACACCAGAGTAGGAAAACCTGAACTATAATCGAGGAATTGCTGGAGATTCAGTTAGAAACTCCAGGGGTGCCCAGGCATCGAGGAGACCTCACAATATTATAAGATTTAACTCCAGGAACTTGATTGGGTTCCCACAGTAAATTTCAGAGAAGAATCCCCTTGTGCTTCTAGCCAGGCGGAAAGGGAATGAAACCATTTTAAAATCAGCAAGAGCACTCTGTTCTCCTCAACAAGACCCCCCTTGAGGGGAAACTAAGTTAACTGGAGCCCAACTTCCTGGGGTGTCATCAGAGCCTTACTAGCATGAGGGAAAGATAATACCCAACTGCAAACCTACTCTAGCCATCCTGTCTCACCTACAAGATGGGGGAATGAGGAGAAAAAAAATCTGAGAACACTTACAAAGTTTAAATTCAAATTGTTTAGGCTCACTAAAGAACTGAGACCTAACCACAGGCCTGTAGAACAGGACCCCTCCTCCCACAGCTCACCCTCACCTTCCCGAAGGCTACTTCCAGCACTTTCTTTCAGCCAGGACACCATGCCCAGCTACCAAGAGTTAACACAATGCCGAAAGTCAGTGTAAGGTAAGGTTTCACGGCAATGATTGTGATGACAGCTCTCATGAATCTTTATGAAATAAGTCTACTTTGCTTTATCTCCCTCTCCATTGACAAAGCTGGCTGAATTCAGGTGGAAGGAAAGCTAGTGTGAAGGCCACTTATCCTCTGTGTCAGCTGATGACCACATATAACCACCACTCTTGCCACAGGTCATCCACACTGGGCTCCAGGATGTGGCAGCCATGTTGCAGGATGCCACCTTCCCATGGGCAACTTCTTTCACTAAACCATTCTCCATATGAATGCCATATCATCCTCAAGCTCCCTTGTACCTTTGACGATGCGCTTACCACTGCTTCTCTTGGGTCTCACTCCTTCTGTGCTGCTAGACCTTCCTTAGTGCTTTCATTAAAAGGCTTTGAACACTCAGCCATCACCTCCACCACTCAACCACAGGTCATCTTCTCCACCCCCAGATAAAGAGTAGTTTCAAGGTCCCTGGTTATCTTAAAATGGGTCAATTCTTTTCATTTTCAGAGAATATGGTAGATAAGGTCACTGACTATAAGAAATGCTAGAGGTTCAAATTCCAGACCTACAAATTTTCTATTCAAATCTATTTCTTGGTTGGCTCCTGCCAATGAAGACAGCACCGGCATAGGAAAGGATCAACCTTATTTCTTTAAATTAGGCTATTAACTAGACTAAAACGTATTAGTTTAAATTAGACTAAAACCATAGTAATGGTTCACAAGCCCAGAAATCAGCCACCTAACAATCTCACTTCTCTCGATCACATTAAAAATCAGGATGTAGGGCACCTGGGTGGCTCAGTTGGTTAAGCGGCTGCCTTCAGCTCAGGTCATGATCCTGGAGTCCCGGGATCGAGTCCCACATCAGGCTCCCAGCCTGGGGGAGTCTGCTTCTCCCTCTGACCTTCTCCCCTCTCATGCTCTCACTCTCTCTCTAAAATAAATAAATAAAATATTTTTAAAAAAATCAGGATGTAAGGAAAGGGGCTTCTGCGTGATGACCAGAGAGGAGGAGATGGGGCCTGAGTGGAAAACGGAGATGACTCCCAACCTGGGTACTGAAGGTCACATCTTTTGCACAGAGAAGAGTTCCCAAGATCCTTGGTCAATGCCTATGCTCTTTTTAAATAATAGTTAAGATAACCTACTTCATTTGGATTCCCAGTCCACAAATAATCAGCAACAAAAGCTAAGAATGAGTAATGATAAGCCAGAAGCCAGAAATGATGATAGAGGCTCCCAAAAAGCTATTAAAAAGGGTACAACTAAGAAACCCACAGAGCTCAGGGGTTATTTAACAAGTAACTTACTATCCAGCTAGCCTTAGTCTCCATGAGGACACCTCTGTATTTTTATAACTCAGTTCCAGAAGAGATATACCCAATAGGTTTTTAAAGCTTTATTTTAAAAACAAGACTTCAGTTATCTGTAAGCTTTAATGGTATTGAACTACTCATGACCCAGAAATGCCTTTAAATGAGATATTCTGAACTCACTCATAGAGATAAAAGTCTCAGGATTAATTGGCCTGTGTTGACTATACCCTTTGTCCAAATTAGACCTCCCATCTCCTAAAATACACTCACTCCAGGAGGCCAGCACTAGGGAAGCATGAGTGTTCCCCTCTGCAACAAAAGAAGCAATCACCCAGCTCGCCCAGCCTGGAAATGACCAGGACACTCGGCAGGCACATGCACATTTTTCTTGGGGCTGGCCAGGTGGCAACAAGCCCAAGATACGGCTGGAAAATGATTCGCCTCCTGTCGCTTTTGCTCTCACAAAGCTGAGCGTTTTATCTACAAAGTTGCTGAAGGAAGCAGCCCTGGCCCAAAACATCTTCCTGTTTCTATGCTTATCCAACACCATCCTCTTTTTTTTTTTTTTTTTAATGGTCAGGGTCAAGGCCCAGCTTACCCACAGTAACCTCCCTGACCACAGGAGCCCTTCCTAGTTGCTCCATCCTCTGAAGTCTGCTCATCTTACCCTCTGGAACATTTGTCTTCATAACGTGCATTAACTGTTTTATACAGTCAGCTCTTGTTTCCCTGCTAACTGGCAAGTGAGGTCCTGGAAGGCATGGGCTCTCTCTCCCATAGCAGAGAGCATGGGGCATTGAACATAGCATGCTTCCCAAAAATGTAGGACGCTTTTATTCACCAAGCAAATATTTCTTGAATGCCTGCTACGTGTCAACAACACAAAATCCCTAGTCTAGAGGGGAAAGACAGACAATAAAAGAAAAGTTAGAGGTAGAAAACCTTAGTTTTAAGTGCTAAGGAGAAAAAATTATAACATATGAAACGTGGGCCATGGAGGTTTCAAATTTCAGATTGTGGGATTGGGGAGAAGGTGATTTTTTTAAATTAAATTTAATTTAATTTAATTGACAGAAAGATCACAAGTAGGCAGAGAGGCAGGCAGAGAGAGAGAGGGGAAAGCAGGCTCCCTGCTGAGCAGAGGGCCCAATGCCGGGCTCCATCCCAGGACCCTGGGATCATGACCTGAGCCACCCAGGCACCCTGAGAAAGTGATTTTTGAATAAAGACCTGAAGAAGTCACAGAGTGAGCCATGCAGACACCTAGGGAACACATCTTACAGGCAGAGGGAACAGCAAGTAAAGACCCTGTTAAGAAGGGCAGCAGGGCTCCTGGGTGGCTCAGTGGGTTAAAGCCTCTGCCTTCCACTGGGGTTGTGGTCCCAGGGTCCTGGGATTAGCCCTACATCAGGCTCTCTCCTTAGCGGGGAGCCTGTTTCCTCCTATCTCTCTCTCTGCCTGCCTCTCTACTTGTGATCTCTGTCTGTCAAATGAATAAATAAAATATTAAAAAAAAAAAAAAAGAAGGGCATCAACAGGTACTATGGCTGAACCCCAGAGGGCAGGAATTTTCGAGTTGAGATATATATATATTTATTTTTTAAATAAATAAATGTACGTGTGTATCAACTTAAAAAGTCTTGCCTGTCATGCATAATATAGACTCTCTATTATAAGGATAACATTAACACACTTGTTAACCTTTCGAGTACGTATATATTTTTGTATACATGTTTATAGTGACATATATTACACACACATACATACATGCAGTGATTTAATGAAACTGGCATTAACAGACACTACTGTTGAATCCCTGAGAGCAGGACTTTTTAACTATAAGAACATGAGCCATATTAAACAAAGCACTACCCAGCCCTCAGAGGGCTAAACTGAGAGTCTTAAACTTTTTTTGCCCTTGACCGTATTGGCAGGTGATACCACTCCTTAGATTATCAGCCCCCGGGGCAGTTTTGCTTGCCAACGCAGAAGCAACACTGGCCCTAACAGATGCAAGGAGAGTCCCACTTGGGGCAAGTTATCAATGAGGCAAGTACTTTCATTATGAGCTCCTGCCAGAAATTTTAGTCAGGATATCTCCTTAGATACAAGATAAACTGACAGCGGGAATTGTGCCAGTCATGAGGTTTGATTTCCAGCCAGTCTGGAGTTGCCCCAGAGAGGCTCAATCTGATTGGTTAAGCGGGTTATATTGTCTAGCCAATCGGAATCCAGTAGTCCCCCTTAGCCAGTCAGAATCCAGTAGTCCCCTTTAGCCAATCGGAATCCAGTAGTCCCCCTTAGCCAATGGGAATCCAGTAGTCCCCCTTAGCCAATCGGAATCCAGTAGTCCCCCTTATCCTTCGGAGTTGCCTTCCAGTACACCCAGTATACACTACAAATTGTCTATTCAAATCTCTTTCTTGGTTGGCACCTGCCAATGAAGACAGCACCGACACAGGAAAGGATCGATCTTATTTCTTTAAATTAGACTATTAACTAGACTAAAACTTATAAGTTTAAATTCTGTGGATGCCTGAAACCGCAGATAGCACCAAACCCTACATATACACACGATGTGTTTTGCCATACATATACAGGTATGATAAAATTTAACTTAGAAATCAGGCAGTAAAAGATTAACAATAGGACAATTTTAACAATACACTGTAATCAAAGTTATGTGAGTGTGGTCTCTCTGCCCCCTCAAAATACATTAGTGCACACTAGTGGAGGACACCCGCCCTTGGTCTTGGGGCGACCGGAACTGATAAAATGTCTCCTTATGAAAGGAAGTGGCGTCAGGGATGTAGGCATTGCGCCTTCGTGTGGGGTTGCTCTTGACCTCCTGATGCGATGTCAGGGGGAGGAGCATCTGCCTCTGGACCTTGGTTGACCGCAGGTAACCGAAACCTCAGAAAGTGAAACTACAACCACAGATAAGGGGGGTTGGGGGGACTCCCGGATTCAAGAGACCAGCCGCAGCAGTTTGGTCAACCTGACGATGCAGCGGCTTCTAGCAAGGAAGGTCAAAACAAAGCGCGATGTCCTATTGCAACTTTCCTTTCCCTCTCCCATGGGCCAAACTCTCCTCTTGCTTTCTTTCCTTTTCTTAAAGACCTGAAGTAGTAAAAGCATCAGGATTTTCGTCCTTTGGGAACAACTGCATGAGATCACTCCTCACTTATCTCTATGTCCTCCACTACTTCAGCCTTGGGCGAGGGGCTTGCCTTCTCACTCCACCATCCTCTCTCCCCCTCCCTTCTCTTCTGGAACTATACAGTTCCAGAATTTTGAAAGCTAGTTTCTGCCAAGACTTTTTTTTTTTTTTTTTTTTAAACATCTTGTGTCTGTGACACTGCCAAGCTGGGATTGACTTACCAAATAGAAGGACGTTAGAAATCCACAGAGTCAGATCAATCTTTAATGAAAAACCAACAAACATTAAAAAGCTGCCACTAAGCAGCTAGGGGTTGAAGGCAACTCCAGCTAATTGGCATCCAAAGCACTTTCACTTGCTGCCAAGTCCAAGGGAACTGGATCTCAACACCGCTCTACCAAATTAGGCCAGTTCTCCATAGGGCTTGTGTTGCTGTGTTGCTAATTAGGGTGATGTGAGCATGCCTGTCCAAATGGAGTTTCTTCTGGGCACAGAGGCTCCCTGAAACTGGAAGGTTTTTGAATGTGCCCTGAAACTCTAACTGCCATTTTGTAACTTGCATTGATCAGTGGTGAGGAAATTACAAGCTAGTCTCTATTCTCACTAAATGGTGCAATACCAACTCCCTGATGGTTTGGGGGCTAAAAGGATGGAGTCATCTTCGGACTAAGAAGTGCAATTTAGAGCAGTGAAGCAATACAAAATGATTTATGAAGTCCGGGTCTTTTAAAAGATAGAAATACAATGATTCTGTCTGTAAACTTTCAATTCTCGGGGGTCTTCTGATCCACTGATTTTTGAGGCTATTTTTCTCACCCCTAGCTACCCACTGGGCTGGGGGGTGGGATACTGACACCCAACTCAGATCAGTCACTCAGACCCTCTGGAGGCAGAGTCACATCAGTCACGTTCCTCCAAACCTCTCTACTTGACTGTAATATGAAGCTGGGTTTGAGAACTACTGTCCCACAGGAATCAAGTTAAAACAACTTTATAAATGTAGAATGGGAAAAAGAATTGTTGTATAAGACTTGAAAAAATCTGATTATTACAGTCTCTGCTTGGCCTCGTGGCTTTGGATATACTCTTTCATGGAGTACTTGTTACGTGCAAAATGAATACTTTTCTCAGAGATGTTGAAAAAATGAACAAGGGCCCTCTACTAGCTTGCTGAAGCCACCATAACAAAGTAGTACAGACTGGGTGCCTTAAAGAACAGAAATTTATTTTCCTATAAGTTCTGAAGGCTTAATGTCCAAGATCAGGGATAGCAGGATTGCTTCTCCTGAGACCTATCTCCTTGGCTTCTTAATGGACATCTTCTGTGTTCACATGGTCATCCTGCTGTATACTTCTGTGTCCTTATATCCTCTTGCTATAAGGACACTGGTCGTGGGGACTAAAGTCCACCCAATATAACCTCATCTTATCTTAATTACTCATTTTAAAAATCCTATTTCCAAAAGCAATGGACTTCTGGGGTACTGGCGGCTAGGACTCCAACATATGGGTGGGGAAAAGGGGGACACAATTTAGCCCATAATAGGCACTTTTAAATAATAGTGGATTTGGGGGAGGAAGGATGAACATTCCCTTTAAAACAAGTTTATTTAAAAACTTTTTGAGAATAAACTCAAAAGTTGCCCAGGCATGTGTAATATAAAGATCTTGAACCATAGCCCATCACGATGGAAATATCATGCCAAAGGAAGGAAGTCTCAGGACCCACTGAAATCTCAGTGCTGGGGTATTCCAGGAGATGCCTTGTAAAGATGTGAAAGATCACCTATTCATTTGAATTCTTCAATCGCCTCCATTGTTCAGAGTGCCCCAGACAGCCTAGGGTGCTATACGTGCATGACATAATAGACTTTCCCTTCCCAAGAGGTCTTTCCTTTCTTGGCTCTTGAAGTTGCTCATAAAATTTATATTAGTATAAAAGGTATATAGTGCACACATCCTTGGTACTCTTGAATTACAGATAACTGTTCAGTCGAAATACTAAAGAATAATTAAAAAAAAATTCATTCCCTCAATTTGTAGTTTCTGGGAAATACCACCTCAATGGGTTTGACCTTAGGCACTGAGTTTAACTTCTATAAAACCCAACATTTCTAGAGAAGGGAAGATGAGGATGAATAGAGAAGCAAAACAGAGAGGTGTGTATGGTTGTGTGTGTGTGTATGTGTGTTGTGAGGGTGGGGGGCAGGAGGTACACAAATAAGGGAACACAGAACCAGGGAAAGTCAAACGTAGGCTACGGCACTCTTGCAGAGGATGCCATCTACTGGGGTTGTGGACTAGAAGACCTGCATGAGGCAGGTGACATTCTGCTTCTGAGCTACTGTTTGACTCAATCTCTCAGGCCCCTTTACTTCACTTGGTACAAGAGCAAAGGTGATCACCACTTGGGGCAGATTCTGTTCTCCAAATCAATTACAGTACGATTCCTTCAAAAAATTGTTTCTGAGAATCTCATGTAGGCATAGCACTGTCCAGAGAACTGTGGCAACACACAAATGTGCAAGATATACCCACTAATCTCTCTCTTTTATAGAGATTTTTATTTCTTTATTTGAAAGAGAGAGAGAGAACATGAGAAGGGGGAGGATCAGAGGGAGAAGCAGACTCTCTGTTCATCAGGGAGCCCGATGAGGGGCTCCATCCCAGGACCGTGGGATCAAGACCTGAGCCGAAGGCAGACACTTAACCAACTGAACCACCCAGGCACCCCAAGACACCCACTAAGCTCAATGAGCTTAGAGTTTAGCTGAACAGACAATACAACACAAGTTCAAAGATAAATAACCATGAAACTTACAGCATTGTGCAAAGGCTATCAGAAGGTGATGATACATCATTGCCTGGGTAGTGCCCTAAAAGAAAATTTCAATTCTTTCAGAATTAGAGGCTGCAGTAAGAGATGTGAACTCAGAGACACTCTTGTAGGATGCCCTCAGGGCAAGGAAAATGGAGAAGAGAAGCTTCGCGAGAGGAAGGACCAAGACAAAATGGACTAGCTACTGTTGTTTGTTTCTCACTGGTTGGTTTTAGAATGCATTCACGAGATCTGGGTTTCCTTAGAAAAGTCCTGAACATGTTTATAATAAAATCCAAGTCAAATTTCTGTCAATTCCTCAGCTTCTATCAGGTCTTTCAACCCCATCCCCACTCCAAACAAACAGGCAAACAAACACCTCACTTAATGGCCAGTTCACACCATGATCACTGTCAGTGGGAAACCAGATCTTGGCTGGGGGCATGGTCATTTCAAAGGGTCCAGTCTGATCCTCAGTATAAACTGGTCATTACAGAACATGTGAGACCTGACCCTTCTTCAGGAACCTGCCCAGTGTGGCTAAAATTGGCCTGCTGAATTAGACATTGCTGGGGAGAGAAAACACACCATGGGTTGAGAGACTTTCAAAAGACTTTTCTTTCTCTAAAAGGAAACTAGGCCAAAATCAGCAACCAGAGTAGACTCGAGTTTATAAAAGCTATCTAGATTCTACCTCAGGAATGTGAAGGAAACTCAGGTCTTTCTTAAGCGGTATCTTCTTATCCAATTTGCTTTAAAAAAAAAAAAAAAAAAAAAAAGCTGCTATTGAGTTTGGATTACCATTCCTTTGCTGTTGTTTTTTTTTTTTGTTTGTTTTTGTTTTTTTCAGTTCTGTTACTTTAAAATAAAAGCCAAGTATGCAGAATACCATAGGAGATGAGTGTTTTAAACAAGAAGGACTTTTTTCTGGCATGTCTGTCCCAGGCTTCTACAGAGGGGAACTGTACTGACCTGCTCTTCGGACCTTAGAATGTGTGAGCAACGGGGGTGTGACCCACCTGCCCTTTATCATTCAGAGAGCAGGGCATCCCTCCATTCAGTGGCTGGGCCAGCAAACCATTGTGCAACCTACTCTCACCCACACAGACCCCATGCTATTGCTACACTGTCCTTCCCTTTGATTCGTCGAGAAAATACACCTTTCTAAATGGTAAGTCCACTCTCGTAAGCTCACTGGAACAACTGCATAGTTTTTGGCTAGTGACTGACTAAGTCTCCTTGTTCCCTGCTCTGCTGGGTCAGCAACAGAGGCACATTAGAGATGAACTTAGAAGATGAGTGAGAATTCTCCTCTCCAGTTCTATACTTTGTCCTCCTGCCCTTTCTGCCCTACCTCTTGGAAACACAGTCAGTTGGGAGCAATGTCTAAGACCTGTTCTCTCCTTTCTAGAACCTCCGCCTTCACCTAACTCTTATACCTCTCTGGCAATAAAGCCATCGTGAAAAAGCCCATGTCACGCCACTTTCCTGATGGCGAATTCTTTCTGGCTTTCCAATCGGGAAGACCTAATGGGAGTGGACACAGATAACGCCACGAACCAGCTAACGACTCCAGTGTGTGGATTTGGTGCCATTTTTGCATCTGCCTGGGGATCTTGGCACAGGCCTGATGCGGTGGGATTACTGTTATTCTACCCCAGCTCATTGTTACCCTACAAGAATACCGACCCAGTGTTATTTTAGAAGTATTCAAGTTAAGCTCAAACTCAGGAGTTTTATGTAAGATGTTCTAATTTTCCAAGGTTGGCTTAATTTTTTAAAGCATTGTGAAAGCCAAACAAAATATGTCTGAGGGTCAGGGCGCCTGGGTGGCTCAATCTGTTAAGCTTCTGCCTCTGCCTCCACCCCACCCCATGTGCTCTCTCTCTCAATAAATAAATAAATACAATCTTTTTTAAAAAAATATGTCTGAGGGTCATAGTCAACCTCAGGCTGCCAGTATGAAACCTCTGCCACACTCCTGGGGCCCATCCCGAGGGATCGGTACTTCCTGTTTGCATGAGAATTGATAGTTAATGGAAACATGTGGAACATTCACTCTAAGGTCTGCCTGGTTGCCTTCAGACTTCTAAAAATTCAACAGAGAGGTATGAGTGCTGGTGGTTAGCTAAATTAACCATAGCTCAGTTCTGCATTCTGTGTTTGTATGACAGACAGCATGCTAAGCGCATACTGGACACCAACTGGTGGATGTCTGCTTTGCCTGGGTGGGGAGGAGGGGATACAACAGAGCAGCAATCTCCACTTCCTCTCTTCTCCTTCGGCTGCCAAAGCATGTGTGGGCTTAGTTAAGGAGGTGTCAGGCTAGACGGAAGCAGCCCAGGCTTTTCTGATTGGGTGGACCTGGGGAAAGAGCTGGGGAGTGAGCCACATGCGCAAACTCTCATTCAACCCAGACTTCAGCAGGGATAATACACTGTATGGAGATTACAGCAAATTCTCTTCAATTTGGGTTCGTCTCCCTGCCTTTCTGGACACTGTCTCTCATCTCTTGTCCCTTCTCAGGCTTCTATATCCTCACTAGGTACACACATGCTACTCTCTAGCTGTCTGATACGATCTCTCGTCTCCCCCTCTTTTCACACACCACACACCAGGCCTTGTTTCAAAATGTCCCCTGCTTCCTGCCCAACCTCCTTTGCTTTAACTACCCAGTTGACAACAGCGGGAAGTCAGAGGTCTCTACAGTCTCTCGAGTAACCCTGTCTACGACAAATAGTCAGACGAATGGGAGCCACGGATGTAATTTTAAATTTTCTTCCAGCCACATTTTAACAAATAAAAAGGAGCAGGCAAAACCAATTTTAATGTAGGGGCGCCTGGGTGGCTCAGTGGGTTAAGCCGCTGCCTTCGGCTCAGGTCATGATCTCAGGATCCTGGGATCGAGTCCCGCATCGGGCTCTAATCCCGCATCAGGCTCTCTGCTCAGCAGGGAGCCTGCTTCCCTCTCTCTCTCTCTGCCTGCCTCTCTACTTGTGATTTCTCTCTGTCAAATAAATAAATAAAATCTTTAAAAAAAAAAAAACCAATTTTAATGTATTTCACTTAACCCAGCATACCTCAGGTATTATCATTTCAACATGCAATCAAGATTTTTAAGGTTGTTAATGAGATATTTTATACTCTTTTCTTTTTATACTCGGGCTTTGAAATCTGGTGTGTGTTTTATACTTACAGCATAATCTTAATGTGAACTAGCCACATTTCAAGTGTTCCAAAGCCCTATGAGGCTAATGACTGTAGTTTAGGTAACAGCTGCAGAATTTGAAGGAAGACATTTTCCTAATACAGTGACCAAATTTCAACCTCCAAGTCTTTGTTCCTGAGACAAACAATGCAACTGCTTAAAGTATCCTATACTGACACATTTGAATAAAAACTCAAAATGCTTTTGACAAATTAAAATAGTTAATTGGCTCTTACAAAATAAAAGTCAATGAGGCCAAATGCAAAATTCTATATTCAGGCTCCAAAAGTCAAACATGAATATAAAATGAAAGAGATCGGCTTGACAATTCATGTAAAAAAAAAAATCTGTTTTTAAGTTAATCACAGTTTCCTAAGAGCCATATTGTGACAGCACTTTTTTTTTTTTTAATTGATGCCATCAATATAGTGACCTAGAACACAGGAAATAATCGGTCTGACCTAAAGGTTGATTAAAAAGTGTATCAGCCATACCAGGGTCCAGGGCTCCAAACTATAAGATGCTCGATGTCATAAAATATGTCAGAAGATGGAGAAAATGGCGTTTACTAGAATTGTTAGTTGAACCTGATGCTCTCCGGCAAGCTCACTGGCATGGGAGCTGAGCTTTCTGAAGACATTTTGAGATACAAGTGAGGGTCATTAACTAGTTTCCAAGGAGGTGGTGCTGTTGTCTCTAGGACTTGTTCCCCCTGGGTAGGGTGCTTCTGACTGGGTAAGAACTGAACTGATCAGGACGGTAAAGAGGATCAGAGCTGCTGCTTGCCAGCCTTTCCAGCCTTACTCCTGGTAACAGACAAATATTTAGGGCATGTCCATTTGAAGAAGCATAAAATTATTGACCTGCCTAGGGTACCTACAATGTCCTCTTTAGGCCACATGTAGAGAAGCGTGTTAAATTATAAATATAGCATTTCAAGATGAATTTGAGAAGTTCGTTTCTGATAGATGATATGGATGATGAGAGGTTGGTCAATTATCTCATGAGAGTTTGAAGAACTAAAGCTGTTCGACCTGTTCAAAGGATTCTCACGGGAGAGATGGAATAGATGTGTCCTATTTTCTGATTCCCCGGTTACCAGCTGGGAGTCTAACAATTCAATTCGATTCTGACACTAGCGACCATGCATTAGCAACCTATCCCAGGCTAAAGGATTTCAGTTCCCACAAGACTGTCCTCAACTTGGGTACAGTCTGTACCGGTACAGATGCCGGTATGGGGGAGGGGGGGTCCCAGGGTGCCCACATTTCTCCTTGACTTGGCTAAAAATTCAGAGGTTCCCAAAGCTACTCCCCTCAGGTCTGATATTTTGCTAGAATAATTCACAGAGCTCAGGAAAATGCTATACTTACTATTATAATTCATTATAAAGGATACAAATGAATAGCCAGATTAAGAGGTCCGTAGGGCTGTGTCTGGAATGGTCTTGTATGGGGCGCCTGGGTGGTTCAGTGGGTTAAGCCTCTGCCTTTGGCTCAGGTCATTATCTTGGGGTTCTGGGATCAAGCCCCACATTGGGCTCTCTGCTCGGTGCGGAGCCTGCTTCCCACTCCCTCTCTCTGTCTGCCTCTCTTGCCTACTTTTGATCTCTCTCTCTGTGTCAAATAAATAAACAAAATCTTAAAAAAAAAAAAAATGAAATGGTCCTATACACAGAAACCTCTGTCTTTCTGGAGTTGGGGTGTGCTACCCTCTTGGCACATGGATATATTTGTCAACTTGGAATCTCCCCAAACCCTGTCATTTATGAGTGTTTATAGAGATTTCATTACAGGGGCATGATTAATTAATCATTGGCCAGTGGTTATTGAACTCAATCTCCACCTCCCCTACCCCACCCCAGGGGTCAGGGTTGTGGAGCTGAAAGCTCCCGCGCTCTCCTGATGCCTTGGCCCTTGGACCCCAGCCTGCAACTATCTCCAGGTCCCACCTTAAGTCACCTCATTAGCATAAATTCCGGTGTGATAGAAAGGGGGCTCATTAATAACAAAAACACTCCTACCACTCAGGAAATTCCAAGGGTTTTAGGAGCTCTGTGACAGGAACCAGGGACAAAGATGAAATATATTTCTTACTATCGCACACTGTGATGGTTAATTTAATGCCTCAACTTGACTGGGCTAAGGAATGCCTAGGGAAGCTGGTGGAACATTATTTCTGGATGTGTCTTCTGGGTATTTCAGGAGGAGATTAGCATTTGAATCAGCAGACTAAGTAAAAAAGATTCACTCGCACCAATGTGGGCTGCCATTATCTAATTCACTGAGGACCCCACTAGGAACAAAAAGGCAGAGGAAGGGTAAATTCTTGCTCTGTCTTCTTGAGTTGGTTGTTTGTGGTCTCCTGTGCTTGGACATGATGAGAGCTCCTAGCTCTCAGGCATTTGGACTCAGACTATATCACAGCACTGGCTTTCCTGATTCTCCAGTTTGCAGATAGCCATAGATTGTGGGACTTGTCAGCCTCCAAAACTGCATGGGCAAATTCCTATAATAAGTCTCCATGCATGCATTGTTTCTGTTTCTAGAGAACACTGACTAGTATGCATACATATTCTCCCCAACATAGATAACTCGAGGGAATTTCTAAGGAGACAAGTTTTAATCAAACATCAGCAAGGACCTTAAAATTAGAATTCCATTAGTCAAAGCTGGTTTTGTCCCTTGGGTACTGAGATAGTGGGCTCCCTCATCTCCACATATATGCAGACGTGGCCTTCATTTGTCAGGGTTGAAGAGATTCTTACTCTTTTTTGAGTCATTGAGCCCAAATACCTTTAAGATCTCTTCACCATCCCTAACAGTCTGAACTATTAAAAAAAAAAAAAAAAAATCAAAGGGTTAGGATTTACATTTTAAAAGAACCCTTCTTTCAAAATGTCAAATTAGATCTAAATCACATGGAGAAATCTCACGTTTCTGAGGGACCTTGCCAATGTCAAAATGACACGTGTGGCTGTCCTCCACCCCAAGCAGGAAATCCATGGACTCAGCATTTCAGCTTCACACCAGTGTGATTGCTTCACCGGTTCAATGCCCATCCCCAGCTTTGTAAACTCCTGCACAGACTCCTCTTAAACAAGCAGCGTTAGGGCTGGGGCAATTGTGAGGGATGGCCCAGGAAAACCTGACTAACTGGGAGAAGTGTAGAGAATCTTCCATGAAAGACAAACATATTGACCAGTGCTTTCTTTTGTCTTTGGAAAAACTCAAAACTAACCTGATCAGTAGGTATACTAGTTGTTTGTTTAACTAATGACTCCTCTCCAAGAATGCATGGAATTATAACCGGACAAACCAAAATTCAGGTTCCCTTTGTTAAAAACAAGGAAATCGGTTGATTGGCTGTTGTTGAAGTGTCTGCTTTATGTGGAAAAACCTAATTGGTGTTTGTGATTGGTTATCCTTAGGTTTCGGGTTTCCTAACCTTCAAGCATTTACAAGTTATGGGCTGGTTTGCTTAGCAGGTTGCTAAAGACTAGAACCACCTCAGTCTAAGGGTCCCCTGGTTTAATCAATTTAACACTTTCTACTTTTATAACCAAATACCTTTGATTATTGGACCCATCAGCTTCTCCAGGGCCTCACTGAACTTTAATCTGCTTTGTCTTCAGAACACACGAGTCGTGAAATTGTTCTTCAGGGAGCAAGCCAACGATTGTATTGCTACTATCTGCTGCCAGAACCAAAAGTACACATTAACATGTACTTAATATGTCAGCTTAGAAGAATGATGTACTCATGAAACAGAAGGCCTCTAAATTTTCAAAACCAGTGGTCACTTCTCGGGCTTCATGTTACTCAACTTCTCAATAGCATTTGATCTACCTTACCACTCCCGCCTGCTTGGGTTACTTTGTTTTCTAGGCTTCCTTAAGAAGGGTTGTGGAACTCTTGTGGTAGATGTATTATTGTTCCAACTATTTACTGCATCCCTGTGAGAGAATTACATTTCTCCACCCTAGTCACAATAAGTTTGTGCATGAGAAGTAAGTGAGAGAGATAGATGCTGCATCTCTCCCTATTTTTTAAAAAGATTTTATTTACTTTTCTCAGAGAGAGAGAGAGAGAGAATGCGCACACAAGCAAGCAAAGTGGCAGGCAGAGGCAGAGAGAGAAGCAGGTTCCCTGCCGAGCAAGGAGGCCAATGCAGGACTCGATCCTAGGACCCTGGGATCATGACCTGAGCGGAAGGCAGCGGCCTAACTGACTGAGCCACCCAGGCATCCTTCTCCCTGTGTTTAAAGAATGGGATCCAAGAATTCCTAAATCACCTTCTCAATTGACCACAAAAATCTGAAATGAATTTTGGAGATTCCTTCCTTTTATCTTAGGACACTGATTTCCATTAAGTTACAAATCCTCTTGGGTGATGAAAGTCTTAGAGACATTTGAAAGGAGGAGGAAGTTAACATTTATTGGATACCTAATACAGAACAAGCCCTAGATTAGAAACTTTATGTGCTTTGTATTACTCCATCATCACAATCTTATCATCTTTGCCATTTTACAGATGGAAAAATGGAAGCTCACAGAAGTTAGGCAAACCTGTATCTTACCAATGGTCAAACATAACAATTGGTTACTGCCATTTGAACTGAGTTTGTATGTGTCCTAAGCCACAATTCTTTCCACTCGATTTTGCTGGGTCCCCATTTTGTCATAGACTTTTAGGTGAGAATGAAGGTTGTAATGGGGAGGAGGGGGCAGGAAGATAGCAGATGCCTTCATGGATGAACCCTATGGACCCAGGATGAGGAAGGAACCTGGTCACGTTGCCTTAGAATCCTAGACAATAAGAACTGGAAAGGACCTATGATATCATGTGGCCCAACCAGTCAACATCCCATGTAATGAAATAGAGGCCCAGAGAAAGGACCTAACCTTTCCCAATGTGGAACCATACTTCTTTGGATGTTTCACTAAAAAGATTTTGTGAGATTATACTATGATTACAAACAACTCTACCCCCAAATCTTAATAGTTTACAATGAAGATTTATTTTGGCCTCATGTTACACACTGGGTTGTGTGTGGGTTGGTTCTAGACTGTGGCTTTGCCTAAGCAGCAAGTTGGCTGTGGGTCTGTTTCATAAGAATCAAGGCTGAAGAAGCAGGGTCTATTGGAAACATACAGATCTCACCACACAGGGGGAAAAAGCAAGGGGAGCTAATGGAAACCCAGCACTCAGAAGGGTTATCATGTCATGACTGCTCTCATTCTATTGATCAAAGCAAGTCTCAGCTAAGCATGACATCAGTGGGACAGAAAAATATACTTTTCATAAGGGAGCATGGCAAGTCACAGTGATGGGTGGAGATGTCTAACCCTTCTGTAGAAAGAAGGAATGACTAACTGGGAACAATAATACAATCTACTACTGATATTAATTTGTGTTTCAGTCATACTGAATTTCGCCATTCCCAGTGAAGATGGTAGTCCAACTGTTGCCTTTGCTTGCCTCTGAAGGCCTTTTGTTGTTGAGGCAAAGCACAGCTTGCTAGTTTTGATTTTAGAAAGGCTCAGCTAGTCAAAATGTCTCAGAGTTAGGGGGAGGAGGTGAGGAGAGAGGTGAATGCCTTGGAGAAAAAAGAAGGAAGAAGCTATAAACAAAGGAGAGAGATTTTATTCTTCAAGCTCAAAAAAAGAAGAGGATTTGCCAGCAGGGGTGAGTGAGGGAGTGTGTCCCTGGTGATGAATGGGAAGAGGTGGATACCTGGTCCCAACAGTTGTGATAATCACTTGAACTTTGCTCCTTTGTGGAGAGTGGGGGTGGTGAGACCTCACAGGGGCATGCTTCTGCTGTGTTCTTGGGGAGGCCAAGGATACGAGCCTCAGTGAGAAGTCCAGCTTGATTCAGGCTCAGTTCTCCATACACTCAAAGGACAAAAGCCTTCTCCTAAGGTTTTGGATGGTATGAGGCCCCAAGGACCTACACATCACCCTGAGATATTGGGCAGAGGGAAACCACCATACCATCAAAATGACTACCAACCTAGTGAGATGGGGAGAAAAATACATTGGATTTAAAGAAATACCATAAGTAAGACATTTCTTCCATCTCATATTGCGGAATAAAATTCATTCATCAAAATCTCACAGCTGGTAAGGGATAAAACAATACCTTACACTTCCTTTTAAATAAGTGTTCATCATTTTCTGTGCCAGGCCCTTTGTGTTGGTTTGCTATGGCTGCCATAACAAAGTACCACAAACCATGTGGCTTAAACAGACGAAATTTATTCTTTCTTTTTTCTGAAGTCCACAAGTCCAAGATCAAAGCCGAGTCATGCTCCCTCTGACGGCACTGGGGAAGGATCTGTTCTAGAGCCCTCTCCTAGCCATTGGTAATTCCTTGGCTTGTGGCAGCGCAACTCCAATCTTCACATGACATTCTCCCTGTATGTGGACCTGTGTTCAAATTGCTCCTTTTATAAGTATGCCAGTCATACTTATTAGTGGCCCACCTATCCCAGTATGGCTTCATTGTAACTAATCACATCTGCAATGACCCAATTTCCAAATAAGGTCATGTTCACAGGGGTTTTAGGACTTAACACTTAAATCTGAAGGAGACACAATTAAAACTGTAATACTCTCTGAGAGGCACTGGAGTATAATGTCACTGACATAATCATGATCCCTGACCTCATGAAGTCAACCTCTTGGTGTGAATGTGAGGCAGACTCCAGTCCTTTCCATTTCAACTTCCTGTCTCTCAGCCATTTGGGGGCTGGTTTCTAATTAAACAAACATTAGTAACACTCTTAAGAGCCTTTTCTGATACCTGGCAGTCTTTGGTGGTGTGCACACCCACCTCATCCTCTCCCTTAAGAAAAAAGTCAACAGATTGAACATCTGATGCACTATTTACAAGAGCAGAAGAAAACCAGCAAACTCTGGTCCTCTAATGGCCCCCAGCTGCCACCCTTGGGGTGGTTAGGGTGGCCTGAAGATTGGGGGTGGCATCTTCACAACTTTTAGGAAATCTCTCTTGATGTGAGGCACTAATTCTTATACTCAAGCTCATTCCATGCCAAGCACACACACCACACACACCACACACACACACACACACACACACGAGGCCCCCTTGAATTACTCGGTCCAACTCTATTTCATTGCCTTTCTTATCCTTGTAAAGAGAGAAGCAGTTTCCTTGCCTGGACTGAGCCACTTGTAGAATTTAAGAATAAGTTCTTGAGAACGTGAAATTGAGAAGATGCCCCTGGCAAAAGATGATCCCAACGTATTTAACGAACAGTCTCCAACTTTGCATCTTTGCTGCACCAAATCATGATTTTTTTCTAATGCAATGAAAACTCCTGGGACCAGTTGATTCATGCAGAATCTGGAGTTAGACAACTGTTAAATGCCTTTAAACATGTTAAAGACCATGATTTTGTCTTACATCTGGCCACTTTCTTAAAAAAAAAAAAAAAAAAAAATTTGAAGGTGAAATGAGATGGGATGGTCAGGCCGCACCTACAGGTCTAGCTGGACATCTCCAATGCCCTCAGCCTGTCGGTTGCCTCCTTTTCTTCAGGGGCACTTTTCCCTTCAGGGTTCTAGGATCATGAAAACAGTCTGCACCCTTGGCCAAAGGCCCCTTGCCTAGTGAACCAGGTAAGTTGGCCCTGCCCTTTTGGCCCACACACTAACACTTTACCTTGCCCATGAGGCTAGGGCCAGAACAAAGGAAATGGATCATGAGCATGGTTCTTCCTTCCCCTCCACTTTCTTCCTATTCAGGAAGATCAACAATTATTCTCTGCAGTGAGGTGCCCTGTCTTTTCCATGGCCTGTTCATCTAATTAAATGGCCGTTAGATACACCTTTCAACATTCTGACTCAGACGTTTTGGGAATGCTCAAGTTCAAACAGAGGCATATCAGAGAGGCAACACAGTAAGGGTTGAGAGCGCAGGCAGTGGAACTGGATGACCTAGCTTTGAATCCTTTTTTGCCACTTGCTACATATATTAAGTCAAATGATTGAATGGACCTGTCCTTTATTCACATTAATGTTTTATAATAATAATATTAAATCATGGTTAGTAATGTTACTAGAGCACCACATATGCTTTCAACTTGGTCTAAGTGGGTTTGGGATTGTGTCAGTTTCTTTTTCTTCTTCTTTTTTTAATTGAAGTTGGAGTTTTGGGATCTATTTTTCCATGTTTTGGGTGGGAGTCAGAGGAAGGGGAAAGAGAAAAATGTGTTTACTCCTCTAGGCAATAAGTGGCCATTTTCTGATCACAGTCCCCAAATTACCCCCAAGTTCTAGTAGAGAAATTATATTTTAATTTCTTCATTCAGCAACATTCTGGCCCTTTACCTTCTCCCTCTTCTCCACAAAGGAACCAGCATCTTCAGCCACTGCAGGCAGTTGGACCCGAGCATGACGTGCCACCGGGAGGCTGCAGGGCAGACAGCCCCTGTAGGGGGAGGGAAGAGGCTGATACGACTGTGTGGTTCACAGAAATGGACGGAAGTAATAAACATTAATGTAACAGCAATGATGGTGGCCACTGATCGAGCGTCTAGTATGCGCCAGACTCCATACTGGGGGCTTTCAATGTATTGCCTCACTTAATTTTGTCCATTTTACAGGTGAGAATATTGGGGCCCAGAGAAGTTAACAAACTTTTCTAAGCAATGAAATGGCAGAGTTGGGATCAGAAACTACCAGGCCTCTACCTCTTGCTGATAGATTTTTTTCTATTTCCTAGCTCCCCTCCAAGCAGGAGTGGAGGAATCCGTCTCATTTGACTCTCGGGGATCAAGACCGCAGCTTGGGTCCCTGCCTTGGAAAAGAAAGCCTTCCCTCACTCTCCCCCTTCATGAAAACGAAATAATTATGGATATTCTCAAACAAGTTACTAGGAAAGAAATGAACACATGCCATATTTTGGCTGCCCCACACCCACACCCCTATCTCAAGTTCTACCTTTATGTGAGCCTTCATGGAAACCAGCTAGGATACAGAGTTATAACCCAAATTCAGCCATAGTCCCCTCTTGCTTAAGAATTTGAGTCTAGAGCAGTGATTCGTAGGAGCAGGGATGATTTAAAATTCATCCCGGTGGCATCACTGGCAGCATCCCTGGTCCAGGGGCGCTCATAACCAGTGGTGGTGACCACAGCACCTTCTCCAGCCCGTACCGATGTGCGATGGTCTGGCCTGTGCCAACCATCCACTTCCCTTGGCATTTGTCAGCTTCTTCATCCTCCCTATGAACTCTCTTAGCTCCCTATGAATCCCATATCCTACCAGTAAGTTCCTTTACTGCTTATAATAATTAGAGTTTGTTATTCACAAGGAGTGAGGGACATGAGCAATTTCAGACACACAAGTTAAATAGAGCCAGCTTCATCCAGCTTAGGAAGAGATAAATCTTATTTTGAGATTTCTCAGCTGCAAAGGCCAGCCGGCATCATTCATCTCCCCGCCTTGTCCGCCTCCCCCTTCCAAAAAAATTGTCATCCTTTACACATTCTAAATTACTTATCCTTTCTCTCTGCTGAGCTGTTCTTTAGGACAACTGCAATGAAAGAAGAAAAGCTTTTGAGCAAGAAATGGAGGAGATGTACGTGGTGTTAAAGATCGTGGCAGATGGGATGAGCTCAGTGTGAAGGCCAAAGGCAAACCATCTTGCTCATTGTAGAACTGTGAATCCTCTCTATCAGGAATTTTTTTTTTTTTTTTTTGAGTTTGCTGATGTTGTCGTTTCTTCAGCTTATTACCACAGCTGCATCCTCAGACAGGGCTAAGTCGAGTCGAGTTAGCCACAGCCGCCTGAAGCAGTTTGGAAGGGGCCACAACCTGCCTAGACCCACCCCCTGGGGAAGGCAGTGGCAAAGAGCAGCAGGTGTGGGGAAACAGCCTGATGTGGGAGGGAAAACACGAGAAACCAGGGGAGGGTCCAGTGGGAGCCAGCAGCGTGTTTGGTGTTGTGGCTGGCTGTGATTGACATGACCCATGGCTGTCCTTTCCTCGGTCGTGGGGGACTCCTAATCCCAGCAAGCATTCATTAGATGAGCAGTGCAAAGGAAGCACAGGCTTGTATGGAGTTGAGAGTGCAGTTCAGGACTCCTGTGAAGAGCGATACAGGTTCTAAAGAGACTACAGAACCCCAGCCTTTACAAAACAGTGATAAACAGAAAGCGAAAACAGGGTAAAGACCAGTCATCAGACTTGGGCACAAAGGAAAGCACAGTCATCAGCAAAAATGGATTTGATGGAAGTACTAGAACCTTCCTTCTCTGCTGTCTACAGTCCAGGTCATTGCCGGGGCAAGGGAAGCAGCAAGGCCAGGCCCACAAATGGAAGCCTCACGTTCAGACAGGAAGAGAACACTGCAAACACAGAACAACCATTGGTTATGCATCTTGCCTCACTTAGTTCTTTCCTACAAAATCTGATAGCATCAGAAACCTGGAAAATCCTATAGGATGAGCTGGTCTATGTCCCATTTAAAGGCCAGTAAGGAAAGCAGAAGCACTGCGATAGAGCCTTTTTCTTTTATTTGTTTTAGGGAAAGATTCCAAAACTTCCCTCTGTATCTGATTCTACTGCTGATTTTCTACTTTTGTTTTATGTCTGACTCAAAGCTCTCAACTTTGATTGAAATTTGTTCAAGTATACACATGAAATTATGCATATACTTATCAGTACTCTCAAAGACATGCCTTATTTGCTTCAACTTCAAAGTTATGTCACCTTATCCAACAATGATGCAGAATTTATGTATCATTTTAGGTTTTGAGGATTCGAAAATAAATAAAATACAGTCCCACCTTTGGGAAACTTTGAGTATAGTGTATAGCTGCTTTTTTTTTTTTTTAAATACAAATCAATCTCAATTCCTACAAACTTGTTCAAAATTTTTAAAAGGAGAAGAAGGTGGCATATGATAGTGGAATAAAAAAGCAAAAGGACAAGAAAGGTAAAAAAGCATACAACGGTGAGCCACATTGTTCCTGTTTCTGGGACTGGCTATCTCCCAACACAGAAGACTAGGGCTACCATGGTGGGACACACCAACACTCCTTTCACACCAATCTGACACATACGAAGAAAGCCAGGGTGATTTACTCCCTGCCTGATTGACACAGGATGGTTTATGTGTAATAAACTATCACACATAGCACTTTTGCCTCACTTCCTGAGAATTGCAACAAGGATACACATACACACATATAAAATTTCCCCCTCCACACACACATGGGTATAAAAAGACTTAGAAATATAAAATCAGGGGCGCCTGGGTGGCTCAGTGGGTTAAAGCCTCTGCCTTCAGCTCAGGTCATGATCCCAGGGTCCAGGGATGGAGCCCCGAATCAGGCTCTCTGCTCAGCAGGGAGCCTGCTTCTCTCCTCTCTCTGCCTGCCTCTCTGCCTACTTGTGATCTCTGCCTGTCAAATAAATAAATAAAATCTTAAAAAAAAAAGAAATATAAAATCAAAGGCAAAAATTATACAGGAAATTATTTATGTACTCATCTATCAAAAAGTAATCAGAATCAAAGTTCAAGGCAAAAGACAACCAACAACATAATAAGAGCTTATAGAAAAAGGGCTCTGATAATTCAAAAATAAAAAGACTAATACAATAGCTAAACTGACACAAGAGATTAGTAGAAATTCACAAAAGAAAAAGCACAAATAGTAAACGTGTCTAGGAAAAAAATCAATCTCCTTAATAAGCAAATTAATTTAAATTATAACAAAATTATTCAAATGAGATACCAATTCGCCCTTATTAAATTGACTAATATTTTATACAAGTCTCAACATAAGCAAAAAAAGTGATGTGGGCTTTCTCAGATACTGTTGTAAAAGGGCATATTGGCATAGACTTCCTGGGAGGTCTACCTTCTCAGGCAAGTCATAACCACTCTGGATCCCAATTTCCTTGTCTGTGTAATGAAGGAGAAGATCTCAAAGGGCTATTTATATTGAACTGGTTGTGATTTATTACACCAGTTCTTAAGCTCCAAGTCAATAGAACATTCCAGGGTATTCCATGACTGAAATCAAGCAAAAACTTACTTCAATCACGCCCATTGACAGAATGTCTAAATTGATACATTTTTTCCTCCAACATTTCATTTATAAGATCTTTAGTACTTGCAAGAGTAAAAGTAGGACCCATCAATTAATAAGTTGCAAGCAGGTGCCTGGGTGGTTCAGTGGGTTAAAGCCTCTGCCTTCGGCTCAGGTCATGATCCCAGATACCTGGGATCGAGCCCCACATCGGGCTCTCTGCTCAGCAGGAAGCCTGCCTTTTGTCCTTCTCACTCTCTGCCTTCTTGTGATCTCTGTCAAATAAATAAATAAAATATTTTTTAAAAAATTAAGTTGCAAGCAAATAGGAACATCAACATCTTGAGGAAGCCCATCGTTCAACAGTTTGCTGTGTTATATTTTTGTCAATGGTGTTGCCTGTGGGCATAAGTGTTTATAATTTGATGTTACAAACATCATATGGGCATACTTTCTACTTATAAGTTGTTCCTATTTGCTATGATGGGATTAAACATAAATACTTTATGCCATTCCACAGGGAATGACTTGATTTCTTCATGTCTCTTCACTTCAACCACTCATCATTCTTTCAGTTGATATTTACAGATCATGTACTCCTTACATGCTAGAGACACTGTTCTGGGCTGGAGATATAATCGTGAGCAAAACAAAGTCCCACTCTCATGGAGTTTACATTCTTGTGGGAGAAAACAGACCATAAAAAATAAAAGATAAATATCTAACACGATAGATGGTGATGAATAAAGCAGAAGAAAAATTCAGCAGGGTGAGGGTGAGGAGGATAAGAAACAATACGGCTACAGAATGGCAATGAGATTGCTGAAATTCACAGGATGATCAAGAAGGGTCTCACCTCTAAGGGGATATTTGGGAAGAGTGCCAGAAGACAAAGGATAAGACATGCACTTATCGAAGGGAAGAACATTCCAGTTAGAGGGAAGAACAAAGCCCTGAGATGGAAACATCCTTAGCATGTTCAAAGGACAACAAGGAGGCCTGTCTGGGGAGAGCAGAAAGAGTAAGGGTGGCTACTCACCCTGAGATGAGGGCTACTCACATAAGGCTTTGTAGGTAGGATGCCCATACATCTTATCTAAGATACCGTTGTTTATGCCTATTGCTTTGGAATAATTCATAATAACTCTCACTTTTAGTCTCAAACTGTCCCTGTTTGTAGAATAAATTATATGGTCATTCTACTTATGAACCACCGTATGAATTTTGGCTTTTGCTCTAAGAAAAGGGAGAAGACACGGAAGGATTTAAAGCAAAAGAGCAATGTGTTCCGACTTTTATTTAAAAGGTAAAAGGCTTTGGTTGAAGAAGGAAGATCAGTTAGAGGCTCCTGCAATTTAAGCGAGACAAGAAATAATGGTGGCTTAGGCTGGGACAGAAGGAATAAAGAAGAGGTAGAACTCTGAATATATCTTAAAGGTCTATAGGATCTATAGAATGTATTTTATATTTTAGAGTTACAGGATGTACTTAGAGATCTCACTGGAGAGTGAGACAAAGAACAGAGTTGTGATGACTCTAGAAGAATGTGTTTGGAACCCCTGATTTATTATGTGTTTGGTTTCTACAGAACCTTCACACATCATGGACCTTGACTGTTTGAAGTTTAGATCTTAACATAGTTGCTGTTGATGTAACAAAACATTAATCACCCAAAATAGATAATCTGGTATATAGAGATTACGGTCTTGGAACTCGAAGACCTACCAAATGAAGAATAATATGCTTTGGGGATCTTTCTGGAGTCTTGAATCCTTACTGGCACAGGCTCTACAGATGGTTCAAGGCTGTCCAAAGCTTCGCTGATTCAGACGGGTAATGGGGCTCAAAAGACAGGTGTTTCATTGGTTCTCTGACTCCAGCAGGAACCATGCTTTAGCTTTGGGAGCAAATGCTGCCTGTTGGATCTAGTTAACCCTCTTTGGACGGCACATGTAATTCTATGCAGCCATTCTCCAGCAAAGCAAATACATAGATTATGTCAGGGTCTCGGTGATGATGAGTTTGCCCTGCCATTCAGGGTTGAGGGAAGATCACTGAAGACTGCTAACATTGTCAAGTGGTTAGGTGTGACATATATCTGGTCCAAATCCCAAAACTATAAAAAGTATTGAACAGTGTTAAATAATTCAGAAACTTATTGAATCCTGAACTTTGATGCCATGTTAATGAGATTTTCTGATCATGTTCTATAGAACCCTATGCTGCTGTTATTTGATTTTCCCCTTGACAAATGAGATATATGGTAAACATTGTCCCACCGGAGTAACCTAAGTCATTGATCACTGCTACTTCTTTCTTCATTTATTGTCTTTCATCTCTTTATTTCCATCAGAGAAGTTTTATAGGTTTCTTCAAAAAGATTTTTCACATTCTTTTTAAGTATATTGTATTTAATGATTTCACTGCTATTGCGAATTGATCTACTTTCCATTAAATTTTCTAACAGAAAATTCATGTGTGAAGAAAATCCACTGTGTTTTGTACCTATTTTTTCTTTAAATTTTACTGACCATACTTATTGGTTTCAATATCTTTTTTAGCTTATCATCTTGGATTTTCTGTGTGAAAATACAGCATTGGAAAATAATTATGTTTACATCTTCCTTTCCAACCTATGTATATTGTATTCCATTTTCTTCCATATTTCACTGACTATAGTCTCCAGCATAAGGTTGGATGCTAGTAGTAACTGGGGGCACTCCTGCCTTGTTTCTGACTTTCACAGAATTCCTTTATAATTCACTACTTAATATAGTGGTTACTATTGTCTTCTGCTATATACTCATTGCCATATCAATAAAGCTTCTTTTGATTTCTAGAATACTAAGAATTTTTATTAGCATTAGTTGGGGTTTTAGAGCACAGATGAATATCACCCTATCTCTTCCCCTCTTTGAGTCTAGAACTAATTCTGAACATAAGAATCAGATGATGCAGATCAAAACACCAGCTTAATTGGCAAGACTAACTGCAGTATGTGGCATAATTATGTGGACTCAGGTAGCTCCCTAGTTATTCACCTAGAAATAAACTCACCCAGGTGAAGGTGGGTAATAGTAAGCCTCCTCCACATAGACACAGCTGCCCTGGTAAATACAATACCACATGGAGAAAGCATTCCAGAAAGGAGCCTCTCTGGAAAGTAGCCCATCTAAAAACAGAGCGATCCGAAGGGCAGGGGCAAGAGATCTGTCTTTTCTTCAACATTGACCAGACATTCTCATGTGAGGAAGATAGGGACAGAGGGCAAGTATAATACTGTTAGAAATTCCTTTATGGAGAGAGGAGAACCACTGAATAGAGGTCCCCCCTTATAAAAACGGTTAGTCAATCTTACCCAAAGATTATTAGGCATCAGTATTGGTTATCTATTGCTACATAACAAATTACCACCAACTTAGCCACTTAACACAACACATGTTTACTTTCTCATAGTTTCTGTGAGTGAGGAATCTAGGCATGGCTTAACTGTGTCCTTTCTTCAGGGTCTCATATGCAATTAAGGCATTGGCCTGGACTGGGGTCTCATGTGAAGGCTTAACCTGTTGCTTCCAAGTCACTTGCATAGCTGTTGTTGGCAGGAATCAGTTCACTTTGGGCTGTTGACGTGAGGACCTCCATTCCTAGCTGGTTCTTGAGCAGAGGTCACTCTCCACGTGGACCCTTACCATGTGCACCTCTACAACATGGCAACTTGCTTCATCAAAGCCAGCAACGGAGAGAGTCTGCTACTAAGAGGGAAGTCAGAATCTTTCATAACTTAATCAAGGAAATGACATTCCCCTCAACATCGCTAAATTGTTGTTAGAAGCCTGTTACTCAAGAGGAAGGGAATACACAGAGCAAACACAGAAGCTAGGGGTCAGTGGGGGCCATCTGAGAGGTTGCAGAGGCATCTATAAATAAGACATAACTAATAAATTTCTCAATTTTGAACTGTTCTCAAATTCCTGAAAGAAAACTTGCTTGAATCATGACATGATATTCCTTTGACTTCTAAATTAAATTGCTAATATTATATAGGATATTTACATATATGTTTATATATTTGTATGTATTTATATATTTGGTCTATAATTTTAGCCATTTTAATGGATTTGGAGTCTGGATTTTATATATATATATATATAATGTATATATATATGTGTGTGTGTATATATATATACATCTCCATTTCTCATATTTTGTTTTTTATATCCCATATATACATATATACACACTATATATTATGTATGTATATATGTGTGTATGTTTGTGTATGTATATGTATATGCATATGTATATGTATATATGTATACCCACACAAATCTTCCTTTCTCATTGTTAATAAATTTTTTTCATCCTTAATATTGTATGCATAGGTCTTCTGAAGTGTTTTCATGACCAGATTTACCACCAGTATATCTCTTTTGGCATTTTTAGAAAATTGGTTGTATGGTTTTGTCAGTTTTAATTTTTTTGTTTTTAATTCTTTATTAATTTATTTTTCCAACATTATTTTGGTCTCTTTTTTTAATAAATTTTTGAGTTAAGTTTAACTTGATTTTCATTTTTCTTGTTTGATCACAAGATAATTTAAGCCTATGAATTTTTCTTGAGTACGGCTTTGGCTGTATCAATACCTGCAGATTCTGATGTGTGCTATTTCATTTTTATAATTTCTGAGTAGTCTGCATTTTATATTTTATTCCCTTACTACCTCAAGAGGCATGGTGAAAAGTAGTTTTGCATTGATTTTTAAGCTATTAGACCACTTTTGTCATCTTCTAATAGTTAATTTCCATTTTATTATATTGCAATAAAATAATAAATCTTGCAATAGTACTAATTTTTGCAATGCATTTAGATTCTCTCTGTGACTTAGTACATGATCAATGTTTGCAAATATTCATTGGAGATTTGAAAAATCTCTGTAGAGAAAAAATATTGTATATGTCTACAATTAAGTTTATTATATATTCAAAACACTTATGGTCTTATTTATTTTTAAACTACTTAACCTATTTAACACTGAAAGAGTAATATTAAAATCTACCACTAATATCAAAATCTATTAAATTATCATGAGCTTTCTAATAGTTTTATTGCCTTATATATATTTTTGCCATGGTAGTGAATAAAGCTTTATGACTATGATAGGTTTTATGTGATTATATCTTTTATTATTTTTAATTATCATATTGTCCCATTTAGATAATTTTGTTCTTATTTTTACTTTGTGTGATAATCTTGCCATCCTGCTGTATTTTTTATTGTCCTAGTATATCTTGTACCATCCCTTTATTTTAAACCTTAATACAACTTGTTTTTTAAGTGCAACCTTATCATGTATATGCAGCTAAATTGTTTTTGAAACAATCTAAGCGTCTTTGTTTTAACAGATCTTAACCTATTCATGTTGACTGATTTTACTTACTTTTGCTGTTAAAAATAAAATACAAATATCTTGGACACACAAGGTGATGAGCTCATATATTCCATCAAGTTTTTCTCACTTGTTGTTATTGTATCTAGAGCTGGTCCTGCAGAAAATGATCAACTCTGTACTGAATAAACATAGGACCTTGGTGAACTTCTTGGGGCAACAGAATGTGGTTTTAACTGCCTCAACTTAGCTCTATTACTGGCATCCAACGCTTAAATGAAATAGGACCAAAGAATAGAGGACTATGGGCTGTTTTCTGCATTGAAAGAACTACATTAACACTATTTCAGTACATGTCAGCTCTTCTACAGTAATGACAGAGAACACTGTTGTCCTACAGCCTCTGTGAAAGGGCCCAGAGCAACAATTTTAGGGTCCTGGAGTACAGAGAAACACTAAGAAAGCTGCATTTGTCAGTTCTGTCTTTTCTTTAACAGGCGGCTAGCATCCTTGATCAGTGAATATTATCTTTGAGGATAATCTCAACAAATCTCCAGACCTCCAGAACACTTTTGCATTCTTCTTGCCCTAACTTCTTTCAAAATTAGACTGAAGCCCATGTTTTGCATGTTGGAAGCCCTGAGGTTTTCCTATGATGTTCATATAAAAAGTTTAACTAGACAAAAGGCAAGGTTGAAACAAAATAGATGGATTGGATAACAGTCCTCTTTTGGTCTGCCTGGGGTATTGTAAATAAAATCAGAGAAAGAAAAAATGATATATTGTGATCCCACTCCCAAACCTCCCCCTGTAAAGGCTACTTAAAAGAAGCCTCGAATAAATGTGGAATCCTAAGTAAGAAATAAGACAGCCTTACAATGTCTCTGGAAGAATAAAAGGTAAAGTTTGCTTTACTATAGAGAGTTGTTAAGGGTGGTAATGTAAGAAGGAAACGTGAGGAATTTTAAATCAATATGTGAAAGTTCACATATAATTTCTCACCTTGATAACTACATCCAGGCACTTAGGAAGGTGAGATGTTACATGATTTCATGTATGTTCTAAGATTAAGCAGGTATGTAAGGATATGAGAACTAGGATTCTTGCCGTCAGAGAAAAGAGTTACAAATGAGAAAGGAGGAAGGCAAGCATGAGCCCCATGGGCTTGGATTGGAATTGGATGGAGTACGCACTTACGGCTTTTAATATGTGCACAGGTGGACAGAAACAGAAACAGATGTGTGTCTATAATGCACGCATTTCTTATCTCTGCCCACTGGGAGACGCCAGAAGGAATGACACCTCAAAAACAATGAGAACAGCCAGTTCCAAGTTCTCAGATTCTAAATACTATTCTCCATGAAAAGGAACAGGTTTTTGGGAAGAACTGGCAAATTCCAGGGCTGGGGCAAGGAAAGGACGAGATGAGCTTGGAACATTTTCATCTGTCAGAAAGTAAGACAGTGCCCAAAGAATGAACATGTCATAAGGACACAGGAATCTCTTTGAAGGGGCTCCCGATAGCCAAATCTGGGGTAATTTGAACAAGAAAATTAATCACAATGGTAATGGATTATAAAGGCCATAGAAGAAAATAAGAATCATAAGCCTATACTGATATAAACAACTTTATAATAAATAAACAAAGGAAGTTCTTCCTTATTATATAATTTCAAATACAAACATAGAATGAATGATGAAATTAAAAATATCCCTGTAATAATTGCCTCGGGTAAACATCATAAGGAAGCTAAAAGTAGAGGTATCAAGGTATCTTCTCATCAGACAAAAAAACAAAAACAAAAACAAACCCCACAGGGAAAAAATAACTATAGTGAAGGAGCCTGGCAGACATCACCATAACCAGGTAATCAAAGTGAACCAGTAATGGGACATATCAATATCTTGATATACACACCAAAAGTGCACCACCTGAATCTAATCATGATGACCACCAGATCAGCCCAAACTGAGGGATATTCTACAATACAACCAGCTTGTACTTTTCAAAAGTGTCAAGGTCATGAAAGACCAGAAAAACAAAACAAAACAAAACAAAACAAAAACAAACAAAAAAAAGGTTGAGTAACCCTGCAGATTTTTTTTAAGATTTTATTTATTTATTTGACAGACAGAGATCACAAGCAGGCAGAGCGGCAGACAGAGAGAGGGGGGAAGCAGGCTATTCACCGAGCAGAGAGCCCAATGTGGGGTTCGATCCCAGGACCCTGAGATCACGACCTGAGCTGAAGGCAGAGGCTTTAATCCACTGAGCCACCCAGGCACCCCACCCTGCAGATATTTTTTAAAAGGTTTTATTTATTTATTTGACATAGAGAGAGGAAGAGAGAGGGGGAGAGAGCACAAGCAGGAGGAGCAGCCGAAGGAGAAGGAGAAATAGGCTCCCAGCTGAGCAGGGAGCCCAATGTGGGGTATGATCTAAGGACCCTGAGATCATGACCTGAGCTGAAGACAGACACTTAATGGACTGAGCCCCCAGGCCTCCCAGGAGCCACTGCAGATTAAAAGAAATTAAGGAGACAGGATAATGAAATGTCAGGTGAGATCTTTGATTGGATCCTGGACCAGGAAAAGAACATTAATGGGACAACTGGCAAAATTTGAATGTCTGAACATTAGGTAATGACACTGTATCAGTGTTAATTGCCTGATCTTGATCACTGTAGCTATGTCAGAGGTTAAATTTGGGGACAATGGGTAAAGGATATATGGTAATTTTTTATAGTTTTTAATTCTGAAATTTTTTTTAAATGAAAGTTAAAAAAGAAAAAAAGTGCTCCAAACAATACTTTTCTGTAGATGGACAATTACGTCTTTGCTGCTTCGCCCTTTCCTTGTGGTTTTGAGCTTGGGAATTCACTGGGCTGTGGTGTCCCTGTATCCTATAATATGTATAACAGTAATTTAGGCTCCCAGAGGCTCAGAGTCCAGACGAGGTGGTACACCCGTGGACACAGTCATAGTCATAGTCATGGGGAAATTCAAGGAACTCAGAAGTTTCTATATTGGTGATGCCATGAAAAGGAAAGTTAGAAGTATATGCAAAGGGACAAGTAGGGGCAGCTGGGTGGCTCAGTCAGTTAAGTGCTTTAGCTCAGGTCATGATCCTATATTGAATCCCACATCAGGCTCTCTGCTCAGTGGGGAGCCTGCTTCTCCCTCTCCCTCTGCCTGCTGCTCCCCCTGTCTCTGCTCTCTTGCACACTCTATCAAATAAGTAAATAAAATCTTTAAAAAAGGGGGGTGGGGACAAGCAAAATTCTTATCTTCTTTCCTTAGTGTATTTTCTTTTTGCTTTTGGCCACATTGAACTAAACCTAGATGAGGTCCAATCTATTCAAAATACAGGCTAACAAAAGACATGTTTATGGTAGTAGATGCAGGCCTCTGGTAAAACCTTCTGAGAATGGTCAGGTAGAGGGTTGGGGAAGGGATAGGCCATGGCTTCCAGGCTCTTTACCCCCAACTTGGAGAAAATCTGCTGGCCAAAATCTGTAGCCAGGCAGACAAACTCTCAAGTGCTCCCTGAAAGGAGCCCAAGAATCTGGCCTTCAGTAAAGAATAAAATGGATTCTGGTTCCTGGGTAACTGTTCATCATCATGGAGCCCCCAAAGACCAGAAGGAGTGTGGACCGAAAATGCCCAAGAGCCAAGAGCTGACCTTCTCTTCCTCCCCAGTCACCTGTTGCACTGTCCACTTCTCCTGCAAGCCTACATTTCTGCTACAGTTTAGAGGTTCCAGAAATTTCTTCTTTGAATTCTCATTTTTGAAGTCCTGGTCATCCCATTCCATTTAATGAATATAGCTTTCATTTAGACCCAATATCTGACGTTTCTTTGTAAAGGTTGTTTTAGCTGTTGGTTCAGTCTGTGCTAAATCTGATAGATTTATTCTCAAATCCTCACCTACGTGGAAAAATCCAGTGTACACTAATTCCTTTCGGATATGATAATATATGGTAGCGACTATATAGGTAATACTAGGAATATTTTTGTTTTATCAATGTGAAATAAGCAACAATGGGTCTCCTTGCACATTGCTTGCATTTTTAATATAACCAGAGCCGCACGGCAGGTCTGGTGGAAGAAATCCCTGCTGTATTAGTTTTCTGCTACAGATATGGAAAATCATTAGATTTTTGCTGGGGCAGGACATCCTATCTTTCTGTTTAGACCTTCAGACGTTGGCGTGTGTGCCTGGACTCCCAAGCAGCTGAGATATTGCCCCGATGATCCAAGCATTCCGCTAGAGGCTTTGTACAACCTCACCAGAAAAATACGCAAGACTCGTGAGTAGCTAATGGAATGCCATTTGTACCAGCTTCTCAATTTTCTTGTAGGTGAGGAATCAAAATGGCAATCGGTGAATTTAAATTTTAATTTGAACCCTTCGTCTAACCACACTAAACTTCGTCTGGAGACAAGCTGCTTGGTCATCGGCATGCGTGACGGGCTCCGACTCCTGCTGCCAGATGCTGCTCGCTACAGAGTGAAAAATGTGTTTAAAATTGAACCTTTTTTTTTTCCTAAGGAAAAAAAAAATCTAAGACTCCAAGATAGGGTACTTTTTTCCCAAAAGGACATGCACAAATGGAGAGTTTTTAATGAATACTGATAAGTCTGAATTTGAAATGAAAGATTAACGGCTATGTAAGCCAGTGACAGATGTTGCAACCCAATATAATGCAGCGTCAGATGCCATGGGCATCCCTCCCAGTAGAACTAAAGCAGAGCTGCTTGTTAATATAGAAAACATCTCCCGTCTTTCTTCTACTTGAAAGGAGCCACTCGGTTTCCTCAGTACCTGACTGGTTGTTTTAAACACTAGCTAGAATTTATTGTCTTGGCATGGGCTTTTGGGGGTTGGGAGGGAGACTTACTGTTGTATTTTATTCATATAAATCTCATTACTTTTTAATTATTTTGCAGCAAAAAAAAAAAAATTGAAGACAGCACTGAAATACACAAGTGATTCTAACTTAGGGTCTAAGCTCCAGCAAAATAACAGAAAACCATATAAATAGCATTTTTAAAGGCTCGACTCATCTAAACCAGGCAACATTCATGCAAATGAAGCAGGTGAGAGAGAAGAAGACACTGGAGCTAAATGCTTTGCTGGGTGTCCACCAATCAGTAGAAAGGTAAATACTTTGCTCAGTAGCCACCAATCAGTAGGAAAACCCGAATCAGAACTAGGAGTTCTGGAAAACCAGGCCAGAACAAAGAACAGAAAGGTAAAGGAGCAGTGGAACAAGTTGTTCTTTGCCATGGTGAAATCATAAAGTTCTGTGATAGTCCATAGTTTAGACGAGGGTTGATTCTACTCCTCATCTCTCCTGCCAATGTTATTTTAGAGAATTAACATGGAGAATTTGAATGGAATGATGTCAAATGTAAACCCCTTTTAACTGGCTTGAACCTTAATTTATGCATATATCAAAAATAGAAACAAAAAATAAGGTTCCTGTGATTTAACCAAAAACGTGACTTACTTTGAAGAATCTCAAAAATGCATGGAAGATATAACTAGGATAGATTAGTGAAGAGGCCCGTTCATCTACAAACACAAAAGCAGCTCTCTTAGGCATTTTCTTGGTTGTTTTCTTACAATAAGTTACTGGAATTTGAATTGGGGAACTATCGGTCTGGAGATACAATGGGAAAGAACCTGGGGAAGCCAAAGCATTCCAAAACATTGGAAAACCAAAAGCGTAGGCAAATTTTTATTTCAGTGATTGCCAGCTTGACTGTTAATATTATGCCATGTTATTTGTTTGCTTCATGGCATTTATCACAATCTGTAACCATTCAATTCATTTATTATTGAGATGCAAGCCTTATTAAGGGTTCTAAAGGCCCAGCTTCACCCAGAGCCCAATACATGGCAGACAGGCCCTCAGAGATGATTTTCTAATGAATAAATAAAGATGTGAATGAAGGAAATGCATAATCCATAAGTCAGGACAGAGTCAACAAGGAATCGAGAAGCACATCAATGGAAAATAAAATTTGATTTTTTTTAAAGACTTTATTTATTTATTTGAGAGGGGGAGAGAGAGAGAGCACACCAGCAAGGGTTGGGTGGGGGGGAGAGGCAGAGGGAGAAGGAGAAGCAGACCCCCTGCTGAACAGGAAGCCCAATTCAGGACTCGATCCCAGGACCCCGGGATCATGACCTGAGCACAAGGCAGACGTTTAACCAACTGAGCCATGCAGGTGTCCCAAAATTCGATTTTTAAAATACAATGCTCTTCTATTTTAGGCACTCCTCCCATGTAAAGACTGAGTGGTCTTTCTAATGGTCTGTACCCAAGTGACATCACCTTGAGTGTCTCCCGTGGATCATGTCACCTATGCCATAGGTACACCCACCAGCAACACATGTCTTTAGGGATCATTGGTTCTAATTGCTTTCAGTTTGGTCTACTTTGGAATGATCCCATGGGCTTTATATGTTGTCATTTTCTGACATTTCCATCTGAATGGCAAAGGCTCCTAAACTAACGTTTTGGACTGAGTCACTGAGTTAGCAACTGAGAACATTTCCCATACCTTCTTAGTCTCAATTAGCTGACGAAGCATTTCTTAAAACTCTGTGGGGAAAAAATTACTCCTTAAGAACCCAACTGGAACAGAAGAGAAAATTGTCTGAGGAAAGTATTTGTCATCAGGAGAAGAATGAAATTAGATGACAACAAGTTTAGGTTTTTATGGTATTATTGTCACCTTGTTTTACAAGTGAGAACTTGACAAGGGATTTGAGTAAGGACAGTGGGGCAGCTTGTATCATGGGGACTCCTGTGACACCAGTCACTCTGAGGCAAGTTCCATACTCTCCCAAGCTCTGATGAAGTCACTCGAAGCCACTTCCTAAAACAGAGTTCCAATCACCACCTGTGACAAGAAGGCTCCAGGCATCTTGGCCCTGAAGAGCTGGGAGGTGCCAGACCTCCAAAGTCAAGAGAAGCATTCCCAGGGCTGGTGGCACTTGGGAACAGAGAGGAAAATGAGTGCAGGGTTGGACTGCCCAGGCTAGACAGGACTTTCATTTAATAAAGGAGTAACTGGGGCCCAGAGAAGTAAAGCTCCTTGTAGAAGATGAAATCATGGTAGAAAAACAGTTGGGCAGGCAGGATGAAGATCTTAAGAGGATGTAAACAGAAGGCCATGTTTGATTGTGAAACAGACTCGCCAAATCCTTCTGTCCAGTAGAGACTATCCAGGAAACCCTCAGCCTAAAAGTCATTCTCCCTCTGGAACAGACTACCCCTTTACCACTGCTGCACAAACAGAAAGGAGACGAAAAGAGAATTCCACTAAAGCAAGTACATAAGAGACATTCTGGCATCTGCACAGATCTGAGTGGGAGTAAATTACAGAAAGCCATCCCTTGAGTATTTGAAATACAGTTCCTGAAACCGGGACATTCCATTCTAAACTTGATTCGACTGCCCTCAGATGCAGGGACATTGTTGCAGCTGGTGGGAAAGCTCTGATCACGTCCATGAGAGCATTCAGACTCCACGTGGTTGGACCCAGGGAAGAGATGTAGCAGGGGCAGCAAAACCACGACCACAAAGAGGAAGGTCCGGATGGACATGACAGGGACATTGCCTCCAACCACTGTGGGCCAAGGGTTTCACTGTGATGCCTAGTGTCTCGATCATCACCTGTCGAGCAGGGAACCCCAGTGTGCTTTTTGGTGGGCATTGGTAATGCACACAGTATTGGCTAAGGGCATTGGTTAACCGTGTAGACACCATTCCATACCAGAATTTCTTTTGATCTCAACTAATCCATTTAGAGGGTCTATCATGCCTGAAAATTTTTGTTAAAGGTAAGAATTAAATTTCCCAAGTTTGCCAACATTAAATCTTACCAACTCACAAGATTGGGGACCCCAACTGGATACCCCAGTGGGGAGCGCACTACACAGAGACGTGTCTGAGGAAGGGCAATCCAGCCTGAGGGTACTGCACATGACTCGTGTTTCTCTAGGGTTCTAGAAAGAGTCAGGGAAACCTGGTGGGGCAGAAGTTCACATCCAGAAAGAGCACAAGTGCAGGGGTAGGCAGAGCTGGGTCGGAACCCTAAGCTCTACTGCTAAGTGACCATCCCAGCCCTAACATTCCATGACCACCTCTCTCCTCATCTGTGTTATAGGAGCAAGGTCATTGAAGGACTAAAAATCCATTAAATTGAAAAAGAAAATGGGTGTTGGCCTAGTGCCTGGCTACACAGTAGGTAGGTGTATTGATCTTCTGTCCTTCATCTGGACAATAAATCTGTCAGCACGTCTCTGAAACATTTCTTGAATTGTGGTAAGATACACATAACCTAAAATTTGCCATCTCAACCATTTTTAAGTGTACGGTTCAGGGATGTCAAGTATAGTCAGAGTGTTGTGCGGCCAACCTCCAGAACCCTTTTCTTCTTGCCAAACTGAACCCCTGTACCCATGAAGCAAGTCCCCATCTCCCCTGCCCCAAGACTTTTTTAACTGAAAAGAACCAATCAAAAAGTAAAAACCTCAACTACTACATTTAATAAGTGTAGAATCTACTCAGAATCAAGTTTATCCAATGAACTACATTCCAGATTAAAGCAAACAAAAAAGACCTCCCAGTCATTCAACAATCAGCAGCTCACGAAGGAACCCATGATGAGTTAAAGATGTATGAGAAGATTGACCTGGTAGAACTCCATTTTTTAAAGAATTACAAGGGCTTAACGTTGCCGTATTGTATTCAAGCCACCAGTGGAAGCACACACCTTCATTACAAAGACAGCGTGTACTGTGGGGCAAATATCTTGCAGGTTTATGTGACTAGGGTGCAAAAGAGAAGAGGAAAGTCGAGTATACAATAAAGCAGTGTTTTCCAGGCTTCTCTGATGATAAGAATCAACCGAGATACTTGTTAAAACTACAAATTCCTGGGCCCCATCCCAGAACCACTGAATCAGAATCTTGAAGTCGGATTCCAGATATAGAGTTTCAAAACAACCATCTTCCAGAGGGTAAGAGATCTGTATCCAAGTACATGTCCGTCTTTCGCAAAAGCTGCCTGGTAATGGGGATTACAATATAAAACAAGTAGTTGAGTATGGCAGTTCTAATCTGGGAGACTCTGAAAGGTGAGCTCAAATGTGTATTCCAAGCACAGTCTCTCAGTTAGCTGCAAAGGAGGCTAATTGTTAGGGAACACTGGTAGGGGCACTTGGAAGGGAATCAGAGACATGGCGCCTGTAGGACTTGGGTAGAACTGAGCTTGGGGCATGGGTCGTAAATACGACATGGGGAAGGGGTGAGGGCTTCTGCATACCCACTTCACGGTGCTCCTTCCAACTTCCAAAAAAAAAAAAAAAAAAAAAGTATGGATTCTTAGAATGTCCTAGAACATGAAACCAGTTGTTAACAGGGCCCTGTTGGTTCTTTGACAGTGGAAACATCACCAGTTTTTCATCAGCGTGGAAACCGAAAACAAAGGAAAGTTCTGTAGGAGCTCCTAGAGAGCCCTGTCTCCATACCTCAAGCTTCTAGTCCCAGGTGCAAGATCAACTGATAAAAAGGGCAGATCCCGGCAGTGCTGATGGGGTCTGAGATGGGAAAGGGATCATAAGAGCAAGTTAGCTGTGACTATGAGTTGGGGGGCCCTGGTTGTTTTGTGCCTGATGAAGCTTCCAGCCCTATGCCTCCTGCCCACCACCCACGAAGACAGGTCCTAGCAGAACCACCCCTCACTGGCTTCTAACCTGACTTCTGTAGGCTCAGTTACAAGTAAGAGTGTTGTTTACTAGATTGTTTGTTTGTTTGTTTGTTTTTAAAGATTTTATTTATTTACTTGACAGAGATCACAAGTAGGCAGAGAGGCAGGCAGAGAGGAGGCAGGGGAGAGAAGGCTCCCTGCTGAGCAGAGAGCCCGAAGCGGGGCTCAATCCCAGGGTCCTGGGAGCACGACCTGAGCCAAAGGTGGAGGCTTTAACCCACTGAGCCACCCAGGAACCCCACAAGTAAGACTGTTAACAGCACTACCTGTGGCATTGATTCTTTGCTCAATGTTATTTATTTATTCTCTTTATTTTAATACCTCTCTTTATTTTAGTAGTTCAACCCAATATCTTAAGCACCTTGGTTTCAATTTACAACAAAGAAGAAAAATAAGAAACATTTCTTTGCAAAGCTCAATCAGCCCTATTTGTTGAAAAGTGGGGTTTTCTTGTATTTGTACATGCCTTCCACTCCAATAGTTTAAGCATCAATTCATATACGATTCACTCTGCCAGATTTTCCACCACTTTCCTTTCTCCTTGTTGAAGGATTAATAGATTGCATCTAACCAAAGTCATTTAGAAGGCGGTGGTGTGGGTGGAGGAGAAAGTGGGGACTGTATCAAAACCATGCAGTCTGTGTTTAAAGAAATTCCATGTACATCTGAATTCTAGACGAACTCGCATGGCCTCAGATAAATCAGGCTGTTTCAATCCCCACTTCCTTCAGATCTGCATTACTGAAGCAGAGCCCATCATTCTAAATGAATGTTATTCAAGTCACTGATGAAAAGCACAGACAATTGTAAATCCCTTTTGCTATTGCTACATTTCACAGATCTGCGGCTGCTGGGCTGCTGGATCCTGTTCGACAGAGAGTAAAGGAAGAACTAAGCCTTTAAGATCGGAGGCTGGTGGGGAAGGCAGGAAGAGAGGACTGGAGATACAGAAACAATGGAATATGTATATGAGGGTCCATGCGTTTTTAAAAAGCTCTGATTCTCCAAAGTGCCCAAACTTAGCATACGGGGGCAGTTCTTTAAAGACCATCTACTCGGTTAAAACCACTGCCACATTTTTGGCGAATACATATTCTACAGAAGAAAGTAGATTTTCCAAGGGTTTCATCTCTCTGATGTGGCCATCTTGGAGATTACTTCTGCTATAAAAGGATTAGGCTACGTTAAGCTTTCAAACCTGAAAGTGAGATTTGTACCCAGGAGAAAGATAGATAGGGACATGGCTCTACCTTTAGTGTCAGGGAGAAATGCCATGACCAAAATAATTTTAAGCAGCAGGAAGTATATTAGTTTCCCAAGGCTTCCTAGAAATCCTAATCATCTGCTGGTCCTTGTATCAAAATCATGGAGACAGAAAGCCGTATTATTCATAGAGATAGAACTAAATATACCAATATTTTATCTGGATTCCACACGGCAAATGCCTAGGTACAGGGATAGGTGGGAAAGTAGTAGGAAGAAATCAACCTAAAGCAATAACCCTAGAAATATGGAGAAAAGCTAAGCCAGTGCAAACAATGGCTCACAAATTAATCCCATGGCAATTTCTTAGAAAGCTGGCATCATGGAGACCTGCAGCTCCTCACAGAGAGCCACAGTGAGTGGGACAGGTGTGCACTGGCCCTGGTGGTGACTCACAGGGCCCCTGAGCCTGGGAAGATGTAATAAGAATGATAATTCAGTGATTAATGTTTATCAGGCACTTATCACCTTCCAGGTGCTGTGTTAAGGGCTTGACATACATCATCTCGTATAATCCACATATTATCTCCTATAATCCATGCCATTATTCCCCCATTTTACAGATTAAGAAACAAGGTTTTGTGAGGTAAAGAAAGTTGCTCAAGGTCACACAACTCGTTAGTAACACATAACGTTCCTGGTTGAACTTTCTGGAACTTCCTGACATTATAGAGGATCAGAACTCTACCATTTCAAACTTTATGTTACAGTCAAGCAGGAATGTTGCCCCTTTGCTCAGAGAAACCTTGCCTCATCTGCCTTTGCCAGCTCACTTCTACTTCCCTCTCAATTTCAGCTCCCAGGCAATGTCTTCTGGAAAGCTTCTGCTCCTTGATATCCTCATGGTCCCTTTCACTTCCCTGTTACAGAACTTAACTCTCAGCACTGTGAATTCCTGATGACTTAGGACACCCCCCGCCCAAGAAGACTAGCTTATTGAAAGGCATAAATCTCATTTATGATCCCCATGGTTGTAGCATGGTGCTAAACACGGTGTCTGGAATGGATGAGTCCTCTAAGGGCTCCATCCATGTTGAGGCAATGAAAATTTGGGAAGGTGATGGAGCTTGCCCTGTGCCACACAGGAAGCTGGAGTGCACACACAGAAAAGCCAGGTCTTCTAACTCCTGGGTGGGGCGCTTCCCACCTTGCTGCTGCCACTTCCTTTTGTTTTTGGTTTTGGTTGTTTTTTTGTTTTGTTTTGTTTTTAGGATTTTATTTATTTATTTTTGTGAGAGAACAGGGTTGGGGGAAGGGAGGAAGGGAGAAAGCGTAAGTTGGGAGAAGGGCTGATGGAGAAGCAGGTTCCCCACTGAGCGGGGAGCCCCATGCAGGACTCAGTCCCAGGACCCCGGAATCATGAACTGAGCCGAAGGCAGACCCTTAACCCACTGAGCCACCCAGGCACCGAGGCTGCTCCTCGCCATCTAAATCCTCCCTGTCGTCCAGTCCCAGCTCCTGCCCTGTCCTTGCTCACACTGACTCAAAGGGTCTATCAAGATCTAAAGCATTTACCAGATCCTTGATCACAGGCCGCCTTGTGCTAGAAATTCCACTGTGGTTTCCACTTGCTCTTTAAGGCTCTCCCATCTACAGCAAATGCTCTCCAGCAGCCCCCCTGCACCCCACTTCACGTGTGGTCTGGAGTCGGGCTTCAAACCGATATTGATCTGATTTTGCTGCACCAGGAAAAGCGCGGACTAATCTTTTTTCCGAGGGTCTTAACAGCAAAACAATCAACAGAGAGCTCCCCACCCCAAGACTGCCAGAGAGCACAAAGTGGGTTCCCACTCCACATTCTTGCCGCAGTTCTAAAAATGTTAATACTTGGGGCGCCTGAGTGGCTCCGTGGGTGAAAGCCGCTGCCTTTGGCTCAGGTCATGATCCCAGGGTCCCAGGATCGAGCCCCACATTGGGCTCTCTGCTCTGCAGGGAGCCTGCTTCCCCCTCTCTCTCTCTGCCTGCCTCTCTGCCTATTAGTGCTCTCTGGCTGTCAAATGAATAAATAAAATCTTTAAAAATAAAATAAAATAAAAACGCTAATACTTAATAGCCAGCGATTCTAGGCCTAGTGGCCCAGTGTTTTCTGATACCTGTCTCCTCCCCTACTATATGTAGTGATTTAATGCGCCACCGCAGTCATCTCCCTGAGAGCTCGTCCCACCAGTTCAGCAGATTCCTTCCGGAAGCGCTGCAGACTTGTCAACCAGTCAGTGGATGAGAAAAAATAACTCGGAGATTTCAAAGTCACTACTGAATGGAAGGCTAAAGGGAGGAAATAGAACAAAAAGGAGAGGAAGAGCTTCAAGGAAGCTGCTGAGCTGTCCTCGCAAGTACTGGAACACAGAAGCCAGCTGACAGGCAAGGGCACAGAGGGGAACATGGCCAGGGCTCACCACCCTGCTTGTGTCCAGGGGTCCCTCGGACCCTCAGACAAGTGAAAGAAGGGGAGAATACAGCCTGTTCCCTATACACTATCCCAAAGAGGAGAAAGTATTAAAATATGTTATTGAAGTGTTAAAAAAAAAAATCTGGTTGCAGGAGAAAAATCTTGGCCCATTTTATTGCTCTGTTACGCAGTAAATACATTCATTCATCACTTAGCCAGCGTATCTCTTTGAAATTCTATAAAATGTTGTCTATTTCATCTTGAAATATCTGTGCTTGGAGAAGAATGTGCAGTTTAAGCACGAAAGCTTTAAAATGCCACCGGAGTAATATCAAAAATCAGCTTAAGAACTTAATGCAACAAGACAAAAGACCAATAAATCCCAAGTATGAGTGCGTGTGTGCATTTTAATAAGAGAATTCTTGAGGACAGTATTACAGTGTTGCTTGCCAAATACAAGATACTTGCAGTGTCCTATGTTCATAATTGTAATAAAAGATCTTACTATAAATTCTATAGTCAGGGGCAGGTGGGGGGACATTTTGGATTAAAGAGTTTTATTAAGGAGGTTGATTTAAGATTACTGGAAAATTTTACCATTGATTTTTCCAGCTCAAATGAAGGATCTGAAGTAAAGCTGTTGAGTCTTGCCTTTTACATTTTTTTTTTCTGAAACAGCTTTTGGGTTTTAAAAATGGTGATTACATGGGAAGCTCCTGCAACTTTTCTTCCCTTGCACTCATTTGTCTACTTGATCAGAGACACAGTATTTGCATTAATATTCATCCTCACATTTACCTCTACGTGCTTAGGAATACTCAGATGCATTTTTTTTGGTGTTAGGGAAAATAACATTCCCGTCCAGACCTTCACTTCAAACACACAAGCTCCCATTCGACATGGCAGCAGGTGATGAGAAAAGATTGTGGCGTCTCCATGCCTCACGGCATTGCAGGGAGACTGCCGTCAGACTCCCACGGTCGAAAGGCAGACTGAAAGTGGGGCATTGCACCAGGAGGTTCTCAAGAGATACGAACTGGCTTTCCTGCATCCACAAGTGGATGGGATAGAGTTGAAGCAAAAGCTATTCAGAAACCACGGCATCTGAAATGTCCTATCAGGTGGCAACGCTGTCCATGGACAGAGGAGAAAAATAGACAATGGGTTTTCTGCTTCTGGAAATCATGAGTAAATCCTCTTCATCCTAGGATGAAATCAAGGTGAGTAACTTACTCCCCACTTACTGTTACTGGAAACACACACATACATGCACTCTTAACTGTTAAAACAATGGAATTATACTTAGAATGCTTGCTTTCCATTCCTAGAAAGGCCAAGCAGGGGCAACTCAGCCAGGTAGGCACTCAGGACAAAGTACTGGAAAGATCACCCTACTGAGGTTTTGCATAAGAGGCATAAAGAGGCATAAGTTATAGCGCCTCATGTGGTCACTCTGCAACTTGTCTTCTTTCCTGGGCCTCAAAGTGTGTCATGACTCTGTGTGTGTGTGTGTGTGTGTGTGTGTGTGTGTGTGTGTGTGTGTGTTGACAGAGAACACATTACTTTCTGCAGCCCTCTTTGGACTCATAATCAAGCGCTTGTTTACAGGAAAAGGAAAAGTGGCTCTTTAGCACCTTATATTGACAAAACAAGCCAACCGAAGTGCACCATTGATCAACTTCCTGACAGCTCAATATCAAAAGGTCAAAACCAGAGAGGGGAAGAAAACCGGCTGGGGAAAAGGCAGCCGCATTGGCCAAAGTGTTAAGTGCTACGTCATTATCTCTTCTCATCCCCACAGGTTGAGAAAAGCAGGATCTCATCTCATCCCCACAGGTTGAGAAAAGCAGGATCTCATTTTTTATCTCCTAACATTTATTTCTATACTCAAACAAATTTGTCTCCAAAAGGAGGATGAACCGTCTCCTGTCCCTTCCCCTCATTTTAGTATTGAGAAAGCTGAGCCCCAAGTAGATTTGGGGGTTTCTACGACCTCCTCACAGTCTTAACAGATGGTAACTAGGTAGGATAGCCCAGCTCGCCAGCTCTGTTTGGGCAATACAAGGCAAGGGGAGCCGCCAAATGGGGCCAAGAACCTATTCCCAGCCTTGTCCTGTGGTGGTGATGGCCAGGTGCTCCTGTCCGCGTCTTAATGGTGATCAACACTGCCCTAGGAGTTTGACATTTTAATCCTCCTGATAACCTGCATCCTTATTCTTTTTTTTTTTTTTTTTAAGATTCACTTATTTATTTGAGAGAGAGAAAGACAGAGTGTGCAGGAAGGACAGAGGGAGAAGGAGAGAAGCAGACTCTGCCAAGTGCAGAGCCCAACTCAGGGCTCGCACTTACGATCTTGAGATCATGACCTCAGCTGAAATCCAGAGCCAGGTGCTTAACCAACTGAGCCACCCAGTCTACATCCCTATTCTACAGATCTTAAACCAAGGCTCTGAGAGCTGAGGCAACTTACCAAATTACTTTGCTCATAAGAGACTCTAAATATCACTCCCCTGCTTCCCTTTACGGTCTGTCCAATAGTTCAGACAGGTCCACTCATTACACAAACGTGCAACTCTTACAAGGTAAAGGAAAAGATAAAGAAAACAAACAGGAAGCTCCATATACCTACTCCTGATAAGCTATAGTGAGGCTGACCCATGACACACACACACACACACACACACACACTTATCTGTAAAAACAACTGAACAGTACTTCGAAGGCTTGTCTTATATCAGCTTTCTACGTGAAGGCCAGCATTTATTATTACAGTACAAATTGAATTGAAAATTAAAGTGAGATCCTTCAAAGAACTATATGATCCCGCCCTGACTCACAGACTATCATTATTGCCATGTGTTTTTTTAGCTTTTAGGAATGTCTAAAACTGACAATCCTTAGTGGAAAAATAAGATGAAGTTGTTATTATTACTATAGAAAGGTTAGAGTATCCGTACTCTAACCTTTCTATTAAGTTGTGATTCATCTGCATTTCCCTAGCATTTCTTGGTTGAAAATATGATATTTGGACACCTGAAATGAATGTAACAGTATAGGTTAACTATAGTGGGATTAAAGAGAAAGAAAGAAAATGAAAATCTGACCGTAGGCCAGCACCAAGCACTGGGCTGCACATTTGCGGCCTTTCTGTCCAAAGCAGAGGATGAAAACAGTCAGATGCAGCCTTTTGGAGACCTGTTCCCAGATATTGTTTTGGACAACAGCAGTAATTCCAAACCAGGGTGTCTGGTCTCTTAGCTGTGCTCAGAGCAGATTTATATCATGTAAATGGATGTTCTCGTAAACAGACCGGTACATTAGCCAAAACTCAGGGACATACAAAATGTATTAGGTAATTTATAATCCAACAGGTTTCCTGTGGAAGAGGCAGAGAAATATTTCCAAAATAAATGTGATTTTAATTCTTAATCTAAAAAGAATCATCATAACCCCCACTAGTTTTCCCCTTTATAATCCTGCATTATTACCTGTAATGGAGCAGGACGTTATAAAACTGTGACAACCTTCTGCCCCTGCTGATACCACTTTGGGAACAGTTCAACACTGCTCAGCATCACATCTCTCAAATGCGCAGAAATCTTTTGAATACCCTGGGATTACACAGACCTAAAAATTTGGCATTACTGTCTAGACTGTGTTAGTATATTTTCAATCAGTAATAATTGCTATTGCTAAAAATGATTCTTAATGGTTGTATGCATTTACCACATTTAAAATACTCATGACATTGCATTGTAGAAATCCAAGGGAAATGAAAATCATTCTCATTACCTACAGAACTATGATTCTGAGTAATTATAACTTTGCTTTAAAAAAAATGATGAAGATGAATTAGTACTAAAAAAAAAAAAAAAAAATGACCAAAATCAGAAAAATCATATGATTATCTCAATGGATGCAGAAAAAGCATTTGGTAAAATTTAACATCCACTTATGATAAAACTCTCAACACAGTGAGTATACAAAAAACATATTTCAACATAGTAAAACCCATATATGACAAACTTACAAGTAACATCACATTCAATGGTGAAAAGCTCTAAGCTTTTCCTCTAAGATCAGGAATAAGACAAGGGTGCCCAGTCTCACCACTTTTACTCAACATAGCATTGGCAGTCCTAGCCACTGCAATTAGACAAGAAAAAAAATTAAAAGGCACCTAAGTTAAAAGGGAAGAAGTAAAACTATCACTATTGCAGATGATACAATACTATATATAATACTGCACACACACAAAAAACTATCAGAACTAATAAATTAATTCAGTAAATTTGTAGGATACAAAATTAACATATATAAATTTGTTGTGTTTCTATACACTAATAATGAACTATCAGAAAGAGAAACTAAGAAAACAATTCCATTTATAATTACATCAAAAAGAATAAAATACCTAGAAATAAACTTAACAAAGGAGGTAAAAGAACTATTCCCTGAAAGCTAGAAAATGTTGATGAAAGAAATTGAAGATGACATAAATAAATGGAAAAATATACCATGCCCATGGATTAGAAGAATTAATATTATTAAAATGTCTATACTATCCAAAGCAACCTACAGTTTCAATGCAATCCCCATCAAAATACCAGTGGCATTTTTTAAAAATTAGATAGAATAAAGAATCCTAAAATTTTCATGGAGCCATAAATGACCCAAAATAGCCAAAGCCATGTTGAGAAAAATGAACAAAGCTAAAGGTATCTGTCTGAAGGTATCAAACTATACTACAAAGCTATAGTAATCAAAACAGTATGATACTGTCAAAAAGCAGACACATAGATCAACAGAACAAAACAGAGGTCCCAGAAATAACCTCAAGTATATATGGTCAATTAATCTATGACAAAGGATGCAGAAATACACAATGGGGGGAAAGACAGACTCTTCAATAAATGGTGTTGGGAATACCAGATAGCCACATGCAAAAAAATGAAAGTAGCACTGGGGTGCCTGGGTGGCTCAGTTGGATAAGTGTCCAACTCTTGGTTTCTGCTCAGGTCATTATCTCAGGGCCATGAGATTTAGCCCCACATTGGGCTCTGCGGGACGTGCAGTCAGCTTAAGATTCACTCTACCCTTCTGCCCCCCTCTTCATGCCCTCTCTTTAAAAAAAAAAAAAAAAAAATCTAAAAAAGGAGGGGTGCTTGGGTGGTTCAGTCAGTTGTGCATCTGCCTTCAGCTTTGGTCATGATCTTGGAAGCCCTGCAATTGAGCCCTAAATCAGGTTCCCTGCTCAATGGGATAGTCTGTTTCTCCCTTTCCCTCTGCCCCTACCCTGCTCATGCTGTCTCTCTCTTGCTCCCTCTCTTTCTTTCTCAAATAAATAAATAAATAAATAAATAAACTCTTAAAAAAAAAAAAGAAATTGGACCACTATCTTACATCGTATACAAAATTAATCTCAAAATGGATCAAAGACTTGAATGTAAGACCTGAAACCACAAAACTCCTAGAAGAAAACACACAGTAAGCTTCTAGCAATTTTTTTATGGATCGGTTTCTTCAAGGCCAGGCCAACACAAGCTAAAACAAACAAAGGGAATTACATCAAACTGAAGAGCTTCTGAATAGTGAAGGAAAAAAATCAATAAAATGAATAGGCAACCCACTGAATGGAAGAAGATATTTGTAAATCATACAATTAGTAAGAGGTTAATATTCAAAATATATAAAGAACTTATACAAGTTAATATAAGAAAAGCAATGTGATCGAAAAATGGGCAGAGGACTTGAACAGACATTCTTCCAAAGAAGACACACGGATGACAAAGAGACACATGAAAAGATACTCAGCATCACGCATCATTAGGGACATGCCAATCAAAACCACAATGAGATGTCACCTCACACCTGTCAGATAGGAATTATCAAAAAGCAAAAAAAATAACAAGCATTGGCAAAGATGCAGAGAAAAGGGAACCTTCACAAACTGTTGCTAGGAATATAAACTGATGCAGCCACTATGGAAAACCGTATGGAGGTTCCTCAAAAAACTAAAAATAGAACTAACATATAATGCAACAATTGCATTTCTGGATATTTATCCATAGACAATGAAAACATCAATTTAAAGAGATATATGTACCTCTATGTTCATTGCAGCAATATTTATGAAAACCAAGATATCAAAGTAAAGCCACCTAAATGTACATCAGTAGATGAATGGATAAAGAAGATATTACATATATATAGTGGAATAGTACTATACTATATAAAATAAAATGAGATCTTGCCATTTGCAACAACATTGATGGACCTAGAGGGTATAGATGCTAAGTGACATAAGTCAGGCAAAGATAAACACTGTATTTTTTCATTTACAGGTGGAATTTAAAAACAAAACAAAGAAAATGAAAACAGGAACAGATTTTGATTGTGTTTCCCTTTTTTATGATAGGGTTAATCATTTCTAACTTAAAGATTACTCTGAGCATAAGATGGACCTAAAAGCACGTCACGTAGTGCTGGGGACTTATTACGTAGACAATAATTTCGATCTTATTACCGTGATCTCACGTGCCTTACCTGTCCCTAGCCTGCAGACTTGCACAAAGTAGGAGCTCAATAACTGCTACAATGTGTTGTATTAGATTTAGAAGATGCCTGATAGTCTCAGAGAGGAAATCTCCATATTGTATGGTGAGGAAAGCCCTGTAGGAATTGCCGTAGTAGAACAGACCCTAGATTATGTAGGCAAGCACAGAGCCTCTTCAAAAAAGACCCCCACCGCCACTCCTGACCACATTTGTTGACTCGTTATGTGCGTCACTATATGGTGCCAGCCCCTGAGCTCTGCACCTTCTGTGGATTGTTGCCCTTTTAAACCACAATTCTCTCGCTGTGTGGGAAAGGGAACTTGCGGCTCCTGGATGAATCTGGACTTCCTTTGAAAGCTCTTTTTCTTAATCACTGAGATCAGCCACCCTTGGACTACTAGTAATAATAATGACAGACGCACAGCACTAATGAGGTTCTGGGCACCATTATAAACACCTTACTATGTTTACCTGCCCCTCCCCCCATTTAATACATTTAATACCCCCAGGGAAGAACCTCTGTGAGTTTGGACTCCCCAAATGTTCTGAGCTCGGACAGGACAGGAATTGGTAGTGATATCAGGGAAAGGCAAGACCAGTCCAGCCCCTCCTCAGAGTGGGTGCACAGGGGATACTCATCATATGAGAGCAGGAAGCCCAGGAGACAAAAAGCTGGATGAGTTCTCTGGGGCTGTAATGTAGCTTGTGCCATTTAAGTGGTTGCAGGACTAGTGTGGAAATTCCTTTGGGTGCTTCCACTCCTCTCTGCAGACTCGGACACTTGACTGTGGAATCCTGACAATGTTCACATCATTTTTATTTTCTCGAACTCCTTCTGGCATTTTGCTTATGTTCATTTTGAAAATACCAGTCGATCCGGGGGCGGGGGGGGGGGGGCAGTGTCCTCCTGCTCCATCCTGACCCCTCTGACTTGGGGACACTTGGAGACTGGGAGGTCATCCCCCATAAAGCAGGACTGTACAGGTCACACCAGGGGTGGGTTTGTGGGAATTTAAGAAAGTCAAGAGAAGAGGCCTCTCTCTTGCCTGGGACCCTTCCAAAAAGCTTGCGCCAAGCTCTGTCTTATTCATTTATTTGCTTCCTGTATAGAGGGCTCCCGGCCTGCACAAGCTCCAAGCTCCGCCCACCTGGTGCCCAGGTAAATCAAATGAGAATTACAGAGGAAGACCCACTCTCAGCAGAGGTGTCAGGGGCGTGTCCTCACAGGCTCTGAACACTGCTGCAAGCTGGCATTGTTTTAAGGGTTTGGACTGGGTTCCCTACTCCCCACCAGCAAAGAAGTATTTGTAGGCTTTTATTATTTTTTGTGCTGACAACTGATATCTGAACAGAGCGGGAAGGGCTTCTTCAGCATCTGATGCAACACTCCATCAGGCAATCCTGAATGATATAATGGAGCAGAACTAGAGACTCAAAGAATCACCACTCCCAGGCAGCACCAGAGGCTTTAAAAAGAAAAGGGAGAGAGAGAGAAAGGCAGCTCCTCCAATGGTGGGGGCTCTTGGCCTGTAACCCAGCAAGACCACCTGTGTCCTCAGGAGGAGGTAGAGAGCTAGCTTAGCAGCCAACTCCTTAGAAACTGTGTCTATAATTTAAAAGAAGGAAGGAAGGAAGGAAGGAAAGAAAGAAGGAGAAACTGTCTAACGGTGGGGCTGGGGGAGGGTCAGACTGAATTGTTAGCATATCTTTAGCTCATTGTCCCCTGGACAATACTGCAGTGGGTTTGCAGTGGGGAATGAGGGAGGAAGGGGTGGTGAACATCTTAGAATAACAAACAAATAAAACCCTTAAGGTGATTTCTCAAAACACTCAAGGCCCTCATTTGCACTGATTTATCAACCTGCTCCGGACTTTGGAAAGTTCCGAGAAACTCTTCCCTCTGCCTTGCTGCATCCTAGCTGCCAGTGTTAATAAAATGGCCTCATTTGGAAAAAGCAGAATAAAATGTTTTATATTCAACATTATTATAACCCCATACATATTTTATGTGCCCAGGAAGAAACTACATCAAAATGCTACCAGCAGTTATATTAGATTTCCCCCCAAATTTTCTTTAATATACATGTATCACTTTAAGGGACACAATAAATTCAGTGGGGGAGAACATTTTCTTAGAGGCTATGTCCCCAGTACAGAACCTATTGGAAAGCACCCAATATATATGGTTTGAAATGAATAATCCCTAGGGGGTGATGGGATGCGAGGCTTGTCAACGGCACTGAGCAGAACCGACGGAAGCTGCAAGGCTGTCTTGGTAGAGACTGCTGTCACTCTTCTCAGACTATTTTCATCAGATTCTTTCTCTATACAGTTATTTCCCTGGCCATTTGTATGGGTCCAGCAAAAAGGTAAAGACCCTAAGAACACACACGACCACTGCTTTAAGTGACAATGAACAGGCTGCTTCTTTTCCCTAAAATTCTGAACCACCCAAGTTCTTATGCAAAGTTGATGTTTAATTCTTCAGCTTTATTATTAGTATTCACTTGCACAACAGAAAAATATGCCTCTCGTTTCAGCCAGATGGCCAAGTATCCACTCAAGCCAAGTCAGTAACAAAAATTCTGATTTAATTCCAACCACCCGAGGGTCCACTCCGTGGGATAAATTGGCCTAGCAAACATTGTGTATTTATGTTAAATATTGTAACCTAGAAGTGGGGAAACAGCTGTTTTGGGGAGGGCAGAGAGAGAGAGGCGCAAGCTAAAGTAAGGTTTATTAAAATTTCCTTCTCTTTACCAAGGAGACCAGCCGAGGTCACCGGCCCTGGTCACGCTAAGCCAATGCCAACTTTAACAACCTTTTAATCAAGCTGCCTTTTCTCTGTCTCTTCTGTTTCTTCTCTCTGCATACTCATCCCCCTCCAGTGACTCCCCTGCCTCGGGATGATTTCTCTCCACTTCTGCCTAGACCAGGTGTCTATGGCTGGTAGATGTGTGGTTCCTTGGGTTTCCACCAAGAGGAGATGCCCACAAACAAGCCAGATTAAGAGCCCCACAGTGGAAGACATCTCTATGGTAACCATGGGACTTGGCAGAATCAGATTTATACCAGTCCAACCCCGGAACATGAAGGATTTAGGTCAGCCCCTGGTTTTGATATAAAGATCCAATGACCTACAGGCTGCCCAAGGCCACAAAGCTAGTTTGTGGCCGAACAGACTGGGAACCCAAATGCCTCCCCAGTTCCTTTAGTTCCTAGTGGATATCATCCATGGGTGACTGAAAAGATCTCTGGCCCTGTGGTGGTTCAGCAGGTGCTTGGATGCCTCAGGGTGGCTCTGGATGGCCTTTTCCATCATCAAAGTCCATCTGTCACAGATGTGTCGGGATATTATTGACTAGGGCGCTTGGTGAGTGGATGATAATAACTGAGAACTCACAGTAAGATGAAACCTCATTAATGAAGAAAGTGTGACAGATGGTTATTTTCCGAAAATGCTCACAACAGTATTTCCAGACCCTCATGCTCTTCCAGAAGCTTGCCACTCTCCCATCAAGAGGTAGAGTCTATGTCCTCTCCTCTGTCCCCGGGCGGGCCTTAGTGATGGCCTGGACTGACACAGTGTTGCAAAACTTCTGAGAGCAGATCACAAAAGGCTAAATGGCTTCTGGCTGTCTCTCTCCCCCTCTTCTTCTCTCCCTCCATGCACCTTTAGATCTCTGAGCAGCCATGGAAGAAGTCAGGCTATTCTGACATTGAGAAGTGCAGAAAGAGAGAGATGCCCCCTGAGCAGCTCCAGCTGTTACAGACGTTCCAGTCCAGACGCCAGACGTGCGAATGAGTCTTCAGATGACTGCAGTCCCAGCCTCTGTCTCCCTGCAACGGCCCCCGACCGAAGGCCAGTAAGAGCTGGAGGCAAGAGCAAGGCACAGTATGGCCTGTGGAGAAGAGGCTGGTGGGCTGGGGTCAGGGTTGTCTTCACAGAGCGGGTAAAACTTGCCTTGGGTCTTGAAGCTAGAATAACAGCCCACCAGACAGAGGAAGAGGCTATCCAGACAAGGATAAGGTGGAGGCGGTGGAGGGGCTTGAAACTGCCATAGGAAGAAGCCAGAAGTTCCAGGGGTCGGAATAAAGGACTCAGCTTATAGAGCCAAGAAAGGACATGGCAAAACAAACAAAAACAAACAAACAAACCCAAGATCTGATTTTCACTTGAGAAAGATCATTCTGGCTGCAGTGGAGAGAGCAGGTGCGGTTGGCAACATGAATTAATGCTGTGGAAAGAGTTCAGGTGAGAGAAGATCAAAGCCCCAAGTGAAGGCAGCTGCAGGTGAGATGGAGAGAAGGTGACAGCCAGGAAACGGGAAGTCAGAAGAGATGTGATCCCCTGTTAGGGGAAGAGGGAAGAAGTCTGAAGTGTGTCTGGGTCTCTAGCTCGGAGAACGGGTTGGCTGATGGTGCCCCTCGCGGAGCGTTAGACCGCAAGTGGCTGGAAGGCAAGTGGACTCGTGCTCCCCCCACCCCCGTCTCTGTGCTCCCAGCGGGGGTGCTCAGGGACCAGGAGGATGTGCTGGTCTCATCAGCAACAGAAGCATGTTTTTAAAGACTTTTATTTATTTATTTGATGGGGGGAGAGATAGGGAGAAGCAGACTCCCCACTGAGGAGGGAGCCTGATGCAGAACTTGATCCCAGGACCCCAGCCTCATGACCCGAGCCGAAGGCAGACACCCAATGGACTGAGCCACCCAGGAGCCCCAACAGAGGCATTTTTAAGTCCAGAAAAATGAGTGAGCCTTGGGAGGGAAAACACTCTAGCTATATAGGAAGAGCAAAGACAGAATCCTGAGGAATACCAGCCTTTGATGGACAGACAGAGGAAGCAGATCTTGGAGCCAAGAATAAAAAAGAAAGCAGAGAAGCAGAAGACAAGTCCAGGGACCAAAGAGCTGAGAGCTCACCCATCCCTGAGGCAAAAATATCAGCTCTGAGGGATGCTCATCTCTGGATGGATTCCAGATGTTTCCCTCTTCCCCCTCTCTGGGTCCCTTCTCCACTCCTCACTGTATAACATTCAAAGGAAGGCATGAACCAGCAGGAAGCCCCGGTGGCTGATTTATCACTCAGGGTTAATAATGACACTGCAATCGTGTGTTGTTCTTTTCCCAGTTTACCCAATGACTGTGATGGTTTTGGCTAGGAGCTCACTTAATTCTGTAGGTATTCATCAGAATGTTAGTATGAGCACACTTGAAATTCAGGAAGCGGAGTGTTGTGGCCATTGGATGTGGTCCAACTGATACAGTAACCAGATCCGCAGGTATATCCAAATTCCTCATGGGCACACGATGAGTGAGCTCGTGCATTTTTTAGAATAACTAAGGAATCCTGAGATCTGCCAGCATTTAATTAATATTGATGGGTCCCTTCCTGGAACTGTTGGACTTTGAAAGCCCCTTGGATGTCATCAACTCTGACCTCTACAGACTTTGGGTATATTGTTAGATGGCAGAGGACACGGAATTTTAAATCCTCTGGAAGCAGACAAGTAGGGGAAACTTGATTCTAGGCAGAGCTGACCTACTGGGATATATAAATTATTCATGAGGACTCGCCTGCAGGGTAAAGGTGGGTCAGCCACAGATGAATCATAGACTTTCTCTGCACTAGAGTACCCACGGCCAGGACTCTTATTTTCCAGATGAAAAAACAAAGGACTACAGAGTTAACCAACTTGCCCGAGGTCAAACCCAAGCTAGAGCCAGAGCCAGAATGATTCCTGGGATCGAATCCCTCACAGTCTCCATTTCCAGGCCATCCCTGGTTTTGTCCTATGTGTTTTATGGCAAATGTCGTAGATATGGAAAGCAGAAGGTATTGTTGATATATGCTTTTCCAGCACCGGCGGTCACTTGCATTTGGGGATTTTCTTTAAAGCTTTTCCAATGGCTCCCAAATGCAATTGTGGAATATGAAAACAAAATGCTTACTGCATATGACCTGTTTAATACATATTAGAGAAAAAGTGCTTATTGTACTCTTAAGATGGGTTCAGAAAATTAAGTGAAATTTTATCCACAGAGAGCAAATGTAATTGTTAACTGCTTCTCAAAATCTCATTATTTTTATTTATTGAGATAAAGCATCACCGTGGGTTACTAGGAACTTGCCAGCTACAGTCTCAACTTGCTGGCTTCAAGCATAGTTCTCCCTTAAGCAGAGAGAAGACAGGAATGCCAGCATCTGCTTGAATCCTACAGTCTGACCACAGTCCTGCTGCTCTCCTACAGGTCCATGAGACCTTCTGTTTACTGAGCCCAGCTGGCTTTTTTCGGGCTGTATTCTCTTCCATGTCCCTAGCTTAAAAACATGGCTCCCACCTACCTTCTCCTCTGTGCAGGCCTTTCTTCTCTTGGCTCCCGTGGCACCAAAATGGCAAAGAGTTTTTCTCTAAAGAACCAAATCTGATTAATTAGTGTTGCTTCCTAGAGCATGGTGTTGGGAAGGATTCTGAGAAAATTGTCACAATCGACTAGTGATGTCTGCAGTGGGGAGAGCGAGGAAGAGTGGGCAGATATGCTATCTGCCCTTGCTGATTGCTGGTCTCAGCTATCTGCCTCCTTGTTTAATCTTGCAAATGTTGGTGTTTTCTAGGCCCTCACACTAGCATGGTGTTTGGTACAATGTCCGTGCTCAGAGATTGTTAGCTAATTCCTGCTTTTCAGCACTCTCTCCCTTAACACTCTTTTCCGCTGTTTCAACTACTACTGCCATATACCCAGCTCTTTGATCTATGCCTCTTTTTAAAAAATATTTTATTTATTTATTTGACAGAGAGACAGTGAGAGACAGCATGAGCAAGGAGAAGGTCAGAGAGAGAAGCAGACTCCCCGTGGAGCTGGGAGCCTGATGCAGGACTCGATCCCGGGACTGCAGGATCATGACCTGAGCTGAAGGCTGTCGTCCAACCAACTGAGCCACCCAGGCGTCCCTGATCTATATACCTCTTGACCGCATATCCGCCTGCCTGGTGGACAACTGCACCGGGACGGCACAGCACACAGCAGCATCTCAAGAGCAAAATTCCTTTTTTTTTTTTTTTTAAAGATTTTATTTATTTATTTGACAGACAGATCACAAGTAGGCAGAGAGGCAGGCAGAGAGAGAGAGAAGGAAGCTGGCTCCCCGCCTAGCAGAGAGCCCAATATGGGGCTCCATCCCAGGACCCTGAGATCATGACCTGAGCCGAAGGTAGAGGCTTTAACCCACTGAGCCACACAAGCGCCCCACAAGAGCAAAATTTCTAAAACCAAATTAACTTCTGTCATCCACATACCCTTCCTTTGTTTTTTTTTTCATACTCTATTTTCATTGATGGCCTTCTCACCTCCTTCCCTTTCCTTATTTCCTTCAGGCAGCCTCTTACTGAGGCCCCCTCACCAGACAGCTGATGTCATCCTTTCTCTGGTCTACTCAGGCCGTCTCTCAGCCCTAAGATCAGCTTCACGCACCACTACCAGGTTGGATCTCCTAAACCCGAGTGCAGATCCTACGATTCCTGTCTTTCTTTAGGTTCCTCCACAAGCAGACCCAGAGACAGACTACAAACAAGACAAGAGATGACATGGAAATGATAACAGATGGCGACAACAGCTCTGAAGAAATCTGACAAGAAGGCTCTAGATGAGCAGGGCTGTGGGTGCATGAGGGGACCTTTCTGAACTTGTGAAACTTCAGTTGAACCCAGGAGGATGATGAACAGGCTGTTTGGGGAAGGCAAGTGTGGTGGGTGCTGTTTGTTCCGCACTCGCAGAGCAGGGAAACCTGCCAGGACTCTATGGACGGGATTTGTTCCTACCTACTTACTAGACCCAGAATGGAAACTTCAGCCTGGTTCCTTCAGGAACAGGCTGGCTCTCAAGCTCCCACATGTCCATGGCAGCGCCACCAACAGACAACCTTTGAAACTGGGATCGTAGCGGATGCTGGTGACAGCTGAATTTAGTGAGATGCCTTTGGTGACTCTCAGGCTGTTACTCGTTGTTTGTGAGTGTCCCTAGGGTAATATGCATAGTTAGAGAGATTTATGGTTTAAGAATAGCTTTTTTTTTTTAAAGATTTTGTTTATTTTCTTAAGAGAGAGAGCACGGCAGTGGGTATTATGGAGGGCACGTATTGCATGGAGCACTGGGTATGGTGTATAAACAATGAAGTCTGTTACACTGAAAAGAAATTTTTTTAAAAAAGTTAAAAAGAGAGAGAGAGAAAGAACATGAGAGAGAGAGAGAGAGAACACGAGCAGTGGGGGAAGGGCAAAGCCAGTGGGAGAAACAGGCTCCCTGCTGAGCAGAAAGCCTGATGCGGGACTCCATCCCAGGACTCCTAGATCATGACCTGAGCCAAAGACAGACGCTTAACAGACTGAGCCCCCCAGGTACCCCAGGATTAGCTTATTTTAGAGGATTAGGCCAAGCGGTGTGGATGTGATTACTAAAGACATAAGTGCCTTCCCCATGACTGCAATTATCCCTTTATGATGGATAGCATTTGTATCGGAGACAGAAGCTTCATTGACTAAAATGCAGGCAACATTAAAATGTGGGCAGGAACAAGGAGACGACACATTCTCTTGGTGAAGGGGGCCAAATTCCACAAATCAGTGCCCGACATGGGACTGGATAGAAACTCTTTATCTCCAGAAAAAGGTTTTGTGAGTCACTTTCTATTTTGCCACTTATAGAAGGAGCAATTGAAATCCCCCCATTCTGCCCAGTGCTCCTGTGAGACCCTCGAACGATCTCCATGTGGCGCTTTGACAGAGGTTACACGGTGGGAAGGTGCCAGGGCCAGATTCCGAGTTTCCGCATTTCATCTTTTAATGTTTTCAGCATCTTCCAGAGTGTTGTCTGATATCTGCTTCCGGAGCCTTCAGGAAAAGAGATAGATTGCCAAGCCCAGTAGTTGATGTTTGGTTTTATAAACTGTCATACAACCATCTGCCAGTTTGCTTCAGTGGCTGAGAAGACACCGTCTAGTTGCTGTTGAGATCAAAGCAGATAAGCTACAGGGAGGTTCCGTTCTGAGTTCAGTCCAACAGCCCCAGTCATCCCATTATGAAAGATCCCAGTGTGGCGGCCTGTGGCTCTATGCTGCCATCGCTCTTCTGTCCAGAGTGAGAACCGCCCCGAGGAAGATCCTGGCTTGTTCACTTCACAGCCTCAGCTCTGACTGGCACATATAGGCATTGAATCAATCATATTGAAAGAATGGATGAGTGAGTGAATGAATGAACTTTGATCCTCCAAAGAAAAAACTCTTCAAGTCTCATTTTCTTTTGGTCTTAAAACAATTGAAATTTACGCTCCTACAGTTCTGGAGGCTGAAGATCCAAAATCAAGGCATCAGCAGGGACAGACTCCCTTTGAAGGCTCCAAGGGAGGAGACTTCCTTGACTCTTCCATCCTCTGGTGGCTCTGGGTGTCCCTGAAGTTGTGGCTGCATCACTCCCCTCATAGCCTCCACCCTTATTCGATGTTCTCCTCTTTGTTTCTGTCAAAACTCCTCTATTTTAGAAAGAAGAGCTTTTGCCTTTCAGGGGCACCTGGATGGTTCGGTTGTTTAAGCATCTGCCTTCAGCTCAGGTCATGATCCCAGGGTCCTGGAATCCAGCCCCGTGTTGTGGGGGTGGGGCGGAGTCTCTGCTCAGTGGGGAGCCTACGTCTCTTTCTGCTTCTCCCCCTGCTCGTGCTTTCTCTCTCAAATAAATAAAGTCTTTAAAAAAAAATTAAAAATGAACCAAAAAAATATAGTTGTCCCTTTCAAACCTCGACACAACGTTAACACAGTATCTAGTACTAGAGCTGGCATTAGGTGAAGCACTTGAGTGTCGTACAAGACACTTGTTTCGGTACACCCTCATTCCTTTCCTATAAGCCTTGAACTGTTTGATTTCATCTCTTCCGTTTGGTTCTACTTCTTCCATTGTGGCTTACTTCTAGTCTTGTGTAGAAGAAGGCACCCTTCCAATTGTCCTGTCCTAGGAAAATATTTCTGCCCTTACTCTCTATGGGGCCCAAACATTATACAAAATTAAACTATGCATAATATACATCCCAATGCTGCTAGGCTTTTTTTCTAAGGTTTCAATCATGCTCAGCTATTTTTTTTTCCACCTTTACTCCTTGCCATACAGTAAAATGCAATTTTGCTGGAAACACCAGCTCTCAGGTCAGTCTGGGAAATGCCAGGTTCAATATACATTGCCAGCTTTCCTCCCTGAAGGATTTGTCAGAACCTTCAGCATGCTTGTGAGCACTGGGACTCATCGACTTTTATCAGAGTCTCCAGATTTGTCCCCAGTTTGTCAGAATTTCCAGTTGTATTTGGTCCCAGACTAGTGTTTTGGCCAAGGCACTTTGGAGAGCCATATTATATAAGCTTCTTCATGGTTTTGTCTTGTTTCTTTATCACCTCTTTTCTCCAGTGTTTCTTTAGATATAAAAATGATTTTCCTTTTTCCAATTCTTGTTCTCTTAATCAAAGGTCTGATTTAAACAAATGCATGTTAAAGGCATTACATTTGAAATTGAAATGAAATGAAATACATTTAAGTGTTTGGCAGATAGAGAGGGGCTGGAAATCTGGGGCCCCCGAGAACCCTGGGAGGGCAGTCACAGCCCACGTTCTGCTTGCCCTGGAAGAGGAAGAGGAGAACTTTGCTGGCAGCTGGCCACATGAGCACAGAGTCCGGAAATGCTTCTCTTCTGCATCATTGTTCCGTAGCCAGCAGTGATCAGAAAAACACTAGAAGCACAGATCCCAGTAGAAAATTTTCCAGAATCCTCATAACCCTAAACTCGTGCCTTCCCAGAGTTCTTGGGAACCTTGGAATTTTCAACACTTACTTCTGCAATATTTCCTCTCGTTTATAAAAATGCCAGATGGCACATATTCATGTTTTAAATTGGAGTGAATTAGAATTAAAGCAAATTTGTGTTTGGGTAGGTTGTCTTGGAGGTCGGTAAGAACCCCTTGAGAAAATCATCCATCTAGAGATCCCAGAAGTCCTCAAAGCACAAAGGTCAGTGGAAGATAAAATTCATGTCCCAGATGACCCACTGGCAAACCGCCCTCCTCTTTCCCCCCATCCCTAGTCACCACCTCTGTCCTGATATCTTGTAAGAATCACAGCTTCACACACTGTGTGACAAGGGCCAGCCCTGGCTGGAGGCTGTAGACGGGGGTGCCCAGAGATGAGAGGATGAGGTTCAGTCACGAGGAAACCTCCCACCCCTACACAAACCACACACCCGAGTGTGACACCCTTTTCCCCCATCACAGCTCTGCGCCCCCCACGCTGTGACAAGGCCAGAGAAGTCAGCACTTTGCTAGCTGCCCTATCCCCATCCAAAAGCACTTTGGAATAAATGAATTCCTCTGTGTTTACCATGAAATTTCCTACCTCCACTGTGTGTGTAGCAGGTTGTTTCGTCTTTATTTTTTTAGACTGTCTCAGGATATAGAGTGTACTTGAGAATTGTTTGGGGTCCGATGACTTCTTTCCATGTCTGCCTTCCTCCTGAAAACAGAGATGTTTGGCATCTGTTCATCCATTGTGTGGCCTTTCCCTTTTACCCTGCAAAAGCCTCAGAAACCTTCCTCCCCACCTGTCCCCAGTCTTCCTCCCTTTTCTCTAGCCCTATGGTTTCCCTCTCCACCTCCCCAGATTTCCTTCCGGCCCATTCTGCTGCAGCCATCGAGGGGGGCTTAAAACCATTCTCCCTGCAGCCTGAGCCACAGCTGCCATGAACCTAATTATCCTTTTGTTACCACCCGCCTGTGAATAAGGCGGTTGGCCTGGCAGTCAAACCAAATTGAGGGCTATGCTTGCAAACTGCAAAATTTATTCTGCAGGGCCCCAGGTAAGGCCCTGAAGTTTAATTTAGCAAACTGAGGAAGCAAGACCAGAAGTCCCTGAGGTAGGACTATCAGCCTTTTTCATCTGATTGCTATGAGCTGCAGTCCGGTGTCAGGGGAAGTAGCCTGGGCTTTGGGAACAGATCTGACTTTGAATCAAGACTCTGCATTCTGCTACTGTGTGATCTCAGGATAGTTACTTAAATTCGCTGGGCCTTAGTTTTCCTACTTATGAAGGCGAGTTAATAGAAATAGCTACCTTCCAGGTTCCTGGTATAACGTAGGCAGAGTGCCTGGTATTGAGCTCAAGAACTAAAATCCCCAGCAATGCCTGAGTGGCTCAGTGGGTTAAGCATCTGCCTTCCGCTCCGGTCATGAATCCGGGGTCCTGGGATTCATCCCCACAACAGGGCCCCTGGCTCAGTGGGGAACCTGCTTCTCCCTCTGCCTCCTGCTCCCCTGCTGTGAGCTCTCTCTCTCTCTGACAAATAAATAAAGTCTTAAAAAAAAAAAAAAAGGGCAAAAAGGAAAGGAGCAGGGAAAATGGCAGAGAAGTAGGAGACCTAAATTTCATCTGGTCTCAGCCATTCAGCTAGGTCGTTATCAAGCCATTCTGACCACCTACAAACTCAACAGAAGATTGAAGAGCAAAAGAGCGGCAGTTCTAGGAACAGAAAAGCGACCACTTTCCAGAAGGTAGGGCGTGTGGAGAAGTGAATCCAAGGCCTCAGGAAGATAGACCGTGGGGGGAGGGGCTGGCTCCCGGCAAGCAGCGGAGCACAAAATCCAAACTTTTAGAAGTCTGCTCCACAGAGGGACATCGCTCCAGGGGCTAAGCAGGGATGGAGCCATCACAGGGACTGTGTGGTCTCAGCTCCCATGGGGTCACAGAAAGACTGGGCGGTGCCTGAATGTGGCAGAGCTCCTAGGTGTGGGAGCGGGGAAGCCGGCTGCAGAGACAGCCGAGGAGTGAGCTCTCAGCTCAGGGATGTCATAAACCATGGTCCCCAGCACAGTCGGCCAATGCTATTTGAGCAGGGACCCCATCAAGGGGCAGATCCAGGGAGACTCACCTTCCCGCTCTGGGAGAAACAGCAGGCAGGCATCTGCTGGGTTTGGAGACTCCAAACGGGGCTGTGTGCCAGAGACAGAAATGCTCAGTCACAGGCCGAGTGAGCACGGAGAGGGGCTGGAGACCAGGGAGACAGGGATGATTGAGCGCTTTTCTCTGAGGGCGCACAGAGGAGTGGCGGCCTGAGCTCTCCGCTCCTACAGGCGAGGGAATGGGAGGCCGCCATCTTCATTCCCGTCCTCCAGAGCTCTACGGAAAGCGTTCAGGGAACAAAAGCTCCGGAACGCAAACCGGAGCAGATTACTTAGCCTGGCTGATGGCAGGGGCAGCGCAATTCTGTCTCCAGCAAAGACATTTGAGATTCACTGCAACAGGCCCCTCCTGCAGAAGATCAGCAAGAACATCCAGCCAAGGCCAAGTTTACCGATCAATGCAAGCTGCAAAACTCCAGAGATAGGAGAATACAGCACAGAGAATTCACGGCTTTTTTTCACCCCCATAATTCTTTAGTCTTTCAAAGTTAAATTCTTTTAATTTGCATTATTTTTTTCAATTTTTAAAAATTTTTTCTTTTCTATTTTTACCTATTTTAACTATTTTATTTTATCAATACCTTTTAAAAGATCTTTTTGAATTTTCATTGTTAGAGTCATATTTTATCCCTTCATTGTATTTAACCTTATTTTTTGTCTACAAATAAGTTTTTCTTTCTTTAAAATCTTGGGATACAGTTTCTTCTAATAGGCCAAAATATACCCTAAATCTAGCATATGGCTTTTTCTAGTCTCCAGCCTGATTACATTCTCTCCTTTTTTTTTCTTTCTTTTTTCAAACAACTTCTTATCTTATCAATTCCTTTTTAAAAATCTTTTTAAATTTTCATCTTTATAGTCATATTCCGTCCTTTCATTGCATTTACCTGTATATACATATATGTATATATGGGCATATATGTGTGTGTGTGTGTGTATGTATGTATTTTCTTCTTTCTTTCTTTAAAATTTTGGGAGGCAGTTTCTTCTAACAAACCAAAATACAGCCAAAATCAAGTGTGTGGCTCTATTCTATTCACCAATCTAATCGTATACTTTTTTCCCCCTTTTCTCCCCCTGATTTTGGGTCTCTTCTAATATCGCTAGTGTATATTTTTCTTGGATCATTGTTACCCTCTTAGCATTTTGTCTCTCACTCGTCTATTCTTCTCTGGACAAAATGAACAATGCAGAGAAACTCAGCTCAAAAAAAAAAAAAAAAAAAGAAGAAAGAAAGAACAAGAGGCAGTACTAGCTGCTACTAGAGACCTAATCAATATGGTCATTAGTAAGATGTCAAAACTGGAGCTCAGAATGCCAGTTTTAAGATGCTAGCTGGGCTTGAAAAAGGCAAAGAAGATACTAAAGAATCCCTTTCTGGAAAAATAAAAGAACTAAAATTTAACCAACTTGAAATTTAAAAAGCTATTAATGATGTGCAATAAAAATTGGAGGCTCTTTCTTCTAGGATAAATGAGGCAGAAGAGAGAATTAGTGATAGAGAAGACCAAATGATGGAGAATAAAGAAGCTGAGAAAAAGAGGCAAACAACTACTGGATCACAAGGGGAGAATTTGAGAGATAAGTGATACTGTAAGATGAAACAATATTAGAATAATTGGGATCCCAGAAGAAGAAGAAAGAGAGAGGGAGGTAGAAGGTGTATTGGAGCAAATTATAGCAGAGAACTAATTTGGGGAAGGAAACAAGCATCAAAATCCAGGAGGCACAGAGAATCCTCCTCAAAATCAGTAAAATAGGTTAACACCCCATCATCTAATAGTAAAACTTACAAGTCTCAGAGAAAAAGAGGAAATCCTGAAAGCAGCGCGGGACAGGTCGTCTGTAACCTACAATGGTCAAATGGTAGAAATTGGCAGAAGATCTATCCCCAGAGACCTGGCATGCCAGAAAGGACTGGCATGATATATTCAGAGCACTAAACAAGAAAAAAAATGCAGCCAAGAATATTATATCCAGTTAAGCTGTCACTGAAAATAGAAGGAGAAATAAAAAGCTTCCAAAAACAAGCAAGCAAAAACTAAAAGAATTTGCAAACACCAAACCAGCATTACAGGAAATATTGAAAGGGGTCCTCCAAGCAAAGAAAGAGCCTAAAAGTGACAGACCAGAAAGAAACAGAAACAATATACAGTAACAGTCTCCTAACAGGCAATACAATGGCACTAAATTCATAAACTTTCAAAACTTACCCTGAATGTAAACAAGCTAAATGCCCCAATCAAAAAACACAGAGTATCAGAATGGATTAAAAAACAAGACCCATCAATATGCTGTCTGCAAGAAACCCATTTTAGACCCAAAGACACCTCCAGATTTAAAAGGGGGTAGAAAAAAATTTACCATGCTAATGAACATAAAAGAAAGCTGGGGTGACAATCCTTATATCAGAAAGATTAGATTTTAAGCCAAAGACTATAATAAGAGATGAGGAAGGACAATATATCGTACTTAAAGGGTCTGTCCAACAAGAAGATCTAAAAATTTAAAATATCTATGCCCCTAACATGGGAGCAGCCAATTATATAAACCAATTAATAACAAAATCAAAGAAATACATCAACAATAATACAATAATAGTAGGGGACTTTAATACCCCCCTCAGTGAAGTGGACAAATCATCTAAGCAAAAGATCAACAAGGAAATAAAGGCTTTAAATGACACACTGGACCAGATGGACACCACATATATACTCAGAACATTCCATCCCAAAGGAACAGAATACAGATTCTTCTCTAGTGCACATGAAACATTCTACAGAATAAATCACATCCTGGGTCACAAATCAAATCTCAGCTAGTACCAAAAGATTGGGTTCATTCCCAGCATATTTTCAGACCACAATGCTTTGAAACTAGAACTCAACAACAAGAGGGAAGTTGGAAAGAACTCAAGTACATGGAGGCTAAAGACCATCTTACTAAAAAATGAATGGGTCAACCAGAAAATAAAGAAGAATTTAAAAAATTCATGGAAACAAATGAAAATGAACCCACAACTGTTCAAAATCTTTGGGATGCAGCAAAGGCAGTCCTAGCAATACAAGCCTTTCTCAATAAACAAGAAAGACCTCAAATACACACCCTAACCCTACACGTAAAAGAGTTGGAGAAAAAACAGCAAATAAAGCCTAAACCCAGCAGGAGAAGAGAAATAATAAAGATCAGGGCAGAAATCAATGAAATAGAAACCAAAAGAACAGTAGAACAGATCAATGAAACTAGGAGCTTGTTCTTTGAAAGAATAAGATGATAAACTCCTGACCAGACTTATCAAAAAGAAAAGAGGAAGGAGCCAAATTAATAAAATCATGAATGAAAGAGGAGAGATCACAACCAACACCAAAGAAATATAAACAATTATAAGAACATATTGTGAGCAACTATATGCCAGCAAATTTGACAGTCTGGAAGAAATGGGTGCATTCCTAGAGATGTGTAAACTACCAAAACTGAAACAGGAAGAAATAGAAAACCTGAACCAAGCCATAACCAGTAAGGAGACTGAAGTCGTAATTAAAAATCTCTCAACAAACAAGAGCCAAGAGCCAGACAGTTTCCGAGGGGAATTCTATCAAACATTTAAAGAAGAATTAATACCTATTCTCCTGAAACTGTTCCAAGAAAATAGATATGGAAGGAAAACTTCCAAACTCGTTTTATGAGGCCAGCATTACCTTGATCCCCAAACCAGACAAAGACCCCATCAAAAAGAATGACAGACCAATATCCCTGATGAACATGGATGCAAAAATTCTCACCAAAATACTAGCCAATAGGATCCAACAGTACATTAAAAGAATTATTCACCACCACCATGTGGGACTTATTCCTGGGCTGCAAGGTTGGCTCAAACCACAAATCAATGTGATACAATACATTAATAAAAGAAATAACAAGAGCCATACAACACTCTCAATAGATGCTGAAAGAACATTTGACAGAGTACAGCGTCCTTTCTTGATCAAAACTCTTCACAGTGTAGGGATAAAGAGTGCATACCTCAATATCATCAAAGCCATCTAAGAAAGACCCACAGCAAATATCATTCTCAATGGGGAAAAACTGACAGCTTTTCCCCTAAGGTCAGGAACACGGCAGGGCTGTCCACTCTCACCACTGCAATTCAACATAGTACTAGAAGTCCTAGCTTCAGCAATCAGACAACAGAAAGAAATAAAAGTCATCTAAATCTGCAAAGAAGTGAAACTCTCACTCTTTGCAAATAATGTGGTTCTTTATGTGGAAAACCCAAAAGACACCCCTCCAAAACTGCTAGAACTCATATAGGAATTCAGTAAAGTGTCAGAATATAAAATCAATGCACAAAAATCAGTTGCAGTTCTATACACCAACAGCAAGACAGAAGAAAGAGAAATTGAGGAGTCAATCCTATTTACAATTGCATCTAAAACCATAAGATACCCAGGAATAAACCTAACCAAAGAGGCAAAGAATTTGTACTCAGAATACTATAGAGTACTCATGAAAGAAATTGAGGAAGACACAAAGAAGTGGAAAAACATTCCATGCTCATGGATTGGAAGAACAAATATCATGAAAATGTTTATGCTACCTAGAGAAATCTACACATTTAATGCAATCCCTATCAAAATAACATCAACTTTTTTCACATAAATGAAACAAATAATCCTAAAATTAATATGGAACCAGAAAAGAGCCTGAATAGCCAGAGGAATTTTGAATAAGAAAACCAAAGTTGGCAGCATCACAATTCCAGACTTCAAGCTCTATTACAAAGCTGTCATCATCAAGATGGTATGTTACTGGTACAAAAACAGACACACAGATCAGTGGAACAGAATAGACATCCCAGAAATGGACCCTCAACTCTCTGGCCAACTAATCTTCAACAAAGCAGGAAAGAATGTCCAATGGAAAAAAGACAGTCTCTTCAACAAATGGGGTTGGGAAAATTGGACAGTCACATGCAGAAGAATGAAACTGCTTCATTTCCTTACACCACACACAAAAATAGACTCAAAATGGATGAAAGACCTCAATTTGAGATAGGAATCCATCAAAAGCCTTGAGGAGAACACAGGCAGCAACCTCTTCAACCTCAGCCACAGCAACTTCTTCCTAGAATCATCGCCAAAGGCAAGGGAAGCAAGGGCAAAAATGAACTACTGGGACTTCATCAAGATCAAAAGCTTTTGCACAGCAAAGGAAACAGTCAACAAAACCAAAAGACAACTGACAGAATGGGAGAAGTTATTCGTAAATGTCGTATCAGATAAAAGGCTAGTATCCAAAATCTAAAAAGAACTTATCAAACTCAACACCCAAAAAACAAATAATCCAATCAAGAAATGGGCAGAAGGCATGAATAGACATTTCTGCAAAGAAGACACCCAAATGGCCAAAAGACACATGAAAAAGTGCTCAACATCAATCGGCATCAGGGAAAGACAAATCAAAACCACAGTGAGATACCACATCACACAAGTCAGAATGGCTAAAATTAACCAGTCAGGAAATGACAGGTTTGGCGAGGATACGGAGAAAGGGAAACCCTCCTCCACTGTTGGTAGGAATGCAAACTGGTGCAGCCAATCTGGAAAACAGCATGGAGGTTCCTCAAAATGTTGAATATAGAGCTATCCTTCGACCCAGCAATCGTATTACTGGGTATTTACCCTAAAGATACAAATGTAGTGATCCAAAGGGGCATGTACACCCAAATTTTTACAGCAGCAATGTCCACAATAGCTATATTGAAGAGCCTAGATGTTCTTAAACAGAAGAATGGATAAAGAAGATGTGGTGTATATATATACAATGGAATACCGTGCGGCCATCAAAAAAACAAATCTTGCCATTTGTAATGACATGGATGGAAATAGAGGGTTATTATGTTAAGCAAAATAAGTTAATCAGAGAAAGACAATTATCATATGATCTCACCAATATAAGGAATTTGAAAAAGAAGACAGAGGATCATAGGGAAAGGGAGGGAAAATGACACAAGATGAAACCAGAGAGGGAAACAAAACATAAGAGACTCTTAATCTCAGAAAACTGAGGGTTGCTGAAGTGGAGGTGGTGTGGGAGGGATGGAGTGGCTGGGTGATGGACACTGGGGGAGGGTATGTGCTATGGTGAGTGCTGTGCATTGTGTAAGAAGATGAATCACAGACCTGTACCTCTGATACAAATAATACATTATATGTTAATTTTTAAAAGATGAAGAAGAAAAGAAAAAAATAGGGGCGCGTGGGTGGCTCAGTGGGTTGGAGCCTCTGCCTTCAGCTCGGGTCATGATCCCGGGGTCCTGGGATTGAGCCCCTCATCGGGCTTTCTGCTCCACGGGGAGCCTGCTTCCTCCTCCTCTCTCTGCCTACTTGTGATCTCTGTCAAATTAATGAATAAAATATTTAAAAAAAAAAAAGAAAAAAGAAAAAAAACAGCTGAGAGCCCCTCCCCTTTAGATTGGGCCCATAAAGTGTAAAGGCAGAAATTAAGTCGAAGAGCAGAGCAGGCAAGAGGGCTTTCCCCATGGAGGTTATGGCTCTCATTCTGTGTCAGTTACACCAGCCAGCAGCACCACAATGGGGCCAAGGGCCAACTGGGGTCACCGGCACTGCCCACCTGATCAGGAGCAGTGGCACCACCTTGGAGACTCCAGCTCAGGTGGCTGCTCCCCATCTGAAATGACCCTAGGAGGAATTTGTTTCTTGCCTGGCACCAAGTAACCCTATTTCTCTTCCTTCCCTGCTGGTGACTGTCCTATGTACGGGAGGGGAGAGAACACCACCAAGACCCATTTAGTGGCTCTGGGCGCCCTTTCTGACCAGGAGATAGCATCTGATACCTTCTAGAGGTGGGATTGGCGACGGTAGTAAAGGGGAAGGCAAAGGAGAAGAATTAACTAATTTCTTTCCTCCTGTTTTGGAAATACAAGATAGCATGCTATCTTCCACACACTGTATGAAACCTGCTATAGATAATAATCAGAACACTGGCTATTATGATATCTATCCTGTACCCATTTCCTGTGAGAGAAAATGCTCCTCAACAGAGAACTGAGCATGGAATCAGGCTGGCCCATCTCTCTGGCCACAGTTAACAGTCCATCGGCGTCCCCCGTGGAGTTTTGTTTACCGACGTCAAGGGAGAGATGCCTCCTCTCCTCTGTGCACTCTAAGCGCAGCGGGTATTGGCCCACAGCGTGTGTAGCAATGTTCCCCACAGTACGGAGAAGATGATCCTAGGACCAACCCCACCTTTCCTTCCTGGTATATAGTTAGTAGGAACCAATTTATTTTTTTTCTTTTTATTTGTTTGGTTAAGCTCTTTTGCAACTTAATGAGTTGCTGACTTACCCAAGTACAAGTTAAAGAGCTAGGGAATCTCCAAATGCAGGCTGTGACCTTGACCCCAGTTTGATGACAGGGTGCCAGATATCACGAGCCAAGTACTCTTGTTTAGAAGGAAAATGCTCCTCTTACTAGAGCCCTTAAAAGTTAACTCTTTGAAGAGTTCTGAAGGACTGGCTGGAGGCACATCACCTGCCTCCTCAGACTCTTCTATGCTGAATGCCTTCAGTTGTCAACTGCTTTGAGGCACCATGTTGAAGGTGCATCTCCACGTATTGGAAATTCACTAGCCTTTTGATTAGTGGGTATTCGCTTCGCATTTGGCCATTCCACGGGTTGTGGGCACTGCCCTATATAAGCCTCTCCCTCCCTGTGAACCCTGGCTTGCATGGACCTGTCAATAGATCTTGCCCATCAGAGCCTGCCTGGTGGTAAATACAGAAAAATCAGCAGCCTAGTCAGTCCCAACTGGAACAGTTTCCAAATCTATGGTTCTAAACAAATGATGGCAACCTTCTGGGTCTCTGTTTCTTCCCCTATAAACAGAGGGTGCTGGACTAAGGGACACAAACTCCTTTTAATTCTACAAGTCTATTATGTTTCAATATGATGTGTAAACTAAAGTCTTGGCATTTGGCGCGAAATCAAGAAGCAGAAAATTGGTATGTTGAGCTCTTCCACCTGAGCAAACACTACGCCCACAAAGTGTAAATTCCCACCAGCAGGGAAACAATAGGACCACCCTTGGAGTAAGAGAGGTGACGTTCGATCGTCTTGGGCCTCCGGGGAGGAGAACTTTCTCAGCAGCAAGTAAGACTACCACTGCCAGATGTCAGGATCACTGAAACCAATGGGAAACGGGAGCCTAAAATAGAATTTTACAGGTAACATCAGCACCTTATCAGGGAACTAAGTTTGCATGGTGGATTTGATAGAACTACTTTTTTTTTTTTTTTTTGAGTACCCTTCAGTCTCATTGTTATCTTTTGTGATGTGGGGAGAAAAGTGGTAAGAAAATTGGGAAGTATTAAGAAAAGAGGTCGAGTACACATGAAAATCAACTTGGCTGAGTACAGAATTCTTTTAGATGCTTCTCCCAAGTGTTCTGACCGTGCTACGAAGAGGTCAGAAGTCAGCCTGGTATTTGTTCTCCCATCAATAACGTGTTTGGGAGGTTAATCATTTCCTACCTAGATACTTGCAGCATTTCTGGGTTTTGTCCTTGTAATTAAAAAAAAAAGTCATTAGTATGTGTCTAGGTGTGGGTCTTTTGAGATTGATTTTCTTTGAAATATGTAAGCCCGTTCAGTCTATGTACTCTGGTCTCTTTTTAGCTTGGAAATGTTTTCCTCAGTAAAGTTATTATCCCTTCTGTTTCTATTCTGGAGTTTCCCTAAGTAACACTATACTTCTTAAATTGGATTCTCATTCTCTTTCTCAGTAGCTCTTTTTTCAGTAATTCTTTGGTCATTTCATTCCTAATTCAATGTTCTTTTCCCATACATCCCAGTTGAGCTTGCAGGATTAACCTCCAAACCACTGATTCCATTGTCTACACTGTCAGTTTTGCTGATTTCCACATCCACCATGATGGCATTTAATTCTTCTACTGCATTTTGGCCATACATCCTTACCTATCTCATCTGTCTTCATAGCTCATTTGTTTTTAAGATTTTATTTATTTATTTATTTGATAGAGACCAGCGAGAAAGGGAACACAAGCAGAGGGAGTGGGAGAGGGAGAAGCAGGCTGCCCACTGAACAGGAAGCCCAATGCGGGGCTCGATCCCAGGACCCTGGGATTATGACCTGAGCCAAAGGCAGACGCTTAATGACTGAGCCACCCAGGCACCTCCATAGCTCATTTTTTTTAAAGATTTTATTTATTTGACAGAGAGAGAAAGAAAGAGAGAGGGAGAGAGCAAGCGCATAAGCAGAGGGAGTGGCAGAGGGACAGGGAGAAACAGGCTCCCTGCTGAGCAGAGAGCCCATGCAGGACTCACCCAGGACCCTGGGATCACTACCAGAGTTGAAGGCAGACACCCAATTATCTGACCCACCCAGGCACCCATCTTCATAGCTCATCTTGTTGACTTTTTTTAAGACCTGATTTTTTTTTTTTTTAAGAGAAGTTCCAGGTTTACAATAAAATTGAGAGGAAGATGCAGATTTCCAAAATACCCCTTGCCTCCACACTCGCACAGCCTCCCTCATGATCTATACCGCTCACCGGAAGGGTACATTTTTCCCCAGGAGGAGGCAACACGGACACATCATAACCCCCCGGGGGTCCATAGGGTGTTCACCTCAGGGCTCACTCCTACTCTTTTACACACTATGGGTTTCGATAAAATATATAGTGACCAATATCCATCATTAGAATAGCATATAGAGGGGCGCCTGGGTGGCTCAGTGGGTTAAGCCTCTGCCTCCGGCTTGGGTCATGATCTCAGGGTCCTGGGATTGAGCCCCGCATCGGACTCTCTGCTTCGTGGGGAGCCTGCTTCCTCCTCTCTCTCTCTTTGCCTGCCACTCTGCCTGCTCGGTCTCCCTCTGTCAGATAAATAAATGAAATCTTAAAAAAAAAAAAAAGTTTTAGAATAGCATATAGAGTATTTCACTACCCTTAAAAATCCTCTGTGCTCTGCCTGTATCTCCCACCACCTCAGTCTGGCAAACTTTGACCCTTTCACTGCTTCCTAACTGTGCCTTTTCCAGGCCGTCACTGGGTATGTAGCTCTTTCAGATGGACATCTTTCAAAGAGAAATATGCATTTTAGGTCCTGCTGTGTCTTTTCATGGAGCGAGAGCTCACTTCTTTTTAGTGCTGAATCATACTCTGTTTTCTGTATGTGCCTCAGTTTATTTATCCGTTCACCTACCAAGGACCTGCTGCTTGCTTCCAAGTTTTAGCAATTTGATCCGTAGTCAGACGCGTTATCCATTGCGCCACTGGCCCTGTACCAAGTTTTAGCAATTTGAATAAAGCTGTTGTTAAAATCCATGTTCAGACTTTCAGGCGGACCTAAGTTTTTAACTCCTTTGGGTAAAGACCAAGAAGCATGTCGTAGGAGAATGTCCAGTTTTGCAAGACACCATCTTGCTCTTGTCTTAGAAATCAGTGGGTAATTCCTTACCTCTGATAGGCAGTTGGGAATAAAAGGGGCTTTTGTAAAGCTAGTGGATAAACACTACGGCATTTATTAATCCAAGCACTTAAACGTTGTTCACTTTTCAAAATGTGTGCTAAACTTTACAAAACGTTTGCTACAAAAAATTATTATATGGCAAAACTACCTAGCAAAGCAATGAACTATATGGGATAAATTCAGATATTTCTCAATAAATTTGTCTTAATTAAAAAAGAAAAGGAATCGCCTCACTCGCTCTTCATCCGAATCTTTTCTTTGTGTGTGGTTTTCTGTCATTCATAAAGACCATGTCTTCTAGTCAAAGATAATCTTAAATTTCTCTTGTGTTTCCTATGGCATACCTATTTTGAAAGTTGGCTCCTTTTCAGTCTTTAGAAATACCCCTTTCTCTTTTTCGTAAGCTATGTCTTAGTTGTTCCTATTCACCACCCCTCAAATAAGGGGGTATTAAGCAAACTAGTGATGTTTTTGGAATATTTACCACATGTCTGATAGTTTATAAATATATCAGCATATAAGTTTGGGCTTTATTCTCATATACCCCAACACCTTACACTATAGAAAAAAGTCTGTCTCCCACCCACCCACCCAAAGTCCTGGCTCTGTTAGCTGTAAGGAGGTGCCAACAGCTCCTTCACACTTCTGGAGGCCCTGAAGAAATTGCCTCTGTATGAGGCATAGTTTAGGAATTCTGAGTCCATGCAGAAGCATCCAGAACTACTCAAGACTGGGAGAGGTTTAGAACCTGCTTCTTGAATGGGTTTGCTGAAAGTTCCAGCCCAGAGAGGGGGTGAATGCTCCGTGAGCTGTGGGATCTGAAGTTTCTGCAGGTGATAGAAAGTGACTCCCTGTTTACATGAAAGAGGCTTAGGTCTGGGACACATGAGCTTCACAGCAGGCCTGCTATGTGGGCAGTAGCTCTGGTGAGCGGTGAAGACCAGGCTTCTACAGAGGCTCGGCGGCAGAAGAAGCAGCATCAAGGGCAGTAACCACAGAGTTTAAGAACAAAGGGCTTGTTCCCCATTTGGGGGTCTACATAAGCCAACTGGTATTAAGTTTCTCGCTGGCTTTGGTAAGTGGAGTGTTCAGATCCAAATTTTATTGCATTACGAATAATCAAGAAATGTGACTTTCATTGCACTTGGGTTCTGGGGAAGAAGTCATCCTGATGGCACGTGAAGCATTCCCGGGAAAACTCCGAGTAATCCTGCCAGGCAGGATTGTCATGTTATGGGACGGAAACAAAGGTACAAAGTCAGGAATAATTTTCCCAAGGTCCACAGCCCATGGCTCAGAGTCAGTATTCAAAGCTAGGACCACCAGATGGCCAAGGTCTTAACCTCTGTATGTCATTACTCCAGGCTTTGAGCGTTATGTAAGTCTATCTTTTTGTGTGTGTCTTCCTAGGAATTTCAGCAGGAAGTTAAACTGCAAGCTTCCTTGTATATTTTGCAATATACTTTTTCTTCTTATAGCATTTGGACTTTGGATTGTCCCTGAAAGTTGATGGAAAATGCTGATTTATAAGCAAGAGAAAAGCTTACTTATTAATCTTAGGAGAGAGAAATTTCTAGATTTTACCAATTAAGGGGCAGTACCAAAAAAAGAAAGAAGGAAAAAGGAAAAAGAAACAAAGTCAAAATCAGGGAAGAAAGGAGAAGTTACTGCACTGTTTGGAGCAATGAGCCTTGAGAAAGATAGGAGGTAACAGACCCTACATTTAAGGGGACTTCACATTTGAAGATGACTGAAGAATTTGCAGAATAAAATAGCAATGCCAAATATTTTTGCTTAGGTTTAATACATAGCTATATCAATTTCCAAGGCTTAGATGGAAGCAATGTCAGAGTTGGGCTTTGTATATTTTATAGTCCTGGCTACTCACCAAGTAAGACTCATACTAATAGTTAGTTATCAGGTTGTTGTTTTTAGTGAGGTGTAATTTTATAACAAACCTGAGTAGCGTTTATAACAAATGCTCTATTGTCCTCTGCACTGTTTTCTGCTGTAGGTGAAATAACCATGTTGGATGATGGGGCCGCTCTGCCCTCCGAAATGTGTGCTCCTTGAGAGCACAGGCAAGGCAAGGCGCAGAGAAGGAATATTCCCCACATAGGATGACCTTCTAGCTTTAAATGCTCGTTTTCTAGTTCCCAAACAGCCCATGGCTACACATGGAGAAATTGTTACCATGCGTTTCGTGAAGGAAAAATGCAGTCTTTAAGTCCCAGTTCTCTAGAGGATATCGAATGATCCTAAGGAAAACCACAAAAGCAGGTCAGCCTCTGACTCTAAATTTCAAAGAAAAAGGGGAGTGGTGGAAGAGTCAAGGCTGCTAGAGAATGTGGTGATGCACAGTCAGAAATCGTTGTACATAAATATTTAGTATTTTTCCTCATCCCTCAAGTGAGTCATTGTTTCTTTATTACAAATCATATCGCTGCTCGTTTCATTTTTTTAAGTTTTTTATTTTTTCAGAGTAACAGCATTCATTATTTTTGCACCACACCTGGTGCTCCCTGCAATCCGTGCCCTCTCCAATACCCACCACCTGGTCCCCCCAACCTCCCACTCCCCACCCCTTCAAAACCCTCAGGTTGTTTTTCAGAGTCCATAGTCTCTCATGGTTCATCTCCCCTTCCAATTTCCCTCAGCTCCCTTCTCCTCTCCATCTCCCCTTGTCCTCCATGCTATTTGTTATGCTCCACAAATAAGTGAAGCCGTATGATAACTGACTCTCTCTGCTTGACTTATTTCACTCAGCATAATCTCTTCCAGTCCTGTCCATGTTGCTACAAAAGAGGGGTATTCATCCTTTCTGATGGAGGCATAATACTCCATAGTGTATACAGACCACATCTTCGTGGCCCGTTTCTAAGTGTACTATCAAGGCAGTTTTGTAAATAGTAGGATGAAAACTGGCTAATATACAGTTGCTTACACAAAACCCAAAGTGCCCACACTATCCAAGGCATCTGATTCCAGAGGCAGGGGGCAGAAACAGCCTGGATCTAAGGTATAAGGCACACCATGGCCAAGTGGGCTGTCACAATCCGACACACAGCGTGACATACTGTTCATCTCCAAAAATGCGTGCCACTTGTCATGAAATTCTGGATGTTGTACCTTGGATCACATGTATGTAGTTACATGTTTAAATATAATTTATGACCCCACCAGTCTTGAACAGGGAATGAATGAGCAAAGAATATATACACAGAGTTCTGCCTAATTCCTTCAAGCCTGTGGCAAAGTTATTCCCTCCTTCCCAGCCTCTGCACCTTCTCTCTGACCAGCCACAATGTAGTATCATTTAAGTCAATAATATGGGTTATGAAGTCCCCATTCATAACGTGTGTACTTTGAGATTCAAAACTAAAGCAAAAGATGAGGCACGTAGTTATTTTCACCCAGGCACAGAGCACATGATTTATTAGTAAAAATTCTCATATGGCTTTTTTTTTAGGGGGGTAAGATGATGTGTAATTTGCCCCCAAATCCACAAACCAAGACCTTATTAGGATTATTTAATTCTAATTTTTCCTTAATAGTGGGAATGAAAAATCAACACTGCTCTTCCTAAAAACAATTTGGCAATATAAATCAAGTCTAAAGAATGTCTGTACTCATGGTCTGTACTCTGGGAAATAGGGCTATAGGAAATAACCAGGGATGTGGACAAAGATTTAAACACAAAGATGTTTATCAAAGTCTATTAAAAACAGAGAAAATTGAGGGGGAGGGAATATCTAAATGTCCCAAAATAAGAACATAGTTAAAGTATGATCTTTGTATGAAAGAATATTATGCAGCAATTGAAAAGCATGTCAGAAAAAATATGACAATATTAATATACTCAAAAGGAGAAGTAGTCATGAGTAAAAAAATGAAGACATTATACTGTCTTCTACTATGAGCCTGATAATATAATCCTTATGTATTGAATCAATAGTGAAAGAAATATTATATTGGTCATTATTGCTGGGTGGTGCTGAATCTATTTTCTTTTTTGTATTTTTTTTGTATTTTCCACAATGTCTACAGTGATCTTGTATTAGTTTCATAATCATAAAAAATAATAAGGTATTGTATCGGTGCAGGAGGTATGAAGCCTTGGAAGTTTCTCTACATATGTAGCTTTTAGAATAGTGGTACGTCGAAAGAGACCCTTAAGGACAGAGAACAAACTGAGGGTTGCTGGAGGGGAGCTGGGAGAGGGATGGGCTACATGGGGGGGTGGGGATTATTAAACAAGGCACTTGTAGTGATGAGCACTGGGTGTTAAGTGTAGGTGATGAATCACTAAATTCTACCCTTGAAACCTATATTACACTATATGTTAACTCACTAGAATTTAAATAAAAATTTGGAAGAAAAACAAAATTATAAAATAAAATAAATTAAATTAAGAAGTGGTACAGTAACCTCACTCGGGAACTCAAAAGCCCTCAACAGTAGGGAAAATGCCCTAATGGGCTCCAGGAGCTTTGATGTATAAACTACTCAAGGTCTTCTCCGAAGCCAAGGACACATTCTCCATAGACAAGAGGCTCATGAACACCCTCCGTTAGTATGCATATGCCTATCCCATAAAACGTGACCTGGTAAGTCATTTTCAGCCAAATCTGAAAGGGGGGCAGAGGGCCCCAGGTAACATAAGGCGCCCAGAACATGTCTGAAGCTCTGACAGGTGCAAACAACTCCACTTGTCTAAATATAAATTCACTTAGGCAGTTTGGAAACAGTCTTCCCCACTTTCTATTCTGATCAGGCAGAAGAATGTTCTCTTCTTTAATTCTGACTCTTGATGCTGGTTATTTATACTTAGACACACTGTGCAATAACTGTTCTTATTAGAAAGTTAGAATGTTAAGAAGAAAAAAAAATTTCTCTTTCAAAACCTAGAATGAAGTTAAGACCAAGGTCTGGGCTGTTTTTGAAGTGTGTTCAGTTGAGAAAGAGATAAGATATTAATAGTATTTTTTCAAACTTTCGGGAGGAACAAACAGCTGGTGTTAACACATGCATAAAGAAACATTGTCTAATATTTAAGCCAGAAAAAAGTCTTAATTCTTAATCAGTAGAGTGGAAATTCTTTGGAGGAACATATAGAACTCGGCTCCTTTGCCAATTCCTGCCATGCTTTCTCCCATCAGCCCCAAACTCTGACTCCCCCTTCAGGATCCCGCTCAATGCTCACTTCCCTAGAAGCCTCAGACATGAAATGACCTTCACTTTCCTCCCCACCTCCGCGACCACACATGCGCAGTCCTCCTCTTGGCTCCCAAATTACAGAGGATTACCTTCTACACATTTATCCTATGTCGTTACTTATTAACCTAAGAGCTTCTTGAAAGTAAGATTATATTTCACTGATTTTCTGGTTTCAGGACCCCAGTTTACAGTAGTTACTCAACAATGTGTTGTTAAATGAATAAATAAATGTATAAGAGAGGATTGAGGAAGTCACAGATGAGCCCAAGAGCAAGGAAGATGGCCACCAAACAGCCATTTATAGCCACCAAAAGCAAAGTTTATGGGAAAACGATAATTAGCTTTGCTTAGCTTCTGCTGGGTTTTTGGTTTGTTTGTGTGTGGGGCGGGGGGGTTGGCTTACTAGATGAAATTAAGACTTAAATTCAATGCCAGATATTACAAAAGGGACTTGGGATGCGTTGACTGAAAGGTTGACACTAAGTTTTTACTTTTTTTCTGCTAAAAATGAGGGTAAAGCAAGATCGTATAGAACGAAGGGCCAGTCCAGATCTCAGGTTCCAGGGCCTTGGCTGGACCTGCCGAGTTGAGCTGGAACAGTCCTCCAGACCTCACATCCCAGCTCTACTCTGATTGCTAAGGAGACTGTGCTTGCTTCAAACTCACAGACGCCACAGTCCTGCCTACCAAGTCTGTGGTGAGCCACAACTAAGTTTAGCACCACTCCCCTGCTCTGAAATAGTCTCTAAACCACAGGGCGAAATGATTACCCATGGTTTCCTAGATCTATGTAAGGAAGATGCTTCCAAACCTTAATGCTATAAGGTTGTATTTACTTGCCCCAACTCCTTCCCGGTTTGGTTCAGATCACCCTTTGCCTGAATTCATTTTGCAACACCAGTTGGCTCTTCGTCTTTGCCCACTCCTCTAGCATGCTCACCACGCTTGAGAAATGTAGCCAACACTTGGCTTCAAAAACCAACCTACTCATCAGCTAATAAAAGGGGTTTAGAGTTGGCAAATGGAATACTGAATAGAAACCTTATTTGCCAACCGCCTACCAATAGCTGATTTCAGAGGTGGTCCCTATCAGATATTCCCATCAAAAGAGAAGGAAGAAGACTAATAATTGCCCCCTCAGACAGGGAGACAGTGTCGTGAGCTGAAGGCCTGTATTGGATCAAGGCAACCTATCAGTGTTTTAGTTTTACATTTCTAGTAAAATTAGAATTTGCTTTCATATCCCTGAAAAGCAGAAAGTCCCAAATGCCATGTTCAACATAATGAATTGTCCTAAAGCTAAATATATCCAATGTGAAGGAATGGCCTTTACTCTGAATTATGTTCATTACTTTGTTTTTATATTTGCTAAAGAATATTTTTTAAAACATAAAATATTGGTAACAGAAGATGGTAATTTTAACATCTTGGCACTTTAACAAGCTGGCAACCCTCTGTTGATTTTCAAAATTCATTAAAACTAGAAAACTAAGGGCACCTGGGTGGCTCAGTGGGTTAAGCCTCTGCCTTCTGCTCAGGTCATGATCTCAGGGTCCTGGGATGGAGCCCATATTGAGCTCTCTGCTCAGCAGGGAGCCTGCTTCCCACTCTCTCTGCCTGCCTTTCTCCCTACTTGTGATCTCTCTCTCTGTGTGTCAAACAAATAAATAAAACCTTAAAAAAAAAAAAACTAGAAAACTAGGATGCTCATCCCTAAAGTGACTAGCTCAGAGAGGAGCACCAAGGGGATTAATATGATCATGTGAATATGTATTTAAACTGATCTCATCTGAGAGGGAGAAGCTGGTCTTTTTTGGGTTTATCATTCTCTGCAGACCTCAAGGTGTATCACAGAGATCGTAGGGGCCCTGCAGGTACAGGTAGTTGTGGCAGATTCAAGTCAGGTAATTTCCTCTGAAATATACCTACCTATATACCTAAATATGTGGTACTCTGTGTGATGGCCCCAGTAACAACTTTTTTTTTTTAAAGGTTTTACTTATTTATTTATTTGAGAGAGAGTGAGAGTGAGAGAGGACAAGTGGGGGGTGGGGGTAGCTGAGGGAGAGACCCCATGGGGGAGGGGCCTCCATCCCAGGACCCTAGGGTCATGATCTGCGCCAAAGGCACAGGCTAACCGACTGAGTCACCCAGCCGCGCTCCACCCCCTTCCCTATAACAACTTTATAAGACCAGGTTACTGTAAGGCTTTCACAGTAACACCTGGAACCCCGACCAGCACAAAGCCAGCATCAGAGATTACTTATTTTCGACACTGTCATTAGAGCTGGAGCTACGCATCCCAGAGAGCCTCCACCTAACACGGAGGCAAACTGCACTTGGCATTCTCCAGCGGCCTCTCAGGGATTGGCAAATGATGGGGAAATTAACGGTCATGCGTGAAGCCCCTGGCTAAAGCGCACGACGACGGTGGACGGCTGGACAGCGCGGATGCAACCGCAACTACTACTGCGCCTGTGGGAAGGCTTTGCCCGGCCAGGACTTTGCTTGGGAAGAGGGCGTTTGGCAAGCTGCCCGCGTGCCAGCCTTCTTGCTGTAACGGGACGCTCTTCTATAGGAAAGTGCCTCTGTCCCCTGGCGCCCGGCCCCACGCGTCTGATGAAACAGTGACCCCGCTGCCCCCTCCCCAGCCCCTGGCCCGCAGCCCTATCACTCCCGGCGCGCAGCCAATCACGTGGCGAAGCGATGCTCTCCAAGACCGCGGCTCCGTGGCCATTGGTCGACGGCTCGCGTCCCGAGCGCGCCCATTGGCCGCGGGGGGCGTTCACGTGGAAGGGGTTCCGGGATGGCTTCCCAAGTGGGGAGAGGTGCTGGAAAGTTAAAGGGAGCAGCGGGGAAGCTGGGAGCCTGAGTCTGGGTGACCCGCCACGGAGAGGAGGCGAGCGAGCTGCTCTCGCGCACGGACGGATGCGTCTGCCCGCCAAGGGCGCGGACCTGAGTCCCGGCCCCTGCTCCTGCGGTCGCCGCCGCTGCCCCTGCTACTCCCGCGCGGATGCTGCCGCGGGCTGGCGCCTGTGGGCATCGGGGCTTATGAGCTGCACCAGGTACGTCCCTCCCCAAGCCCTCGAGTCCCAGCGCGGGGCTGAGAAACGGCGGCGAGGGGCGCGCAGTGGAGACCTTCTTTGACCCCTGTCACCTGCACGTTCACCGCCCAACTTGCAGTTGCACTCCGGGGGTGGGCCACTCTAGACGGGGCTGAGGAGGACGTTGCTTCCAGGTGGGAGGCGGTTGCTTCCAGGTGGGAAGAACAACCCAGGGACCAGAGGTGGGATGGAGCCTGGCTGGACCCACGTGTTCCGCTTTCGTGCGGGTCTGGCCGCCAGGGGTAGTTGGCGGTGGCTGGGGCTGAAACTATTGTACCGAGTTCGAACCTGAGACAAGGCACTTCCCGCCTGGGACCCGACACTCCCCGAGGGTGTCCCCGAAGTTGGGCGGTGGGGCCTGGAGTACAAGGAAAAGTAGCCTCCACTTTCCCCGGGTCTTGGGTTCCCCGTAATACGCAAGGAAATACACTTGGGAGTCTCTCAGGTCGCCGAGGGCGATGGGGTACAGAGCCAGCCCCGGTTCGCGGTCTCCGGTCCCCAGGCAGGGGCTGTCCCGGGCCGGCGGGGGCGAAGCTGCCGCGCGGGGACGCTCGCGCGGCGCGGCTTCGACCGGCGTTGCCCTGCCGCCCCGCCCTGGTGTGATAACTTGGGCTCCTCCTCCTTGTCCTCCAACCCCTGCGGGCCGTGTCTCCCGGAACGGAGCGCCAGCCCTGCCTCCCGGACACACGACGCTCACGTAGTCGGTGGCAGGAGCTTCCCCTGCCACCTCCCTCCAGGCTCTCCGATGCAGCGAGCCAGCTGGAGAGGGGGCTTCCCCACGGCCCAAAAGGTGGGTGCGGGACAAGGCGCAGCGGGCTCACGGAGCTCACGGCGTGGGGGGGGCGGGGTGCAGGCTGGTTGGACCGAGGGGGGCAGGGTCGCATTGACCTGTGCGATCTTCCAAATCTGGAAGCCCGGGCCGGCCTCCTGCCCCCCACCCCACCCCGTGCCCTGTTCCTGCCACTCTTTCTGAACCAGAAAAGTGGGTGTGGAGGGGACTTGCTAGCCAAAGAGAGGGTATAGGTCCTGGAACGACATACCAGAAGAGTTGGAGGGGATTGTTTATACCAACAATACCAGGGGGGTATTATTTACTGCAGAAGGGGTGAAAACTTAGGACAGACTTGACTTGAAGACTTGGAGAGTTGCCAGAAGGTGGTGGAGCCTGTGGTCTGTGTGGCCAGGCCTCCCTGGGAGCCTCAGGGTCTGGGAGAAGAGAAGTTAGGGCTTTGAGCAGGGGTGGGGAGAAGAGGAAATGGTTCATATGGTGGGGCTGTCCAGCAGCCAAGACTAAAGTGAAGACAGCCAGTGGACGCCCCACAAAAGTAAAGTAGAGGTATTTAAGAAGTGAGAGGGAAGAAAAGAAGTTAGTGGGCATTATTGGCAACCCCGCGTCGGAGCTAGAAGGGACTTCCGAGGAGAAGGCCTAAGCCCAGAAAGGTTCAGTCAGTGACTTGCTCCAAGTGGCACAGCTAGGGGGAGGCCTTCCTAGGCTACTGCTCTGTGTTATGTGTTGGGCGTTGTTCCGTGGTAGGTACTGTAATAAGCAGTGTGTGTGCGCACGTGTGTGTATCTCAGATGCTTTAGATGGTGACAGAACAGAAGAGCGCAAGTGAATTTTAAGACTGTGAATAAAGGCCCCAGTGGTCACAGGACAGAGGAAAACATGTCAACTTTGGGGCGCCTGGGTGGCTCAGTGGGTTAAGCCTCTGCCTTCCCCACGGGTCATGATACCCAGGTCCTGAGATCGAGCCCCACATCGGGCTCTCTGCTTGGCGTTGAGCCTGCTTTTCCTTCTCTCTCTGCCTGCTGCTCTGTCTACTTGTGATCCCTCTCTCTCTCTCTCTTTCTCTCTAAAAAAAAGAGAGAAAAAAAAGAAAAAAATGTCAACTTTATTTATACTGCGTCAGCCAAATCTTTTGGGAGGGAGTAAAGCAATGCCAAAGTGTGGATGGACAGGTCTGTTAAAAAATATAACCCGGGGAGAAAAAAAAAAAGTATAACCTGGTCATCTGGGTGAATGCTTATTACCTCGTGTCGTTCTGGTGTTCCTGGTGGGTTCTTGGTGCATCTAATTTTTCTGTCTTTTCCTATGAGAGTATGAGAATGGAGGGGAGGAATGTCTTGGGCTCGATACCAAAAAAAGATTTACTTCCTATAAAAGGCACAGCCCAAAGCCAATAGCTCCACTGCCTGAAACTGTGAAGGTCATGTGCTGATTCTCTGTGCAAGTTTATTGTTTCTCCAGAAACACACCATAACCTGACAAGCTGTCTTGAGAAGGTGCGTTGTTTGTCTCTAGTGGAACAGGGAAAGTATTACGCAAAACTATCCCTGTTCGCTTCACTTTTCATGGAGTGCTAGGGTTTGCCGCCTTCTGACCAGGAAAACTGAAATCCACCGTTAGGCATTCCCCATTTGCCCAGGGGCAAAAATGATCTCCGAGGCATCTATGTGGAAGTCAAGTTTTTGAGACTCTGAATAACACTCATACTCACAGGACCTTGTCGTGCAGCGAACCGCTATTGAATCCTGCGTCATACTGTGCTGGTTCAAATATGGGTCCGTGTCTTCTCCTTCTGGCCTTTCCCCTGGCCAACCTTGGTGACTCATATTTCTCGGCCTGGGAAACGGCTGAGCAGCTAGGAGAACATGTCAGGAGAGGGAGGCCCGAGGTGCAGCCTATGCACACTGTGTTGGCACTGATCATTTTTATGTCATTTTTTGGATAAAACACCTGTCCAGGTGCCTTCCTTTCAGAGACTTTGGAGACTTACCTTGTCCATCTCCATTGCTAGGAGTGCTTCTGGGGGATGATGATCCCTGTCCCAGCCCACTGGGAAATTCCTGAGCAGAGGGCCAGGAAGGCCCACATCAAATCAGCATTTGGGTACCCTGATTATCGTAGAAGGATCTGGTTCATCAAAGCTGGAATCTACCCGTGAGGATAGGCAAGTGGCCAACAGTCAGATCGTACCCTGATTGAGACCGCTGGGATTCATTCCTCACCTCCAGTTACGGTGTCACTTAAATAGCGAAGGGATTCTGGGCAGTGGTTGCTTAGCAGGGCCCCTGAGGCTGAAGCCCTCTTGGTAACCCTTCGGCACCAAGTAGTGAACTTTTTGCCTTTCGTGGAAGAATTGTTGCAAAACCAATGAGGCTCTAGGGAGTGCCAGTGGAGTTGTTGAGTTAGCTAGCACTGACCAGAACCTCACCTTCCGACCCCCAGCTCTGCTGGTTCTGACAGTCCGGTCATAAAAGGGATCTCAGGGCCAAAAGGACACACACTGGGTCCAAAGAGTGAAACTTTGCTAAGGTCTTCAGCTACCGTCTTTTTCATCCATAAGATTAAAAGCCCAGAGTGGCTATAGTTAACTACAAGTGAGCAGATTCTTTCACTGATCGGCTTGTTTTAGAATTCTCTTTCCAAAGTATCTTGAGAGTTTCCCAACCTTTTTCTAATGAGCTGTTTGAACGTTGTGTGGAGAAGCATGGATGAGGTGCGGGAAATCACGTATTGAGGTTGGTTTGCAGGCTTGAAGGGATAGAGAAGAGGTTGGAGAATTTACAGTTGACCTTGTGCTGACTCAGGCAAGGAGGAAGGGCTGCAGGGTCAGAGGAGGAACCCAGCCGCCTGCAGTTCACGCCCACATGGTCAAGGGTAAGCAGAGGGGGAGGGGCTGAGATGCAAGGCTTTGCCCACTTTGAGGGTATTTTTAATCCACATTTAATTTAAAAAAAATTAAAACAACTACCTGTGTTAACATTAGACTGAAAGTATAATTCCAGTGCATTCTAACGAAGTTTTGCAGTGGGGGAATGTAAAACTTAAGTACTTTGTAACTACAGGGTGGTTTGTTTGTTTTTCACATTGAACCCGTTAGCCAACCCGTGTAAAGCTACATTGCCCATTTCAGTGAGAACTTTTCCTTTGCAGAACAATTGCCTGGCTACAAGAACAGATAATAGAAAGCAAATTTGCTCCGAAAATTTTCACTCATTGATTTTGTTAGAGGGGAAACAGTAAGACAAATGTCCTTTAAAGTGGATGTTTAGATAAGTACACTGTGGCTATAAATTACTGTTTTGTGTCTCTGAATGTGTGTTTTTCCAGTCAGTCATCACCAAGTGGTTCCCTGCATCCTAGGGAATGATTATATTTCTTTTGGAAAATGGGATCAAATCCAATGTGTCTTTGTTCTTATTGTTCTTTATGTATTTGGTTAATCAAAATCAGAAGTTGAAAATGAGATGTTTATTGGACTGAACCAGTGGTCTCAGCTTCTGGCAGAAGACAAGCAGCATTTTGCCTTTTGATTCTCCTTCACTACTACCATTACCCTGAAGCCCCCCACCAGTGGGCAGGAACTAGGGGGGCCTGCGAGCAGGCACCCCCAAAAAAACACCACATACCTACCCTTTGCCATAGTGAGGGGGGAGAGGCTTGGGACCTAATCTAGATCCTGTGTTCTGTGGTTCGCAGACTAGAGTTTAATACTGGTTTCGTCCCTGACTTCTCCAGGTAGCCCACTGTAACTATCAAATCAGAATATAAATTTGCTATGGTAATTAGATGAGAAAAATGGCTTGGCTTTAGTGAGGCTATAGTGTTGGATGGGAGAGGTTTTTGGCAAGTCTTAAATATTTGAGGCATTTTATTAGATACTTTTTTTTTCTCCCTGATTATAGAAGTGATGTTATTTTAAAAAATACAAGAAACAGAACACAGGAAAACAAATTTCCTGAAATGCCTTTACCTGGATTTTCTTTTCTTTTTTTTTTTTTTTTAAGATTTTTATTTGCCAGAGATCACAAGTAGGCAGAGAGGCAGGCAGAGAGAAGGGGGGGGGGGGCAGAGAGCTAGATCCCAGGATCAGCCTGATCCCTAACATCATGACCTGAGCCCAAGGCAGAGGCTTAACCCACTGAGCTACCCAGGCGCCCGCCACCTGGATTTTGTAACAGTTTTAAGTATATCTCTGGTCTTTTTTCTGTACATATACCTAATACTTTTCCCTACAAGTCTAGTCTCTATGTACAATTTTATCTTCTCTATTTTTTACATTAACAATATATTATAACTTTTTTCCATGCCACTTAAACCTTTTTTCCAAATACTGGTTTTAGTAATGATACAAAATTTTATCGCTGGATGTTGTATACCTAATTTAACCAGATACTTATTACTGGTTCTTAGGTTTTCTCACCTTTTCCTCCCTATGTTGCTGCATTGGACATTTTAGTACATTAACCCCCATGCATTAATTCCTTAAGATTAATACCTGTATGTGATATAACCAAAAATGATACAAAGATTTAGAAAGGTGCTGATTTAGACTAATCCATGTATTCATATTATTTTTTAAGTTTTTTTTTAATGATTTTATTTATTTGTTTAAGAGAGAGCACAATGAGGGAGGAGGGTCAGAGGGACATGGAGAAGCAGACTTCCTGCCAAGCAGGGAGCGCAGCTGGGACTTAATCGCAGGACCCTGAGATCATGACCTGAGCCAAAGGCAGTCACTTAACTGACAGAGCCACCCAGGTGCCCCTTCATATTATTTTTAAAAATCTATACTAACTCAGTAGGTAAAAACAGGCATTGTTTCCTAATCTAAATTCTCTAATTATAAAGTTGGATGTTTTGTGTATTTCTAGGACAATTTTAAGATTTTTTCATGAATTTTCCATTCATGCTCTTTGCTCATGTTTCTATGTGGCTATTTGACTTTGTTATTGTTTTGTAAGAACTCTTCATATACAAAGATATTAACTCTTTCCTGCCATACTTTTTGTAAAATGTTTTCGCAGTTTGTCTTTAATCTTTTTTTTTTTTTCACTTACAGAAAAATCTTGTTTTTATGAAGTCAGATTTAACCTGATCTTCAGCAGGATTCTCTTTGCCTTTTATTCTTATAGAGGTTATCTTCACTATAGAAAAAACAAATATCCACCTATATGAAAGGTTAAAAAAAAATAAATTATTGGCATTTTTAAAAAGAAAGTTATACTGGCATATAAAAATCTAGTGTACATTATGTCTGTCTTCACAGTTGAATTCCACTGTCTAGCATAAGACTTGGCATATAATAAATACCAATCAGTATCGGTGAGATGAGTGCATTTCTTTTGGGGCCCCTGGGTGTTTCCATCTATTAAGCGTCTGCCTTTGGCTCAGGTCAGGATCTCAGGGTCCTGGGATTGAGTCCCACATTGGGCTCCCTGCCCAATGGGAGTCTGCTGCTCTCTGCCCCCTCCCTGCTTGTATGCTTGCTCTCTCTCTATCTCAAATAAATAAAATCTTTAAAAAAGGGGAAAAAAGTGCATCCTTTCGTTATTCCCCAAGGCACTCTAGCCTCCTTAGGGCCCCAAGAAATCCTAATAGAAATACCTGTGAATTTAGTTTTAAAACCAGCGGCTTCCTACTATTTTTTGTGTTTTAACCCCGCCCCCACACACACACTTGACACTCTTAATCTCCCCTGAAACCAAGGTCATGCTGGCCCACACTTGAGTTAATGCCCGACTGCAGCTGTGTGGGCAGAGGCGGAAGGCAGACGTGGTTTGCCAGCCCATTGCAATGATGCCTTGAACGTCTGTCTGATCTCCTTGCCATTTCTTTCTCTTCCCCTCTGGCCAGGGTTCTAGCCTATTCATCTAACCCCATGATGGCTGTGGACATAGAGTACAGATACAGCTGCATGGCCCCTTCCCTGCGCCGAGAGAGGTTCACCTTCAAGACCTCACCGAAGCCCAGCGAGCCACTGAGGCCGTGCATTCAGCTAAGCAGCAGGAATGAAGCCGGCGGGATGGTGGCCCCCACGGTCCAGGAGAAGAAGGTGAAAAAGCGGGTGTCCTTTGCAGACAACCAAGGGCTGGCCCTGACAATGGTCAAAGTGTTCTCAGAATTCGATGACCCATTAGATATTCCCTTTAACATCACCGAGCTCCTAGACAACATTGTGAGCTTGACGACAGCAGAGAGCGAGAGCTTTGTTCTGGATTTCACCCAGCCTTCCGCTGATTACTTAGACTTCAGAAACCGGCTTCAGACCGACCACGTATGCCTTGAAAACTGTGTCCTGAAGGACAAAGCCATCGCAGGCACAGTGAAGGTGCAGAACCTGGCGTTTGAGAAGATGGTGAAAATAAGAATGACATTCGACACCTGGAAAAGCTTCACAGACTTTCCCTGTCTGTATGTGAAGGACACTTACGCCGGCTCGGACAGGGACACCTTCTCCTTTGAGATCAGCTTGCCTGCGAAAATTCAGTCTTATGAGAGGATGGAGTTTGCCGTGTGCTTTGAGTGCAGTGGACAGACGTACTGGGACAGCAACAAAGGGAAAAACTATAGGATCATCCGAGCCGAGCTGAAAGCCACGCAGGGTGCCGCCGAGCCACAAAACGGACCCGATTTTGGAATATCCTTTGACCACTTTGGGAGCCCTCGGTGTTCCTACGGTCTGTTTCCGGAGTGGCCGAGTTATTTAGGATACGAAAAACTAGGTCCCTACTATTAGACCCTGCGTGTGCCGGAGCATGGCGGAGCAGGTGCAGAGGAGCCTCGCTGTGGTCACGGGCGGGTGGAGACGGAAGCCAGGAGAAACGCAGAACTGCCATTAGGCACAGTCTCTGAAAAGAGAGGATCCTGTTCACTTTTCTTCTTACGCCAGCTCAGCCAGCCAGGTTTAGGTGCCAGGACTGGTTTCATACTCAGAGTACGGTGGGGTGCTGGTCGGCTCGGCATCCAGGGTGGCCACAAGAGTTGGAGCAGGGTGGCAGGGCCGGCCCAGGCCTGGGCAGGGACCAGGCCCGTGGGTACTGCTGGTGACACTAGGGGATGGTGGCTTCAGAGTGAGGCCACCAGGGGTGCACCCCAGCTGCCTGGGGAAACCGCCCCTGCCCCCTGGGATGTGAACGGTCACTTGGAAGTCACTCCATCCCAGCCCGCTGCCCCGGGACCCTTGTCATCGGTCTCTGAGTGCCCCCCACACCCCAGCCGAGCCCCTCCTGCCTGTTGCTGGCATTCCTTGTCTACACGTGCTTAGCTTCACACTGCAGCTCTGTGCTTTTTTTTTTTTTTTTTTTTTTGCATTTTGTTTCCTTCACAGTTCATCTGATGTTCAGGAAAAGATAATCAAGGTAAATTAGCCTGTGACGGAAACAGGTGCTTCCTCTTTCTGACCCCACGTATGTGTGCTCCGGCAGAGAACAACATACCAGTTGTCAAAAGAAACTTACCCCCATGCTGGGCTCCAGACTGCAGGCTTTTCTGATAGGCAGGACAGAGGGAGACACCTGTAGCTCTTCCTCTCTGCTTTCGGGGGAACTTTCGAAGTAGCTTTCGAATTACTCACTCCTACCCTGCCTCACCAGACAGCCCAATGACAAGATTTGTTGGAACTTGCCCGGCTAGTTTGCAAGCACCTCATTCTTCACGGAGGGATTTTAGACTGTCCTTTCCTCGAGAGCCCTCCATGCTGTGTTCAGGACACGTTGTTTGGTTTGGTTTTGACTGTGATCTGCACGACCCAGGACTCTTTGCAAGCACCCAGGGACTTTGATTTGGGTGTTCTTATTTATGGTGTGTGAGTCTGTATAAAAGGGATAGAGGAGAAAGCCCTCACCAAGTTCTCAATATTTTATTTTCAATGTGTGGCAACTCTGAAATATCAGAGATTAATTATTCTTACCCATATTGGACCATGAATTAAAAGTCCGTTGGTTCATACTGTCGTGAGACTCCTGGGACATTCACGGACGGATGATCCCCAAACACTATGATTTTTCTGGGGTGAGATTGGTTTGTACTTGGGTGTGTTTAAAAAAATATTTTTACATATGTATTTGGAGAAGGTTGGGTTTTTTTGTTTTTGTTTTTGTTTTTGTTTCTTTTGTGTTTTGTCTTTGGAGCTTAATTAAATGTCTCATTTTCCATTTGCCTGATCTTAGTAAAGTGGGATTTTCCTAAAGGAGGCAAGCAGAGGGAGGCACAGCGGCCTGGATTTGGAGGCGCAGTCACCGGACTCTGCAGGCAGAAAGTCGTCTTTTGCTTGCATATTCCAGATTGATTAGAAAAGGCCTCCTGGCTGCTGCGGCTTGGTCCATTAGTATCAGGCAGGGATGGAGTGTCTTGGCTTCTAGTTTTGTGGTTGGTTTTTTCTCCCCCCCCCCTCTTTTTTGAACTTCGAAATGTTTTGACTTTTTAAATGTTTTTAAGTGATGTCTGATGTAATTCTTGTTCCTAAAACTGGCTGTTACTCATCTGCGATCTAGTGCTTTATTTTTTATGCCTCTCCCACATGGGTAGGACTCGGGGATGACATAATGAATGGGGAAAATGGCCTTTTTATCTCGTGCTGAAATTGGGCAGATTGGTGTTTTATCTAGACACGCCGACATCAAGTACGCGAACGGTACTTTCAGTGTTAGCAAATCTGGCGGTCAGAACGATTGATAGTGCAAATTAAAACCAAATGGAAGCAAGCCATTTTATATAGGTTGTGAATCTATTTTGTTTTTAGAAGTCCAGGCCCTCTTCCTCCAAGTCAAGAAAGTTACAGGGTGCCCTGTCATGTACATGTTACCAGTCTAAAAGTAACAAGATGATTCTGTATTCAAAAGAAAAATGCCTCAAGAGACTCCTGTTCCTATTCGGTTTTCAGTAATGGTGGTCTTAAGACATTCCGGGGTCAAAATCTGAAATACAGTGATTCAGCAATAAGTAGCTCTTACAATGGCCCTAAGCCGCCTCCTCCGTCATTCTTCACTCTTCAGCTCACCCCAGCTTTTTTGCGAGGGGCACTGGTTGCCAAGCCCCGCCAGTGCACCTGGGATGCCCGCCCTACCAGGCAAGTCCTCACCTGCCCCCAAAGACCCTTCTCTGACTAGAGAATGTGGTTGTGAGACTTCCCTGTCAGCCTCGTGGTTCAGGAAGGCAGGGGCATCTGAAGAATATTATCTTTTCTTCACCAGTCTCTCTTCCTTGGGTCTAGTTGTGCCGCAGGTTATCAACAGAGGGTCCCAGGCTCTGCAGAACCCCTCCTCATTTCGGAGCTCGCCATCCGTAAATAGGTCTACACCCTTCAGACAGTGACGGGTTTCTTAGTTGCAGACAGACGTCAACTGCAGCCTGACTTGGGGAGGGGGGTGCCCCTCACACAGCTGGATTCAGTGATGATGACTAATGTCCAATAACCCCAGTGCCTTTTCCAAGTTGCCCCCAAAAGGGCGGGCCTCCCACCGAGGGTGCCCTTGTCCAGAAATGGGGAAGCAGCTCCATTTCTTTTGTATTTATTTCCCCCAAACGCCCTGGGGAGCATTCACAAATCAGGTGCAATAAATAAGCGGGACTATTTGAGAAATACATAATAAATAAGCTTTCAGTGTTTCTTGGAAGATAAGAAGCATTCGAATGGGTTTCTTTTTATTTAAGTATTTTGATGATAGGGGAAGTGGTGAGAAATAATGGGAGTTCTGTAGTTCTCCAGAAATTAAAACAGTTTCAGAGTCAAGATAGAATTTATTTTTTTTTCTCTAAGGTTTCATTTTAATGGTGGCAAAACAGGACTCTTTCAGTGTTTTTTAAAGATGTAAATTTCGAATGGCTAAAAGAATGTTTTGTGGTTTTGATCTTTGCATATAATTTGCCTTTTTAAAAACAAGCATTACTTGTAGTCACGTGGATGTTCAATGGGTTATGGGTATGTTTATAAACCAAAAAAAGTGTCTGTTCATTTTTTAGAAGTGCTCGTTTTCCAGGTCTTCCCTCTGAGTGGACAGTGAACGAAAATCTCGATTGTCTTTCATTTGTTTGCTCATCGAAAATTCCTCCACTGGGTGTGGTTTGCTAGAGCAGGCCCTGTGGCTCTCTGCTCTTGGGGGGGGTCCCGATCTCGGAAACTGGGGATGAAGAGTCATAATGGGATCTTTCCCGGGGCCTCGAAGACACTCTGGCATCTTCTCCGCACTTCCCGAAGTGGACACATGGGACTGAGCAGGGAGTCTGTGGTTTCAGATGGCTTCTCCTTGGTAGGGTTGGAAAGCTGTGAATGTTTCGGCAGTTTCGTGATCAGTCCTAGAGCCTGTCGGACCTGTGAGGATGATGTGTCACTTTGACTTCAGCATGAATGGAGAACCGAAGGCTCGTCTTCACCCGATGCCTGAAAAGTGCCTTGTCAAGAAATGTCCACATGTTTTGAAAAAAATATTTTTGTAAACAAAGGTAAAGGGGAAATGCACTTTAAAATCACCAGAATGGATGTCTTGTGTGTGGTGTAAGAGAGTGGTTCGTTTGTATCTCAAACGCAAAAATGTAATAAAGGTAGAAAACACAAAACTGAAACTGTTCTATTTTAAAAACTGATGCTATTCTGGGAGTCAGAGGCTTGTGAGAATTTTTTTTATGATTTTCTTTATTTTTTAATTTTTTTTATTTTAAGTAATCTCTAGGCCCAACATGGGGCTCGAACTCACGACCCCAAGATCAAGAGTCGCAAGCTCCACCGACTGAGGCAGCCAGGTCCCTGGGCAGAATTCTTTTCAGGCATTGTGTTTCCACATATAGAATGTAGGTTTTTCAGAGGACTAGGTCTCAATCGGGCTGAGTTCGAAAGCTGAGACACACAGGGAGGGTGGTAATGGCCGTTTCGCTGTCACAGTGGTGAAGGCCGGTCACAGCTAGTAAAGGAGAGCTAGAGAAGCACAGGGCCAGCATGTTCTGAACCCATTTTTATTGATCTGAGGACTTGTCTCCCTCCCTCTCACTTGCTCGTGAAGCATAGTTTTAGGGCTGACTGTTTCTAAAAGTGGGAGAACTGTGACCAGCCATGATAGCTCATAACTGCTTGTTCAGACAAGCTGGAACCAGCAAAGCCAACGAGCTCCCGGTGGGACCTCTGCTCCTTTGGGTGTCAGACACTCATCCTAAGTAAGATTTCCAGACATCTTTTATTTCAGACTTCAATGGGATGGAGGGTGAGGCAAATTGCTTCCAGATGCTTCCTGTAATGCAGTGTGCGCCACACCACGAAGGCCAGTGGGAAGGTAGAACATATCAGACTCAGCACCTAGTGAGTAAATTCAAAAAGGGAGCTACACACATACCTGCCTTTCTCAAGACTGTCCAACACCGCCCACAGTTTGCCTTACCAAAAATGGGAAGGGGGAAAAATCAACAGTGGTTTTGATGAATGTCTAGTTGAGATTCAGTATGATTTTCATAATCATTACATGATTCTAACTTGCGAGACATCTCAGAGGTGTCTGGAGGGAAAAAAAAAAAAAAAAAAAACAGCACAAAACACTTTGCTAGGGCATTGTCTCCAGATTAGCAAATATCCAGCTCTGAATTATTCAGTTGAACGTTTACGGCTTATCTATGGCGTGCAAAGCCTGCCAGGTGCTTTTTCCTCCTCAACCCCTCCAAGAGATAGTCATGTGTTAGATGAATCCTCTGACAGCCAGGAAAAGCAGTGCGTCCTGCTGCCTCTCGGTATCAGGAGTCAGGAAGGCTGGGTCCTGGCCTCGATACTGTTGTACCTTGTCCAGTGCTCGATCAGAGGGGCTCTGAGTGTTCTTCAGCCAGGATAAGACAACCAGGGGATCTAGTGGTGCCCCAAGTACTTAAGAGTCAGCCAACATGTTCATTTTAAAAAATGCTTCTAAATATAAACTTGTAAGAAATATCACGTACACCACTTCCATTCTTTGCAAGAATCACAGGAATGAATAGCATTCCAGACAACAGCGTGGACGTCATAAAATCAGTGTGCAAGCCGGAGAGATAGCAGCTCGCGTTCAAGGGGGGAAGAGACGAAGGCCCTCTGTGTGTCCTAAAGTCACAGAGCCAATCCGTGACAAAGCCGGGAGGACCACATGGGTCCTTTATTCTTTTTCCAAGAACTCTCACCCCCCAACACACTGGAGTCACTCTAACAGAACAGACACTGAAATGGTCAATTCTAAAGAGTAAGTCCCTCCTTCCGGAGAGATGCAGTCCCCCGGGGGAGGAGTGAACACGCTTGGCTCTATTTTTTTTTTTTTTTTAAGATTTTATTTATTTGACAGAGAGTGAATGAACACAAGCAAGGGGGAGCAGCAGGCAGAGGGAGAAGCAGGCTCCCCACGGAGGAGAGAACCCGACGTAAGGCTCGATCCCAGGACCCTGGAATCACGACTTGAGCAGAGGCAAACGCTTAACGGAGGGAGCCACCGGGGCGTCCCAACACACTCGTCTTTAGATGCGAATGGCACATCCCTCCCAAAGGCTTCCTCAGCACGTGTGAGGCCCAGAGGCCACGTGGAAGCATAAATCCAAATGGTACATATTTTGGGTATGCAAGGGCCCAACTCAATGTGATGGGTGGCAGGAAACCATGGAAAGGCCCTGTGGCTACAGAGGCATTCTAGCCCACAGGCAGAACTTATAGCCTCGACATCATCTTCCACCATAAGGGAAGCTCTCTGTCATGGCTCAGGAAGGCTCTAACCCCCCCTCCCTCTCCCTTCTCCGTGAAGAGCCCTCAGTGAGGAGACAGACAGGGAATCTCAACAGAGGTTCTTGTTCACGTGGGATTCTCCTGTAGGTGACAGGTTTACTTGGCATCATTCATCTCACACACATGGACGTCCCTCCCTACACTTGGGCCCTCCGCTGGACTTGAATTTGGCACAGGGAGGATGAGGAGGCATAACGTTCATTTTCCTCTGGGGTCAAAAATAGTAATTATGATCTGGGATCCCGGGCCTCCACCCCAAAATGCAGGATGGGCTGATTCGGTCAGGGGTTGGCAACCTTTGTCTGTAAAGAGCCAGAAACTAACTATTTGGGGCTTTGAGGGGCCCCCTGCAGCCTCTGTCACATATTCTTTCAAAAAAAAAAAAAAAAAACCCTTTAAACATTTAAAAACTGTTCATAGGTGTGGGTTGTGCAAAAATACAAAATCAGGCCAAGGGCTAGACTTGAACTGCTGGCCGCAGGGTGCTGACCCTGGTTGAAAAGCTGTCTAGGAGGAGTGAGACGTCAGAGTGGACTCTCAGACCCTCAGCGGAGTCCCAGAGACAACTCATCAGTTGGCTGATTGAGAGACCCTATGGTCGATGACCCAAATAGGAATGCTTTCGAGAAGGAGCAGAGGTGCCCTGAATTACCACAAAGCACTCCACGTGTGAGCTACGAGCAGCCCAAGGAAACCCTGGGGAGCAATCCCTGCCATGCTCCCCTGTCCCAGGGCCTGAGGGATCCTCTTAGACCTTGGGGGGACCCAGAGAGCCCAGGCTGGTTTGGGACTGGAATCAGTTCTGGCTGGATGGTGGGCTGTTGGTTTTTTGTTTTTTGGTTTGTTTGGTTTTGTTTTTTTTGGGGATGGGTTATAACAGAGCATGATTTCGTCTGTGGTTTCAATGTGTTTATGTTGGTTAGGTTTTCTGTTTCCTAATTGCAGTGCACATGGCCAAGCGCCCTCTGGAAACTCCAGTCAATTCAAAGAGGAAAGGGGTTATTAATGGTTTGGACATAAGTCCTACGGCCTCATCCCCATGCACCCCGTCCCTTCCCAACAGTGCATGGCAGAGCTCCCTGAAAACTGTTTACAGGGACAGAGGCAGAATTTAGCTGTATTGCAGGCCTCACTCCCCACAAAGTAACCCTGAAGGGCTCCTGGGAACTTGGCCAACTACACGGTCTCAGCTCATCTTTCTCTGACGCAGCAAGTTCAAGAGGCCCTCAGAAGCACAGGAAATCGAGGAGGTGGGAATTCCTCTCCGAAGCACCCAGGGCCTCCCCTCCTGCGGGCCCTCTCTGTCCTGCAGACACACACGCTCTTCCTTTTAGATCGATCACCTTCTCCTGGCCTTCACCCTCAGCTAGAACCCAAGGAAGGTCTGCAATGCCAAGGAAATCCTAGTGTTCATGCTGTGGGGACTTGGAAAGGTTTTTACGAAGCTCCAGTATACCCAAGGAGGACTCCACCAGCAGAGCTCACGCGTCTTTCAGAGAAAGTAGGGACACCACACACCATGACATGCCCTGTGACAGCTGGTAAGAAAGAGAAATGCCTCACTACTCACACTGGGCCTGCCCCCAGGGCCACCTAGTTAATTGTCCTTTGGTAGAGACACCCCGGTCCCACCTGAACGTGGAACGAGCTAGGTGACATTTCACAGATCTTATTACCATATCATTTGACCAAAAATTATTTTATTATTAACCATTTGCCATCAATCAATTTTCTACTGAAACAAACTCTGACACATCCCCCAAATATTTTTGTAAATCCTCTAGGCACACAGATTTGCACATTCGCTCACTCAATCAAGCACCTGTTCATCCCAATTTTCCAGTCTCCAGAAGCTTTGCCACCGGCTGCTCGATCACCTCACGGCCTGAAATCCTCATGCCTTATTACCACACACACACAATGAAAAGAAAAACCGAAGAAAAATTATTTTCTTTCCAAAAATCTGGTCCATTTTACACCAGTCCATTGTTCTACTCTCCAAATGGCGAGTTTCTGACCCAGGCCTTCAGGCCGGGTATTCTGTGTTCCAGCCAGGACTAAGGGCAGCACCGAGTGAGAACCACAGCCCCCTGCAGCGAGAGCAGAACGGAGTGACACAGGCCTTCATTCTCCTCCTCCTCTCCAGCATCTCTCGCTCCTGCTCTGCTCGGCTGGGCATCCCTGCTATCTCCCCAGACAAGGGAGTGCGAAGGAGTTGTGGATCTCCGAGCACAACCTCAGCTCTGAGGTTCAGCTGCCTCAAACGGTGGTGGTTTCCAAATTTTTACAAAATGCTGGAATCTGTTCCTAAACGAAATCTGATGTGAACCCAATTCGTAATAAATTGAAAAGGTGCTGGCTAAGGTAGAAATTGCAGGAAGCAGGGGACCACACCCATTTCCCCCTCCCCGACCCCTGAGGCACTTCCTAAGGGGGAGGGGTGGGGGGGACGGGACCCAGAAATGGGGGTGAGAAGCTTTTCCTTAGAGTGCAGAAGTTACAAGTCTCCTGCTTCCGATGCTAGTGAATGTAGTTCAAGGATATCCTGTAAAATAAAACAAAAGCAATCTGGCAAACAAAACTTCTATGGGAGCGAAACACAATTTAACCCCATGTTACGCAAAAGGACTTGCGTTGGAGTTCCCTATGATCGTTCCTAAGTGTCTCACATTTACATACAAAAACTGAACTTCCTGACAAGGCGACTTCCATTCCATACTAACAATAATACACAAAACAAAACTACTGAGTACTTCTGTGGGCAACGTTGTAGTTAGGGCCAAGTGCTTCTGGGAATATGGAAAGAAAAAGACCATCATTGCCAAGCTCTATACAATCTCTCCGGTGACCATGTTAGCCTTTTCTTCTCCTGAACCGCACATGCTTTCACTCCATTTACTGGCATCAAACTAAGCCTGGGAGCACCAGGGTGGCCCAGTGGTTTCAACTCAGGTTGCGATCTCAGGGTCAAGAGAACAGCCCCTCACTCCCCGCACCAGCTCCGCACTCAGCACGGAGTCTGCTTGTGGATTCTCACTTCCTCTCCCTCTGCCCCTCCTGCTCGTGCTCTCTCTCTAAAATAAGTAAATAAATTGAAAGGAAGGAAGGAAGGAAGGAGAGAGAGAGAAAGAATAGAACCAAGCCCAGACAGCATTTGTTTCCTTTAAAAAAAATAAAATTAAATTTGTGGGGCACCTGGGTGGCTTAGTCAGTTAGGCGTCTGCCTTTGGCTCAGGTCGTGATCCCAGAGTCCTGGGATCGAGCCCTACGTCAGGCTGTCTGCTCAGTGGGGAGCCTGCTTCTCCCTCTCCCTCTCCCTACTTCTCCCCCCTGCTTGTGCTTGTTTGCGTGCTCTCTCTCTGTCAAATATAACATTTTAAAAAATATTTTAAAAAATTGAAGTTGTGATTTTGAGATAATTATAGATTTGCATGCAATTTTAAGAAATAATGAGAACTGGGGTACTGTTTACCAGGATTCTCCCAACGGTAACATCTGGTGAAAGTATAACACAAGGTCACGATCAGGTTGCTGACATTGATGTATGTGGTCCAAACATCGCAAACACCTCCCACGGTGTCCTTTTATAGTCACCCTGCCTGTCCTCCCCTCCCCTCCCCTCCCCCACACCATCCCAACCCAGGGGCCTTGACCCCTGGTAACCACGAATCTGGTGTCCCTCATGTATAATTTTGTACTTTCGAGAATGTTGTATAAATGGAATCAGACGGTATGTAACCTTTGGGGACTGGCTTTTTCCACTCAGCATCCTTCCCAGCAGAGCCATCCGAGTCGTGTCATGTATCCGTGTGTTCCTTTTTATTGCTGTGCGCATTCCATAGACAGACATTGCAGTTAACAATGACTATCTTGAAGAGCCCTTGAGTTGCTTCTAGTTTAGGGCGATTACAAATAAAACCGTTATGAACGTCCACGTACAGGTTTTTACGTGAACGCAAGTTTTCATTTATCTGCCGTAAATGCCCAGGAGTGATATTTGCAGGGTCATAGGCTAGAGCCATGTTTGGTTTCGTAAGAAACTGCTGAACTGGGGCGCCTGGGTGGCTTCGGAAGGGAGCCTGCTTCCTCCTCTCTCTCTCTCCCTGCCTACTTGTGATCTGTCTCTGTCAAATAAATAAATAAAATCTCAAAGAAAGAAAGAAACTGTTGAACTGTTTTCCAGAGTGGCTGTCCCATTTTAGCACACCACCAGTCATGGACGCAATGTCTTCACATCCTCACCAGCTTTTGGTTGGAGGAGGGTCACAATTTTTTATTGTAGCCATTTTGAGAGATGCGTAGTGCTCTCTCCTTGTGCTTTTTTTAAATCTTTTTTAAAAGATTTTATTTATTTATTTGACAGAGAGAGAGAGATCACAAGTAGGCAGAGATAGAGGGGGAAGCAGGCTCCCCTCTGAGCAGAGAGCCCAATGCGGGGCTCGATTCCAGGACCCTGAGATCAGAACCCGAGCTGAAGGCAGAGGCTTAACCCACTGAGCCACCCAGGTGCCCCCTCTCCTTGTGCTTTTAATCTGCTTGCCTTAATGGATGATTAAGGTGGACATCCTTTCACAGATGGCTTAGTTTCCAGGTCTCTACCTTTGGCGGTAAAATAGCCATTCATATCTTTCACCTATTTTCTAATTGGGATGTCTGGAGATTTTTTTTTTTTTTTTTTTTGTCTTTTAACTGTTGAGTTTTGAGAATTCTTTACATATTCTGGATGCCAGCCCTTCGTCAGATGTGTAGTTTGAACATATTTTCTCTTAATCGATAGCTTTTCCCCTCTTCACATGGACGTTCTCAGAGGAAAAAATTTTACTTTTATCAGTTTGCCATTTTTCCCTTTATGGGATCCTTTTATGTCAAGTCTACGGATTTTTTGCCTAGCTCAGGATCCCAAAGAGTGTCCCCTATGTTCTCCTCTAAAAGTTTTATAGTTTTGCATTTTAAATTTAGTTTTTAAAGATTTTATTTATTTATTTATCAGAGAGAGAGAGAGAGAGACAGAGACAGAGCACAAGCAGGGGGAGAGGCAGAGGCAGGGGGAGAAGCAGATTCCCCGCTAAGCAGGGATCCTGACTCGGGCTCTATCCCAGGACCCTGGGACCATGACCTGAACCAAAGGCAGATGCTGAAGCCACTGAGCCACCCAGACGTTCCCGCATTTTCAATTTAAGTATATGATTTGATTTCACTTTTGTATAAGTGAGAGGCTCAGGTGCAGGCTCGTTCCTTTTGCTTACAGAAATCTACCTGCTGCAGCACCAAGCGATGGAAAGGCTGTCCTTTTTCGATGGACGTGCTTCGTGCCTTTGCCAGGAAGCAGCTGGGCGTGCTTGTGTGGGTTCTCTATTCTGCCGCACGGGTGTCTTTCCCTCTACCGTCAGCACACAGCCTTGATTACAGCAGCTTTATGGCAAGAGAGTTAACATCAGGAGAGTGATTCTTCCCACTTTATTCTTTATTCCTCTTTCTCTCAACTGCTTTAACAATTCTAAGGACTGTCTTCTCATACGAATTTTAGAATCATCTACAGTGGCAATTTGAAGTGGCTTTGTGCCATTCTTGTAATTGCACGGGTGTACGCACATGTACCTCCCCCCCAAACACACACGCTGAGAAAGCAAGGTTCAGAGCTTAGTATCCAGAGAGAGGTCTTTCTAGTGTTATCATACACTATACTTTCACTCTCTGTTTTTCTTGTCGCTTTGCCATCTTTGTGCTGTGGTTCAGGATGTGGCTGTGAATCATAGTATTTCATAAGGACCGAGTACAAAAACTCAAGAACCACAGACGGTTGGAGAGCATGACGTCCAACCTCCAATTTGACAGGCACACTCAAGGAAGCCGGAGACATTAGGAGAGTTGCTGAAAGTTGATCGGAGTTTCTTGCCAAAGCCGGCTTCCTAGTAGGGCTGTGACTGCTGACCGGAGCCCGGATGTCCTGCTCCTCGGCTCTGAACTTGAAGTAGCACAATCCACAGCAGGGCCATTTGCCCGCCTAGATCAGGTCATTCTTGCATCAGTTCTATCAGCCCATATATGTATCAGAGGCCGGGACGGAGGGGAGAGGAAATATAAAAGGGCTTTATTTCTGCCTCTGACTCTGGCTTAACCAGTTAAGTAGTTTATAAATTTCAGTCCTATCTAAAATGTAAATGATGGAGGTGGCCAGTAGACTACAGAACAATAAACATGAGTCCTAACTCAGTGTTATGGTGAATGGTCTAACTGGAGGGGGGGAAAAAAACACAAAAAACGAAAAACAAACAACAAAAAAAAACCCTTGAGCCATCAACTTCTAATCAGCCCCTAATTGCAAGTCACTATGGGCGATTGCCTAAGTGTACCATTCCGCCCCTTGCCCTCAAAGGGCTTGCAATCAACTTGGAAGGGCTCACAGATCCTTATTGCCCAAGTGACGGGAAATGCGAGTTCATCATTAGGTAACCATCATCCTGACTATAGGAACGCATTTATTTTTCCGGTGCTCCTCTCAACAGAAGTCAATACCGCCTTGAGGATGAATAGTCTAACCTCTTGGTGAGAACCACTGAAAAATCAACTGTTTCTTTTTGTTCTTCTTTCATGAGGCATGAGGCATGTCTAGACCGGTTGAAAAGCATTCTGCTGACTTAGCAACATTAGAATCCGTGCTGACAGCTCGATTCCTGCCACTCTAGCCAAGGCCAAAATGCACTGCCCAAGGCACCGGCACCCCACCTCACTCCCACCCTCCTGGAGATAATTAGAGTCCTGCAGTAGACTTAGAGACCCAGAAGACCTCTTGGTGTCAGTAGCCCTATCATCCTGGTCCCATATGGTACCACACCGGTTTGTGGTGCAGCAGCGAACAAAGAAGAACCTATTGCAGATGATTGCAATTTAGCCTTTGATACTTTTTCTTCTAATTAAGAAACACAAATCTGACTTCCTCTTCTTTCTAACCTACTTCCAGCAGTCACTGGGCAGGAGCAAGCAGGGGATAACAGGGCTGGGGCCAGGGTGGTATTGGAATGAGGTCGCAGGGGCAGTGGTGACAGGTACTAATGACAACATTTACAAGGACAGTATCAGAGGATGGCAGGCAGGCAGCCTCACTGAGCTGGGGGAATGGCTACGGAAACGTACTAAGGACAGCGGAAGCAGAGCAACAGAAAGAACAGATGTAAAGGTATGTGTACCCACATACATATGTGGATAGGGATGTGTGTATGTATGAAAGTACATGCATTTCTGAGCTCTGCCCACTGAGAGGGCCTGTGAGAAGCAACCCTCCAGGACCACTTAGGTGGCACACTTAGGGCACACTTAGCCCCCAGATCTTGGCTTCTCAGTATCACTGTCCATGAAAAGGAATCAAGGTCTCTTAGAGAACTCACTGACCCAGAGCTGGACCAAGGGAAGTACGAAGTAAGCCAAGAGTGGCTTACTGTAGAGCCAGTGCTCGAGAATGATGGGCACGAGTCAAAAGGACACAGAAGCCAGGTTCACGGGGTTTCTGGGTGTCAAAGTCTAGGTCAATTTGAACATCAAAATAATTAACGATAATAGTGCATTATAACCCACTGATGAATAGCTCGTTTGTTTATAAGCAAATGAATGAACTTAAGAATGGGAGATGAGAAAGTTCCTCCTTGCAATACAATGCCAACCAATAAATGTGTAAGGAATGATACAACTAGAAATTGTCCCATTTGGCAAACATCATAGTGATAATAAATTCAGGCAAGGAACCTCAATGGATTCTAATGCAAGTAGGTGAAAGTTGAATGAGTAATGGATATTTACATGGTACTTATTAATTATAAAAGAAAAAAGTAACTTGACAGTGGAGACACGGGGCAGACACTATCTTAATCAAGTGATCAAAGTGACCACTGGGACACAAAGTTAATGGGACAAGGTGACAGCAGGGGCCACCTGATAGGGAGCAGTAAGAATACAATATCCCATATGTGACATTCCTGCTCAAAGCGCATAACGTGGGGCCAGCCAAAAGGAAGCATGGGGCAAACCCACCTTAAGGGTCATAAAGATCAATGACCTGAAACTCATTCTAGGACTAGAGAGACTAGATCACGTGATCCAGACTTGGACTCCGCTAGCAAGCACATCAGGGGTGAAAGGGGGCTTGGGGGAAATGTACAGAGTTCTTCGCTCCATTCCTGCAAGTTTCCTGCAGGTTTGAAGTGGGTTCCAAAGTCATTGTTTTTTGTTTTTTGTTTTTAGATTTTATTTATTTATTTGACAGACAGAGATCACAAGTAGGCAGAGAGGCAGGCAGAGAAGAAAGAGAGGAGGAAGCGGGCTCCCCTGATGCGGGCTCCATCCCAGGACCCCGAGACCATGACCAGAGCCGAAGGCAGAGCAGAGGTTTTAACCCACTGAGCCACCCAGGCGCCCAAAGTCATTGTTTTTTTTTTTTTTCCTTATTTAAAAAAAATTTTTTTTAAATTAATTTATGTTTTTCAGCGTAACAGTATTCATTGTTTTTTGCACCACACCCAGTGCTCCATGCAATCCGTGCCCTCTCTAATACCCATCACCTGGTTCCCCCAACCTCCCACCCCCCGCCCCTTCAAAACCCTCAGATTGTTTTTCAGAGTCCATGGTCTCTCATGGTTCATCTCCCCTTCCAATTTCCCTCAGCTCCCTTCTCCTCTCCATCTCCCCATGTCCTCCATGCTATTTGTTGTGCTCCACAAATAAGTGAAACCATATGATAATTGACTCTCTCTGCTTGACTTATTTCACTCAGCATAATCTCTTCCAGTCCCATCCATGTTCCTACAAAAGTGGAGTATTCATCCTTTCTGATGGAGGCATAAAACTCCGTAGCATATATGGACCACATCTTCCTTATCCATTCGTCCATTGAAGGGCATCTTGGTTCTTCCCATAATTTGGTGACCGTGGCGATTGCTGCTATAAACATTGGGGTACAGATGGCCCTTCTTTTCACCACATCTGTATCTTTGGGGTAAATACCCAGGAGTGCAATTGCAGGGTCATAGAGAAGCTCTATTTTTCATTTCTTGAGGAATCTCCACACTGTTCTCCAAAGAGGCTGCACCAACTTGCATTCCCACCAACAGTGGAAGAGGGTTCCCCTTTCTCCACATCCCCTCCAACACATGTTGTTTCCTGTCTTGTTAACAAAGCTCCCATTCTCCATCGGGAGGAGGACCTTGAGTCGTATTGTGTGTCCGCCACCTTCCCACGCACACAGCGATTCCACCAGTGGGTCTGTGCAAGCCTGACTTGCTCCTTCAAGGGAGCAGGACATTGATTAACATTCTCCACCGAGCTCCCCATTGCCAGGGACAACACTTAGAGCAGCCCTGGTATATATGAGAAGGACACACGGACTGAAACTTCATAAAGGAGGCTGTGATATTGGGGTTGTCTCCTGTGAGCGTCAGAGGTAAAAATAATCATAATCATAAGATCTCACGGGTCTAGTTCTGAGCTTATTTCTCAAGGCGTTTTGGACGAAGTGATCAGCACTGGCCTGAGCCAGCGTGGGCCCCGAGGATCAGCCTGGAAACCTCATGGGTTTGTGCTGGTTTCCATCTCTTGGCAGCCTCATAATCATCAGAGGAGGGGAACACCTCTCCACACTCCCTTAGTTCCTTAGGGATTCTTCACCAAATGAGCACTGGTTAGACCCTTGTCACGGAGAAGAAAAAATACCAATCAAAGAAGCTCATTTAAGTGAATTAGTAAAAGGAAAATATTTCACCCAACTTGAAGAAAACTTACCTTGTGCCTAAAAGAGAGGTTGCTTGAAGATACCATGCTTAGAGTTTGTGTCTAGTGAACTGAAAACCAGGCATCTGCCCTTGATTTTAAAAGTTCTTGTCTGGGGGCGCCTGGGTGGCTCAGTGGGTTAAAGCCTCCGCCTTCAGCTTAGGTCATGATCTCAGGGTCCTGAGATCGAGTACCACGTCAGGCTCTCTGCTTGGCAGGGAGCCTGCTTCCTCCTCTCTCTCTCTCTGCCTGCCTCTCTGCCTACTTGTGATCTCTGTTTGTCAAATAAATAAATAAAATCTTCAAAAAAAATGTTCTTGGCTGAGGGGCGCCTGGGTGGTTCAGTCAGTTAAACATCTATCTTCGGCTCAGGTTACGATCCCAGGGTCCTGGGATCGAGTCCCAGGTAAGGCTCCCTGCTCAGTGGGGAGCCTGCTTCTCCCTCTCTCTCTGCCCCTCCCTTTGCTTGTGTTCTCTCTTTCTATATCTCAAATTAATTAATTAATTAAAGCTCTTAAAAATAATAAAAAATAAAAGTTATTTGCCATCTATTTCCTTTTTTAAAAAGATTTATTTACTTGAGAGAGAGAGAGCATGCGACCATGGGGAAGGGCAGAGGGAGAGGGAGCATCTCAAGCAGACTTCCCGCTGACTGTGGACTCAGGGCTCAACACGGGGCTTGATCTCATGACCCCAAGATCATGACTGGAACCAAAATCAAGAGCCAGATGCTTAACCGACAGAGCCAGCCAGGCTCTCCTTCTGTCATCTGCTTCTTAATAATTGTCTTACTTGAACAAAATCCTTGTTGGTGTGTCCCTCTCACCATTCTTTATGCTAGTTTTACATTTTGCTTTTTCGATGGTTTCTACTTGCTCATTCCAAAACAGGTATGAGCCTTTTTTTTTTTTTAACTTATTTGTATTTATGCACCAACCCATACTGTTCTACTTCTGTTGCCAAGAACTTACGTTGCCAGTGTAGATAAGATCACCTGATCTGTCCACTGCCGTTCAGAGGGGCAGGGACTTCAGGACCTGGAGCTTGGGGGTGGCACACAAGGCTGGTCACATGGCCTTGGGGGCCATCCAAGTCCACCGATGGGAGGAATGATCAGAGGAACCAGCGAGAACATCAGTGCCAGCCCAGCATTGTGAGCCACTGCTGTACACTTGGGAAGAACGTAAACACTACCGCTACCTTGACCCAGTAAATCACTTATCTTTGTCGTGCTAGTGCATCTGTAACATCTGGAGGTGACAGCAAACATGGGGACACCTGCCCAGGGCTGGGTGTTCCCTCCTAGCTAGCATTGTTTGTCCTGATCTGTAGAAAGTATTTCATCAGCCCTGCCAAGGGCTACAGCATGTCCATGCAGCATGCATGTGAAACAGAGCCCCGGAGAGGGCAGACAGGGTTTTCAGAGATCAAGAGATCAGGTGGCTGGACACACAGCAGCCAGGGAAGGCGGGGCCCTAGGGATAGAGCTCTATCTGAAGTCCCATTTCATTTCGAAACTTAAAAAACACGACCCTGCTTGATGTTGGTTCTCCATCATCCGGCTGCTGCCTCTCTCCAGAGCCTCCATTAGCCAGATCCACTGCCACCTGCTGACTCACCGTCTACCAATGCCAAGTTGCTTGGCGGTCCCCGCAGAACCCACGCTCTTTCCTACCTCTGGGCATTGCTCATTAAATTCTTTCTGCCCTGTCGATTCAAGGCCCAGTCCTTGGCTTGTAGAGACATTCAGGCATAATGGTTGAGTGAAGCCAGTGAGACCCCAGGTCTCTTTTCTGGATGTGAGCTGCACGAGCTGCTAGAGTTAACTTGTCCATTCTTTAAGGCTCCTTCTTGATCTCTTTCCCATAAATGAGAGACCTGATATGTGTCAGCAGTGGGTTAATTCTACCTGAGACACAGATGCTGGTCAGAATTTTAACCTGGAGGAAATAACCCTTTGTATGAGATTTAGCCAACAAGACAACATAGCTAAAATAAGTATCTTAGCAAACAGAAGGATTTGCCTGATCTGAACTAAAAATACTCCGGGTGTGATGATGTCTCATCCCGTGTTAGCAAAGCACTGATCATCATGGTTCTTAGTTGCTATGGTAATTTTCTCTATTGACTTGATTCCCATGGGTGAGGGTCCCACGGCCCTGCCATTCCCCATCATTAAGGCAACCTTACAAGTTATCAACCAAACTAGGACACTCTTAAAGGTCAGAAGGATTGATATTAATAATTATTCCAATACAACACATATAAAAGGACAGTTTCTGGATGATGGGTTTCTACTCCTCAGGCTTTATGGTGTCCCATGCAAATAGGCCCTCAACAAGTGATTCCCAACTGAATGTACTTTGGTTTTTTTCTCCCTACTTTCAATGTCTGGTCCTTGAGAGCAAGGTTGATGTCTATTGCTTCTTGTAGATTGCTTATAATGTTAGATATATAATAGTTGCTCAAAAAATACCTGTTGTTTGCCTTAAGGTGAGATGTTCTTTCCAAGTGAAAACCTATCCTCAGTAACTATAAAGGTAAGAATAGAACTTTGCTGAGAAGTTAGGGCTAGAATATTTGGGTGGGTCTTTAGCAAAGAGAAAATAGTGTTAACTCTGAATTAAAACTCTCCCAAAATACTGTATGTGCCAAAGAAAACTCAAGTCAATGATCAGACCTGAAATATGTCCTTAAGATGGTAAAATCCTTCTGTCTCTTGCTGAGTTAGAACAAGATAAAGGTCATGGGCTTTAACTAATCTTAGGACTTTGTATAGTATGAGAGGTAGTAGGAGAGGAGCTTGGAGATTATTTTGTTAAGAAAAAAAAAGTAATAAAATGAATAGTTTTAGGCAATGCCAGCTTTGGTAATGATCATGGGACACGATAATAGTAAAATGACAGACGCAGACTGTAAACAAAAGACAAAACCTTGGGCCTCCCTGTGACTCCTACTGCCTTACCTTACAGAGGAGAAAACAAGGACCCAGAGCACTTAAATGACATCTAGCTACCTGTTGCCATTCTGGGAAACTCTTGCTGTGAGAATTTAACAGCATTTAACTATCCATCGGTGATTACTGTTGCAGTCCTGGGAAATTTAAATCTTTGTTCTAAAGCATGAATATTGTCACCTTTTAGATAGGGAAATGGAAACTTTTCAAAAGTTTTGCCAAGATGAGGGTCTTCCTTGTTCTTTCCTGACTCTACCCCCGACCAGTTCTAAGTGAGCAAATGTGGACCAGCTCTTAGAAGCAACAGAAATGTGAAGAGGGAGAAGGCAAACAGAAGTTGTGGGCAAAAGTGGTGACATCTGCCCCCCCCCCAAGCGTGAAAGTCTGCCCTTTGCCATCTTTGGCATGCAGATGATAAAATGTCAACATCTGATGTTGAGATCCCCAGAATGAACTGGAGAGTTCAGTCTCCGAGTACATTGAGGACATGTTTGACAAGTCAGAAAGCTCCATTTAAAAAGTGTGTTTTAGGGACGCCTGGGTGGCTCAGTTGGTTAAGCAGCTGCCTTCGGCTCAGGTCATGATCCCAGCTTCCTGGGATCGAGTCCCACATCGGGCTCCTTGCTTGGCAGGGAGTCTGCTTCTCCCTCTGCCTCTGCCTGTGTTGACTCTCTCTCCCTCTCTGTCTCTCTCTGACAAATAAATAAAAAATCTTTAAGGAAAAAAACAAACAAAAAAACTGTGTTTTAGCAGTGACCAGAAATATCACCTTTGTAAGGTCACTTTCTTTTTCCAAGTCTCTCCTAATATTTCAAGGATCTTCGCTGAGACAAAGTTATGAGAGGCAACACCTTGGCGTCTGTCATTCACAAGGACCACAGAAAGGCTCAATTCATTTCCCAAAGTTACACAGTGAGTCAAAAGGACAGTACGGTTCATCCTCCTAACCTCCTACTAGAGCCATTTCTGGGGATGAAGAATGTGAAGGCCTCTCCTGGCTGTGTCCCAAGCTGCCGTTCTCAAAAAAACAGCTCCAACATTGTGAGTCCATGCCATAGACCTCTTGCCACTCCACAGAATGCTTTTTCCAGCATGATTATTAAAAATTGGGGGGGGGGGGTACATGTGGGTGACTCAGTGGGTTAAGCCTCTGCCTTCAGCTCAGGTCATGATCTCAGTGTCCTGGGATCAAGCCTCCCATTGGGCTCTCTGCTCAGCGGGGAGCCTGCTTCCCCCTCCCCCTCTGCCTGCCTCTCTGCCTACTTGTGATCTCTCTCTCTGTGTCAAATAAATAAATAAAATCTTAAAAAAAGAAAATAGGGTGGTGTGGGGAAGCTGCGTGAGTGGCTCTGTCAGTTAAGCATCTGCCTTTGGCTCAGGTCATGATCCCAGAGTCCTAGGATCTAGTCTCACGTTGGGCTCCCTACTCAGTGGGGAGACTGCCTCCCCCTTCGCCCCTCATCATGCTCTCATTCTCTCTCTCACACACACTTTCTATCTCTTAAATAATTAAATAAATAAATAAAATTATATATATATATATATATATATATATATATATATATATATATATGTTGAGGGAGGGGAGAGGCAGACCTTGGAGATTCCAAAAACTGACAAGATTCTAGTGCCAAGAAGGCATTTTAATCAGGACTTTGATTCTTCAATTTATCTGATCATAAAAACTTGTAGACTGATAAATTCCTCTGAGAACAGGTCCCACATCCAACCCACCATGCTGTGAGTCTAGGGTTGAGCAGAGTGACTGAAAGGCAGGCATGGAAACGGAGTCCTACAAGGGAATTAGAATATAAACAATCCTTTCTTCCCACCCTGAACAGGTTAAGCAAGTAGATTCTTTCTGTAGGTGGGAAAGTTTAACCATGCAACCCCAGGGCATAGGCTACCAAGATAGAGGACTACTGTATCTTTGAACTTGGTCCCTCTGTAGGAATTAGAGCCCTAGAAACAAAAAGTGGCCTAGCCAGATCAAGGCACCCCTAAGTAATGATGGGTGGCCAATGGCACTGGTTAGGAAGGGAGGCTTTATCTGGAGTCAGAGACTGAAGAGCACCATGTTAAGATCCTGGTTTTCTTATTTGCGTCTAGTTTTGGGAAGATATCTAGGGAGAAAAGATATTGATGACACTTACTCTGGACACTGTTAAATTCATGGTTCACATGCAAGATTTGGGCAAGGTCTTTCTAGCTCCAGCCACCAAAAAATAAACCTTAGAATTATGCTGTTAAAGGCTTTGGAAAAGATCTCAGAGTGTATCCCGACTCACTGATGGGGAAGGAAAGAAAAGCACAGTAACTTGCCCAGCATCACACTAGGATGTTAGCAACAATGAGGTCTACAGCTGGAGTCCTTGATTTTCAGATGAAAGCTTGTCTTCTCTCTTAATGTCACAAAACAAACTGAGGGGGGTCGGGGGTCGGGGTGTAGGGAGAGGGTGGGGTGGGTATGAACATTGGGGAGGGTATGTGCTATGGTGAGTGCTGTGAAGTGTGTAAACCTGGTGATTCACAGACCTGTACCCCTGGGGCTAAAAAAAAATTTTATGTTTATAAAAAAATTTAAAAATTTTTAAAAAATTAAAAAAGAAAGAAAGAAAGAAAGAAAGCATGTCTTCTACAACTAGGGAGATTCCCTCCCTTTGGGGTTCCTGGCACTGCCGAGGCCATTGGACCTAGATATTCTCCCTACTGAAGCAGGAGACAAGGGCAACAGGAAGGTAAATATTTATGTATTTATATGACAATGAATTACATTACCATGTTTTGTCTGCAGGGAAAGAGAGGTAAGACCTATCACCATGCTTATAAGAAAAGAGCCCTTAAAGTCAGGCAGATCCAGAATTTAGTCCTTCCTCCACATGCATTCTGCTGTGTGACTGAGAGAAAAATCACTTGATCTGTTTAGGTCTCCCTAATTCTTTTACAGAATGAGGATTATAATCATGCCTAATTTAAAGGTTCTGGGGAAGGCTAAATGAGATCTGCCTATGGAACACTTAGCATGGTGCCTTGCAACAAATACATAAGCTATTATCAATACTTTGGCTTCTTCATATTAGTTGGCCATGACCAATCAGCTCCACTCAAAGTCACCTTGAAGGATGTCCATTTCCAAGAAAACTCTCTTCTGTGCCCTGGAGACCAGTTTCCTAAGATGGGGTACTTTATGAGCACCTTAGCAGAGCTGGGACAGGGATCCCAGACTGGGTGTATTTCTCTCATCAACACAGGCACGCACATCCCTCCAGCTAAGCCTTAGCACTCACTCCACTTGCTTCAAAATAAAGCAGTTTTTTCTGCAGCTGGCAATAGATTAGCTCCTCTGAGACCAATCCTCCTGCAGGTAACAGCCATAAACTCTGTGTAAAATATCAAAGACAATGACCAGAAGGCACCAGAGAATGGCCAGGAGCAGGTAGAAAGTAGAAAAGCCAATACTTTGAAGAGGGAAAAGGCACTTGGGGAGTTTCTGCCCATTTCAAGACTTTTTTCTCAAGCTCCTGCTCCTGACCCACAGGATCCCTGCAGCTCGGATGGAAGCAGACAGTTTTAATAGTGTGATGCACCCTCTGTAGCTGGAAAATGAAGAGGAGAAGGATAGTTCCAGAAAGAAGGCATCTAGAAAGAGAAGACCCAAAATTCTGCATTGAAATTTTCCCCATATCTCTGACTGACCCTTGAATTCTGCAAATGTGGGAAAAACTGCAAAGAACCCATGGCTAAAAGAACTGAGCACAGATTTCAGCCTCTGATCACTCAAGGTATACAGATTTTGGAGTTTAAGGCCAGCCAAGTTACTTGCTTGGGAACAACAACAACAACAACACAAGAACAGAAAACAAAAAACAAAAAACACAAAAATCTATCTCTTTGGAGGAATATATGAGAATCCAGACTCCCTGTAATGCATTATGATAATAGCTGCCATATAACCTAAAATTACATGATATATAAAGAATCAGAAAAATGTGACACTTTCCAAAAAAAAAAAGTAATCAATGAAGAACAAACCTGAGAAGACATAGATGTTAGAATGAGCAGAAATATGTTTGAAAGCATCTATTGTAACTATGCTCAAAGGCATAAAACAAAATACTCATAATAATGAACAAAGAGGAGATCTTAGCAGAAAAAAAGAAACTAAAACATAACTAAGAAATCTTAGAACTAAAATACCCAATATCTAGCTAAAAATTTCTTTGGATGTAGTTGGCATATTACTCAAAAGCGAATATTGAGTCCATGAACTTGAAAATAGATCAGTAGAAATTATCCAGTTTTTTTAAAAGAGGAAAATTTTGAAAAAAAAAATGAACAGAACTTCAGTGACTTGTGGCATAATATCAAAAGGTCTAATATGAGTCATTAGAGTCCCAGAAGGAAAGAAGAATGCAAATGGGACAGCAAATAAATGTTTGAAGAAATAATGATTAAAGGTTCAGTGAAAGACAATAATTTAAAAATTTCCAAAAAAATCAACAAATTCCCAAATATGATCTATACAAAGAAAATCACAACCAGGCACACTGTAGTCCAAGTACTAAAAAACAAAGACAAACAGTCTTTCAAGCAGCTAGCAGAACAGCATCTTATGAAGCATCATTGTCAATTTTCACTGACTCCTTTCTAGAAACAATGGAGGACAGAAGACAGTAGAATAATATCTTTCATAAATGTAAAAGAAAAACAACTGCCAGTTCAGGATTCTATATCTGGTAAAAAATATTTCAAGAATGAACGGGGGAAAATGCATTTGGTGAAAGAAAGACATTTCCAGACAAACAAAAACTAAGATAATTCTTCACCTGCAGATCTGAACTACTATAGTGTAAGTTCTTCAGGATAATGAAAAAGCTATAACAACTAGGATTTACAAAGAGATATGAAGAACATGAAAAATGGTAAACATAAAATATCTTCCCACTGAATTTCATAAATGATATGTATATGTATATAAATTCATAGATGAGTATATATGGATATGAATAATGTGTATAGATGCATGACAACTGTATCATAAAGAACAGATTAGGAAAAAGGACCCCACCAATTATAAAGTTTTTATATTTTATGTGAAGTGGTATAAAAGTAGACCATGAAAGTTAAAAAGATAGGCGTTTTAATCCTTAGAATAACCACTGAAAGCTAATTCAAAGAGGCATTACTAAAAAGCCAAAAGACAAATTAAAATAAACTTCTGAAATATTCAGATAACTCAGGGATGGCTGGGTGGCTCAGTTGGTTAAGCATCCAACCTTGGCTCAGGTCGTAATCTCAGGGTCCTAGGATGAAGCCCCATTGCACACTGTGCTCAGTAAGGAGTCTGCTTGTCCCTTTGTCCTCGCCCTGCTTGTACTCTCTCTCTCTCAAATAAATCAATACAATCTTTAAAGAAAATTTAAATAAATAAATAAATAGTTCAATTAACTCACAAGAATGAAGAAGGAACAGAGGAACAAGAAGTAGATGAGACCAACCGAAAACAAATAGAAAAACAATAGACTTAAATCTAACCAAAATAATATTTGTACTAAATATTAATAAACTAAACATTCCAATTAAAAGGCAGAGATTCTGTTACTAGACGAAAGAGCAAGACCTAAATAGATAGTGTCTTCAAGAGATGCACAGAAAATCTCAAGACATGGGGCAGTGTCTGGCTCAGTCAGTACAGCATGTGACTCTTGATCTCAGGGTCATGAGTTCAAGTCCCACACAGGGTGTAGAGCTTACTTTAAAAGATGATAGATAGATAGATAGATAGATAGACAGAAAGACAGACAGGAAGGTATAGATAGATAGATAGATAGATAGAAAGCAAAAGTAAAGAAAAGAATGGGAACAGACACACCATGCAAACAGTAAGCATAATAAGACTGAGTAGCAGTAACATCAGATGAGGTTGACTTCATAATGATTAAAGTATTGATTTATTAGGAAGACATAACAATTGCTTGTGTGTATATAATCGGAAGTATATGTAACACATATATATTCCAAAAACATATATAAACACATATATTATATACATATATATGATCTATAATGATAATATACATATAATTGAAAGTATATATAACACATATATATTCCATATACATATATATAAATACATATATATATAAATACATATATATATATATATATATATATATATATATATAATGAGGACAATACATGTGACATTTTATTATCCTACCAGAGAAGATAATAGTGGTAGGAGGTTCTGGTTGCAGGTGGAGGTTCAGGGAGGCACGATACTCAGGGAACTATACTCAGGGAAGCACTAGTGAGGCATTCTACCTCCCCACACAGGACAAAACCTGGGTCATTTTGTATAACCTTATGAACAAGACAGCAATGTGTTCTTAGCCACTCTTTGGTATAATTTCCAACACAACCTGGGCATCATTTGGAAATGCTTCAGTGGAGCATATGAATAATTGTATATATTTATAACTAATAGTCATATCCATTTGAAATCAATAGACTTTCTCGAAATCTTTGAGAACTTGCCCTCTGCCCGCCATTGTGCTGCATGCTATAAGCTCTCTGCCTTCAAAGAGCTTAAAGGATGTTTGGGGCGATAAATCAGAAAGACAAAAACAATCCTTCACAATAGAAAATGAACCGAAGTTTCAAATAATCAGTGCAGATACAAAGTCACTCAGGTAGGTGGGCATTTAAAATGGGTAGGATTTGGTAAGGGATTCCCGGGATGGGTGTGCTGTGAGCAAAATTTCAAAGGCAATGATCCAGCTTCCCAGGAAACAAAGAGCTTGGCTCTTCGTGTAGCAATCCTGCCCTTCAGATGAATGGAGCGGATGGAGACCTAAGGTTATTGTTGGCTCAGTCTTTCACCATTTAAAAAACAATGTACACGTTTGGATTAAAGCTATGCAAACAATGATCAGGGACTGTGGGCCAGATGTACCCTACAGGAGGTGGGAAGAAAGCAGAAATCCCTCTTCACTTCATGCAGGGAAGATATGTTTATTGTGCCAAGCAGAGCCCCTAAAATGGTGCAAAAAGCCAAGGTCTCCGTGGTTGGTGTGATAGATTTCCCAGGCAGGAGATGGCAGAGGGGCTCTTTCCTTCTCTTTGAAACAAGAGAGAACCATTTGCCCCCGAGCAGAAGCAGGCAGGGAATAAGGACTGAGTAGCGATCTCAGGAAATGAAGGAATAATGTCACCCTGCCCTTTTCTATGAAGTTCCTTCCTCTTTCCTTGATGGTCCCTCACCATTTTTGTACAGTGTCTCCCTCTCGGAGGCATTTGCTTATCGAACATCTTGGATTTTTCTTCTCACTCTCTTGCATATGGGTGTCTCATTACCACTTGACAATAACTTCCCTCAAAGTCAGGAACTGCTTTCCTCTACCCTTTCAGGTACCCCTAAAGTCCAGGCCAGTGAAATGCCATGAGTGGGGTGCAGGGTTAAGCTCCATGGAAACAATCTGGATCGAGCTGGATTTGAGTAATGCAATTGCTGGAGCATAAGGTAAAAATATTTTTAACTTTTTGAGGAACCTCCAAACTGTTTTCGAGTGTGGCTGCACCAGTGTGCATTCCCACCAACAGTGCACGAGCGTTCCTTTTTCTCCACATCCTCCCTCAAACCTGTTGTTTCTTGTGTTGTTGATTATGCAACTTTCAAAAGAACATTTCTAATCCATCACTGAAACACACAAGCTACAAATAGTTACTGAGTGTCTGTATACACAAAGCACCCAACCACAGACTAGGGTAGGAAGCTAACCACTTAAAGTAGGCTTTGGTGATATGGCCGACCTAGAAGAGTCTAAAGAAAGTTGTTTTTAAGTGCACAAATGAGCTCCCAAGAAAGAAAGTGAAATACTCATTTCCCCCAAAATGCAGAGGTTTTAAAAAATTTTAAAAACAAAAACAAGAACAAAATCCAGAATCCATCCTTCGCTGATATTGTGTCTTCTCCAAGGGACAGGTGGGAGAAATGAACATTCTATAACATGGTGATCATCATTGCTTCTAAATCTCTAACGTGAATCACCTGGGATCTCATTAAATTGAAAGTCCTGATTCTATAGGTCTGAGGCGGACTGAAATTCCTCGTTTCTAGCAACCTTCAAGATGCTGCTGATGTTGGATCTTGGCAGCGCTGGGTTTTATAGTAAATAGTTAGCTTGTGTATTCAACCTCCACAAGGCCTGACAGAGATATGAAGCTGAGAACTGAAATCCCTGCATTAAGTTAGAATGCTAATAGAGTGGCCTCCTCCAGTAAATGACAGCCTAGAAAAATCTACCCATTTGACCGAAGGTATCATGAGGAAGTTGTTCCGTTTCAGGCTGGAGTCTGGGTAGGGAAATATAGTCTCCCCTGAAAAAAATGGGAATTCTAGCCAATATCTAGCATGGATGAAGGATTCAAATTTACCCAAGTGGTCTAGAACACACTAAGTTCAGGGATTAATGTAAAAGCCTAGTCCACAGCCAGGCTTTTACCCAGAACCCAGAGTTCTTGGCAGAAACAGAGGCAACCATTAGAAGTTGCCTCACAACCTGGGCCACAAGAGCTTTTCACACACACATACTCTCTATGAAGCACAAATAAATAATCAGAAAGTACATGAGGAAACAACCCACTCTTTGCAAGAATGAGAAGGCAAAACAAAATCAAGAACAGACTTAAAAAAAAAAAAAAGAACAGACTTTATTCAATAGAATGGGAATCTAAAATAGAATATAAAAGGAATATAAAGAATGATTAAATACATAGCCCCAAAGACAAGGCATTATGAAAAAAAAAATGATTTGAAAATTTTTTTTTCTCAAAATAGACAAATGTCATTACAAGATTAAAAGGCACATATAGGGGTGCCTGGGTGACTCAGTTGGTTAAACATCATACTCTTGATTTCAGCTCAGGTCATGATTTCAGGGTCTTGAGATCGAGCCGGAGTCCTGACTGGGGCTCCGGACCCAGCATGGAGTCGGCCGGTCCCTCTCTGTCTCTCTCTGTCCCGCGCACTGTGCATGCGCATGTGCTCTCTCTCTCAAATAAATAAAATTAAAAAAAAATTTTTTTAAGTAAAATGCAATGTACAGTTTAACTGCAGACTAGCAAAACTGAAGAGAGAATAGCGTGAATTGTAAAATAGATCCTTGTAATTTGTAATTGTGAAATACCCATGCACAAGTTACCCATTATGAAGCCAGAGAGAAAAAGAGATAGGAAATAGTAAGAGGCATCATGAGCAATAGAAGATGGAAAAGAAGGACCAACATTTAGTCGGGTTTAAGTTTTGAGAAAATGAGAATTCATATTTGAGGATAGGGAGACATTAGTCCCAGACAGAAGAGAGAGAAATAAATGTATATCAACACAACCACGGCAAAGCTGCGTAACATACTCTTAAAACAAACAAGTTAAGAGCAGCCCCAGGAGAAAGTAAGAAAGAGAGGAAAACCAGAGAGAGAGAGAGAGCAAGAGGAGGAGGAGGAGTGAGGGAGGAAAAAAGGGAACGGAAGGGGACAGGAGAGAAAAACACCAATGAGAGAAAAAGCCGTATTATACAAAGGACAGCCAATAGCCCAACAAAAGCTTCCCAACAGACGCAAGAGGCACTAGAAGACAATGAAATAATATTTCCAAATTCTGTGGGGAAAAACTATTTTAACCTGCGATCCAGGCAAGGTTAACGTTCTGATCGCAAGTAGAGATGAAACAAGCTACATTCAGGCAAAGAGAATATACTGTTCACAGACCCTTAAGGAAAAGGATGGACTTTAAGAAGGAAATTAAACCTAAATGGAAGAAGGTGCAAACAGCCCCCAGATCTGAATCAAGGAGAGGAAAACAGTAGGTGGGCAAGACCAGAGGAAGGGGAATCAGAGGACATTTTTCGTCAACGAAGTTGTTGAAATGCACCCAATAAAGACAGAAAAGCAAATACTCTCTCCCCTTCCCCTGCTCTGTTTTGTTTTTTTTTAAGATTTTATTTATTTATTTGACAAACAGGGATCACAAGTAGGCAGAGAGGCAGGCAGAGAGAGAGAGAGAGAGAGAAGGAAGCAGGCTTCCCGCCAAGCAGAGAGCCCGACATGGGGCTCGATCCCAGGACCCTGGGACCATGACCTGAGCCAAAGGCAGAGGCTTTAACCCACTGAGCCACCCAGGTGCCCCTGCTCTGTTTTTGCTTTTGGTTTTTTATTTTCACAGTACTTTCCATTACCTGACATTATACACTTTCTTTCCATTGTTCCTTGACTTTCTCTCCTACTAGAATCTGAAGTGCATGAGGGCAGGAACTTGACCCGCTGTATTCCCCGGCCGGGCACGTAACTGGCACTCGTGTATTTACTGAACAGGAGACAGGGAACCAGGTGGTGCAGAAAGGCCTCAAAGTGTGTGGAGTTGAGAAGTCCTTTTCTGGGGGAACTGGTGGTCTGAGGTAGAGGAGTAACTAACGTTTCTGAACGTCCTCTGGGTCCTGGGCCATGCACAGCTCTCGTTCTACGGAGGCTGTGCAGTGACAAAACCCTTTTGCCGGGGAGCAAAATGAACTGGTCTTTCAATCTGGCTTAAAACACAAGCTGAGCATATTTTCAATCTCAGTTTATTGTTTGTAGACATTACTGCCTCTTTTCAAGGGAGTTGTACGTCCAGCGTGATGTCATGGCCAACTGAGGCAGAAGAGAGACCGGGCTCCGTGTGGCTGGGTAAAGTTTGCACACTCAGGACACATATATACTCAATACCACTTAATAACCTAGTAATTCCAGTTTCCTCCCACGTACCCATGTAGACCCCAGGCCACTGAAACCCTGAAACTCCGGTTCTAACAATGAATCACCGAAAATCAGAAGGTCCCATCCTGAGGTCACAGCCGGCCCCAATCCTTGTCAGCAAGCTCCATCCTCTTCTGTGTTCTCAGCTGTACAGTAAAGACACCCACTTTCGGCCCCCTCAGGTCCACCAGCTGCTGCAGAGAAGTCAAAGCCAAGAGATGCTCTAGTTCCCACCATCAGCACCCACCCTGCCCCCCACCAACCACCTTGCAGCCGGTTCTAGAGACACACCGACCAGAACTGTCCTTCTTTTTTTTTTTTTTAAAGATTTTATTTATTTATCAGAGGGGGGGGGGCGAGTACAGGCAGACAGAATGGCAGGCAGAGGGAGAAGCAGGCTCCCTGCTGAGCAAGGAGCCCGACACGGGACTCGATCCCAGGATGCCGGGATCATGACTTGAGCCGAAGGCAGCTGCTTAACCCACTGAGCCACCCAGGCGTCCCCAGAACTGTCCTTCTAATGAACGGTGGCTGACACTGTGTTCTCGGTCAAGTCCTAACAGCATGAGGGTGAGCCAGTAAACACAGAACCAAGGGTAAAGAGCAAGAACCATCTCCCTTCCTCGCCTGCAGTTAACACAAAAAACGGAGAAGGCATTCTGGAGAACAGGCTTAGGAGCTGGCGAGCCACGCAGAAAACTCGCTGGCTGTACATCTACAGCATGAGAAGACAATGAGAAGTCATCCTGAGAAAAGCCACGGGCGGCCCCACCACCTGTCTTCTCGCCTTTTCTGATGGAGCCACAATTGTTGTTGTTCGGAGGCCTCTGCAGTACCTACAATCCTACGTTCTCCACCCACGACCTTCCTGGGCTTGAAACCAGCTCAGAACGAAACAAAGTAATCCGCCCTCTTTTTCCCTGCTCCCTGAACTCTTGCCAGAATGACTTCTTCTAGACAGTAGAAGTGCTCTCCCAAAGCTGTGGGTAAGGCTTGCCTTCTGTACTCCATGAGTACAGGGGGTGCATGCTGGTCTTTCTGATCCAAAGCTTCATACATAAATGCAAATCTCAATAATGGCTAGAAGAAGGCAAAGAGGAACTGGTTTGGGCAATGATGTCAACACAGACTGTACTCTTTCCAAAGAGTGACTCTCCGAGCCCAGGGACCTTGGAGGGATTTGAAAGGATCCTGATTCAGGGCTCACTTTGCAGTAAGCCAACCATGTGGTTTCAAGTTCTGTTCTCTCACAGTTCCTGGGTGGATTCAGAGGGCTGAGCAAGTATCCTCTTTCCTCTCTCACTAAGTAGATTTGCTTAAGAGGTCCTGCTGTCCCCCTCGGCTGCCCTTTCTTGTCTATCATTCACCAGGCGTGTAACGGAGGTCCACACATTCAGAGAAGGGGCGAGAGAAGGGCTAGCCTGAACTTCCTCCCTGTTCTCCAGAAAGTGGCAAACTGGCCAGCTCCCACCCCTATTTGTCAAGACGGAGCAGAGTGGATGGGAAAAAGGAAGCAGAAGACACGGACTCGGATTCCAAGCGGGCTTTCTCTCTCATTTGGACAAGATTAAAACCACAAAATAACATATGAACCGTACAGACAACATTTGATTAGCACAATAGTGACTTGAGTCGGGAAGGGGCCCTGTTGATCGGAGAGGTAGAAAGAACTTCCTGGACGGGGTGGGGTTGCAGGTTTGTCCTTGCGCTCTGCCGACTAAGGCAGCAATTTCCTGAGAATCGGAGATCTTTCAGGTCTGTGGCATTCCGTAAAACCACCAGCTGGGCTCTTCCAGGGATACCTTCAAAGGTTCTAAAGGAGGGCAAGATGTGACACTTTCTAACTGCCTTCAAGGGACACACAGGATGGGGATGGAGTCTGCGCTGCTGTTAGGTGGAAAAGCAGGGCCCTAGGTAAGCACCTTCCTGGCCTTCCCACCTAGGATCTGGAGCCCGGGGCTCTTTGCACACGAGAGATGAAGACTTCTTCCTGAAACCCGCCACCCAGATTTGGGGTGTTAGTTTCCATTTCAAAATGAATGCCCATGATAATAGCCTTGGTGGCTGCCCTGCGCTTGCGGCCCGGAGTGGGGTTTACGCTTGCACTGGAAAGGGGCTGATGCGTCCGGACGCCTCCGGTGCTGGTGGCGGTTATATTTAGGCCTGCGCTATGGGTAAACAAGCCAGCTCCTGCAATCTGCACCAGCAGAGCTCAAGAACAAACACAAAGGCAGGGCCAGTAAAAATCAAAGGGCAAAGTGCAAGCCTCGAACGAATCACTATGCACAGGCTTCGGTTCGGAGCAGGTGGTGCTAGTGCCGTGGGTGAGGTGCGCAGAAGTGGGGCTGCCTGCCCACCGGCTTCTCCCGTCCTGCAGGGCCCACGGGGATTCGAATGAACCGTGCAGAACGCGCCTTCATGAACCATCATCCACTGTCCGGCTGCTATACCTATGGACGCAGCCTGTGCTTAAGGAAAGGCCATGAAACCTTGGAGAAGTCACAGAATTTCTCCATGTTTAGTTTCTTAATCCATAAACACCAGCAATTGAGCCGCATCATACCCAAATGGCCCTCCAGCTTTAGGATTTGTCCCAGCTCGCCTTGCTGACTGCCTGGGAGCCAAGGCTGAAAGACACCTTTGTTTTCCCAACGCTGTTGACAGAGCGATCTGTTATCTTTACTACGTCCTTGAAGAGATCAGTTGAGCAAAAACACACTCTTCTCCCCTTCTCCCCCACTAAAGATGACCTACTTTAAAGCTGAGGAGTTAAAGGATGGAAAACTTTACACCTTAGAGCAGTTCCCACCGCCCCCCCACCCAGGGCTGGCAGCCCACAATGCCCCTCCAAGTGGGTTAGGAAAGGAGCCTCCTCCAGTGGGCGGAGCTCTGAAGGCCTCACCTCCCAGCCCAGCAGTCCCCGCCCCCGACCCCGGACTGCGGACACTTCCAGGTCCAGCACTACCCGCACCTTCTCCGCAGCAATGGAGCAACGGGCTGCAAGTAACAGGTGAAAGTCAGGGTGTGTGATGTCCCTGATGCCCGAGCCTTTTCCCTGCTTACAGGGCATCCTTTTCATCCACCCCCAAGGACTCTTCTGCTTTTTGATTCACGGACCAAGCTTCTTTCTCTGATGCACGTAATTAGTGTGGTAACACACAAATTCACAAAATACTGCAGTTTTTATTCACGACTCTAAACTTGTTAACCCCTCCAAGGCAGCGAGGGACAGAGTTGCCCTGTGCAAAATGCTTGACGTCTGTCGTGGGTATTCATTAAATAGTGTTGAATGAATGAAGGAATGGATGGATGGATGAAAACCAGCCTCGCAGTGGTTCTGAGTTGGTTTGGAGCTGTGGGTTTCTTTGAAATCTGAGGAAAGCTGGGGACATTCCCCACTAAAATACATATGTACAAATATGCAAAATTCTACATACAGTTTGGTAGGGATCAGCAACCTCAACCAAGTAAGGCTTTATATTTTAAGCCAGGATAAAAAGGTATGAGTCTTTAAAAAGAGAGAGAGAGAGAAGAAGGAGGAGGTGGGGGGGAGGAAGAGAAGAAGGAGAAAAAGGAACTAGGAACCCATACCAAGAACCTAAGTCTTTGACTTACAATCTTTTTTGTCCTAAAATCCCTTTATATAGACATTACTATCTCCAAATCCCCAGATGAGGAAAATAAAGTTTAAATAGCTTTTCCCCTGTGAAACATCAAAACAAATATTCCATTCTCTTTCACTCCCAAACTTTTCAAAAAAAGAAAGAAAAAAGAAAAAGAAATAAGCAATTCATAATATATCGCAGAGTGTGCATATCTTTCTGCTCTATCATTCTACCTCCAAATATTATACAGTCATGTCCATTGGTTGTGTTTTGATGGAGGAAGCCCTCTAAAGAGCTATGATCTAAGCCTAGTCAAAAAGAACTTAAATATAGTCATATATTTGGATTAGACAATTATAAATGATTTCTGCAGAGTTCTAGAGAAATATATAAAAATGATTTTTAAATCTTGCCTATCATATTTTGCTGATTTTTAGGCTAACAATTCAAATGAAACCAACAGAGGGGCACCTGGTTGGCTCAGTCAGAAGAACGTAACACTCTTGATTTCGGGGTCATGAGTTCAAGCCCCACTTTGGGTGTAGAGATTACTAAAAAAATAAATAAATTTTCAAAAAAAAAATGAAACCAACATATCATCTAAACAGAACCTCCTCTTAGCCAAGCAGAAGACAGATGTCCTGACTTCAACATCTACCATCCCAGTTTTTTTTTTTTTTAAAGATTTTATTTATTTATTTGACAGAGAGAAATTACAAGTACACTGAGAGGCAGGCAGAGAGAGAGACAAGGAAGCAGGCTTCCTGCTGAGCAGAGAGCCCGATGCGGGACTCGATCCCAGGACCCTGAGATCATGACCTGAGCCGAAGGCAGCGGCTTAACCCACTGAGCCACCCAGGCGCCCCTACCATCCCAGTTTTAACCTTGTGGTTATTAGTACACACTTGAAGGTCAGAAAAGCCAAGGTTTGAGCTCCGACTTCTTTGTGAGTGGTAAGAGAACTTGGGCAAGTTATTTAATTTCAAAGTCTCAACTGCCTCATCTATAAATAAGAAAAAATCATAGTACCGAGCTCATAGGATGCATTGGAGGGATTAAGAAATAATGCATTGAAAATAGTGCAATGCCTGGCACGTGGAAAACGTATGATTTAGGTCAGCCATTATTTTTCTCTTCTCTGCCATCTTCGTCTGTGTCTACGTTATTCTCCAGTGAGCTTCCATGAGCAGAATGATGGCCTGTGGCCAAAGAGACCTGGCAGTTCCTTAGAAAATTAAACATAAATTTACCACATGACTGAGAAGTTCCACTCCCTGTCTACCCAAAAGAAATGAACACATACGTCCACATAAGTAGCTGCACGCAGAGGCTCATAGCAGCATGATTTATGGTAGTTAAAAAGCAGAAGCAACACAAAGGTCTGTCAACAGGATAAATAGCCCAGTATATCAGACCATGGAATATCACGGAACGCCGTGGAATACCGTGGAGCACTACTCAGCATGTGTTGTTGACACATGTTGCAACATGGATGAATCTGAAAAATAAACATGTTGAGGGAGAGAAGCCATGCACCAAAAAGTACGTATTGCGTGATTATTTCTATAAAATCCTGAACATTTCACACCAATCGGTAGTGTTCTTGTGCGGTTGTTGCTTTGGGCAAGATGTAGGGGAAGTGGGGGGACAACACGCTTTGAGGGCTGATGAACACGCTACTATATTGTGACGATGGCTCTATGGATCTGTGCGTATCAAAACTCATCAAGTTGTATATTTTAAATAGGTACAGTTTATCGTATGTCAATTATACCTCCATAAAGCTGGATTTAAAATGTTTTAAAACCCTCTACAGTGGCTTTCAGGAAAAAAAAAATGCACACTCTGCGATGTATTATGAATTGCTTATTTTTTTTTTCTTTCTTTTTTTGAAAGCTCCCTACCCACCTTCACCCTTCTTACTAAACTAAACTCCCTTATTTACTTTCTAAATCTCGTAGGATCCTCCGTACCTAACACAGTGCCTGGCACAAAGGCAAATTGTTAATGAATAAGGAACAGAAAATTGTTACAGGTCAAAGAGCCCTATGGAAAACAGGATACAAAGTATACTAGAGTACACCAGAGGATGGGGGAAAAAGAGCAGAAAATTGAATGGTCACAGAAGGCTTCAGGGGGGAGATAAGCCACAAAGCATCCTGATATAAACAGGAAGAGTGAAAAGGAGAGGGCCTCCCAAGGGAGCCACAGTGACAACACAGGCCAAGATGTGATGGAGCCTCGAGTTTGTTAGGGACGTAGGTGGGAAAAGTAGGCTTGTCTCCAGAGCCTTAATCCCCGCAGCCAAGGCAGCATTTCGGAGCGGCGGGATGGTCCTCTGAGACGGAAGGCAAGAATGCTAGCAGGGAAGGTGGGTGGAGGACAGTGGGAGGGACGTGAGCAGCATTTCCGAGACCAGGATCACAGAATCCTGGAGGCACTGAGCACTCCTCTCCAGCACGGCCGCAGGTGCCACCAAAACCGAGCTGCCCGAGCATGGGTCCTGGCCAGCCCTACACTGCTGCCCCTCCCCGCCTACCCTCATCCTCACCGGGACCGGGACCCTTCGCACAATCTGGCAGTGACACCGTCCAAGCACTTCTCCTGGGACTAATCCCAGGCAGGCAAGAAAAAGACAATTGCCTTGGGGACCTTGGCTCTGGTTTGGGGCTGGTGACTAGGCCAACTGCTTAGTTAAGAACCACATGCAGGTGTCTTTAGACATCCTCGTTCTGATGCCTGATTTTTTCCCCACCTTCTAAGGGCCTGGATTACTGGGGTTGGTTTGCAACCCAACTCTCTTTCTAAACTCAGCAGGAAGCACTTAAAGGGCCTGTCTTTGTTTGGAACAGAGAAGAGAGGAAGCAAAGCAGCTGAAAAGCTTCTGTTTACTTTTCATTCAATGCTAAAGCCAAACAGAAAGTGTTTGCTCTCTGCTGAATGCCCAGGAATGGAGAATTGTATTTGAGCCTCACGAATGGGACAGTAAATGTCCTATCTGCTTTGGTCCCCAGCGCTCCATTTAGATAGCACTCGAAGTTTACCAAGCACTTACACACGCGTTATCTCATTTGATCCCCAGGTCAACCCCAGGATGAAAGTGGAGATTATATGATTTCCGTATCACACATGACCCAGTGCCCTGGGGCTAGGAGACAGGGGCCCCGATAGGTGTTTCTTTAAAGAGGTCACTAAGGCTAAGTGACTTGCTCAGGGTCACCGAGCTGGTGAATCAATGTTTTCTCCCTGCCCCCATAGGTGTTCCTTAAACACCAAGCAAACATTAACAACTATAGACATTTGTACCACGGGTCGGGTCCAGGCCACGAATTTTTAATGCTGACTCCTTGCCATGACGCAGAGAGATAAGGGGGGGTACCAATTATTGAGCACCTATAACGTGTCAGATGCTTTCATTCAGCATCTCCTCCAATCTTGATGACCCAAAGAGCAGGTTATATTAACCTCCTCTCTGCAGATGATAAACTAAGGGTCAGCAAGGTGCATTCACTTTCTCGAAGTCACTTGCCTTTCCAACAGCCAGTAAAAAGGAAGCAGGATTCAAGTCAGACCCTCTGGCCTCAAAACCTGTTCTTTTTTCCACAGTGCTATAATGGCTTTTAACCTGGGGATTAACATTGGGTCTTCCTACCACCCACCACCCTACTCCAGGTGTACCCCCAAACCCCAATACACAACCACTTTCACAATACACAACCACTCTCACAATACACACACACCGCAGCCACAAAGAGATTACGAGGTTTTTTTGTTTTTTGGTTTTTTTAAGAATAGGAAAGTCTACTGAATCTTAGTATTTGGTGGAATCTTTACATCTAGCAAAGCACTTCAGGGGTTCCTGTCTTCTTCATAAAGACAGCCGTTGTGAAACATTAGGGAAGGGCCAGTCTTGTAGGAGATGAAATAGCTAGGTAATCCCAGAAGCAGTGAACCCCAACAGAAACTCACATTGTAAAACAGAGCAAATAATGAGAAACACATTTATGTTCCCCAACCAGCATCAAGGGAAAAGAGAAAAGAAGATGTGGTCTTTGTTCTGAGCAGTTGGGTTGCTGGAAACTGAACATCCATCAAAAAGACTCAACGGAAAGAATGAGCAAAGGCAAGTTCTCCCTTGTGTTCAGAGCAAGAGCAAACAGGTTGGGCAGATGGTTGGAGGGGTTTTTGCCTCATCAAAGAGGTTCACAGATTGAAAAGTTTGAGACTCAGTGCTTACGGGGACCGCAGAGAGAGGGGATGCTAGGTAAAACGTCAATCCTTAACTCTTGGAGGGAGGCCTCTGGGATGTTGTTCAAGTTAGCGTTGAGAATAGGTGTGAGATGATTTGCTGGCTGTCGGGATTTATTGTGAGACTCTACAATGATCCTCAATGTCTGTAATGTCACTACAATGATCCTCAATGTCTATAATGTCATGGGATATTATTTTAAGAATTCGAGTTCGTCAAGAAATAACACAGCTAATTTTTCTACTTTCCTTAATGTTCTGTCTGCCATTTGTAGTATCTCCCAGCAAAACTCTCAATTACTGATCATTACTCTTGTCATTGTCATTATTAAACAATTAATTTAGAACAATTATTTATAATTGTTGAAGCTGGCTGATGGACAGACATGGGGGGCACGATAATTTTTAAAAAGGGTCATTTTCTGCATTTGAATGATTAAAAAATATTTGAAACACATTAGTGTCCTCCCTTAACACTCCTCTCTCTCTTTGAAAAAAAAAATAATTATTTTAAAGTCTTAAGCTGTTTTACAAACATTATTTTTTTTTAAAAAGAAGATTTTATTTATTTATTTGACACACCGAGAGGGAAGGCAAGCAAGGAGAGTAGCAGGCAGAGAGAGAGGGAGGAAGCAGGCTCCCCACTGAGCAGAGAGCCCAACGTGGGGCTCGATCCCAGCACCCTGAGATCATGACCCGAGCCGAAGGCAGAGGCTCAACCCACTGAGCCACCCAAGTGCCCCTGTTTTACAAACATTATTAACATGGAGGGTGTGGCTTTTTACTTTGGAGTCCCTCCTCCATGTCTTTGTATCTGTACCCTACACTGAGCAAGGGTCTTCTGGTAGATAAAGCTCTCTAGAACTTTCAGGGATTTGTGTTCTGTTTCCTTAAACGTGTGCTTTGCTCTCTTGGACAGATGTGGTATTTTCCTGACGCAGATTAACCTAGATCTGTTCTCTGAAGGGCCGGTTCTAGGAGAGTTATCCTAACTCCTCAGTGCCCCTTGGTTTCTCTGCAAATGACTTCAAAGACCAGGTAAGATTCCGGATCTTCAGAACTAATGGTGTAATGTCAGGGAGTTTCCACTGTTACGCATTTGCAGCGCTGGGCACCGGGCTCATTGCTGAGACGAGGCAAGCCTGCAATACCCCCAAAACAGCGTCGATCTAATCCCCACAAGGCTGTAGAACTTCTCAAGTTCTTGGGCATCCAACCCTACCATGTATCTGACCCAGGTCACCAGTGTCTGCTCTGATGACTGCACATCTGCCCAAATTGAAACTGAACTAGTATGGAATAAGTAAGTTTCTAAACCAGAATGAAGAAGTAAATTATGCTAATAACCTTGAGAAAGGGTTAGAACCTTATGCTATTAGCCTTGAGAAAGGGAAGAGAGTTTGTGAAATCATAAACCACACCCCATGCTTTCCAACCGCCCCACAAGCTAGTTGCATGCATAGGTAGCTATTATTCTTGCCAAAAAATAACTGGTACGTGAAACGTCACTGTACCATCAAATTCAGAGGCAATGTCACAATATAGGTGATGCCTAACTGCTGTTAATTAGCGACGTCCACTCATCTGTCATAATAATTCTAGAGAATTCCTGTAAGATTCCACCATGCAATCCACGTCCAGAGCAAACCAGATTGGCCTTCAATTAACTCCCCTCAAAAAATATTATGCATACACACCCTTATTCACATTGTCTGTTTATATACTTGTGGGTTGAATCCATATGTTGAGCTCCTAACCCCCAGTGCCTCATTTGGGACTCTATTTGGAAATAGGGCTGTTGCAGATGTAATTACTCAAGATGAGGTCATACTGGAATCGAGTGAGACCTAACCTGAGATGACCGGTGTCCTCATAAAAAGAAGGAATTTGGAGACAGGCACACTCAAAGAGGAAGCACTGCATGAAAGCAGACATTGGGTGAAGGCATCTCCAAGCCAAAAAAGACTACCAGCAAGGCCCCAGAAGCTAGGAAGCAGGTCCCCCCATCACAGCCCTCAGAGGGGACCAACCTTGCCGACACCTTGAATTTGGACTTCTAGCCTCTAGCAAACGAATACAAGATACATCAACAACTATATAAATCACCAGGTCTCAAGAATTCAAAATATGAACAAGGAAGTAAAAACCTAAATCCGGGGGCAGACCACCACCCGCAGCCCTAGCTCAGAATTGCTGTAGTTATCCTCGTAAGTTATAAACAGGGGAGACTGAAAGAAAAATTGCTCATTTGGTGCCATCTTCATTGAAGTCCCAGACCTGTTTACCTATGGCAAGAGCAAATCTTAATTCAAGTAATTACTAACAGCATCACCTACTTGACCAATGAACTAGTTTCTGGATAGAAATATTTTCTTGTTCCAGCCCGGACTCAGTGAACCTGACCACTAGTCCTGAGTGCAGTGGTGTCAACAGGAACATTCTGAACAGAATGAGAGCCATACCCTTCCAACTCTGTTCCTATAAGGGTTTTCATAGCATCGCAGGAATCTCATAATCAATACACAGACGCACACTGCAGCCAAAGTGCAGAAAGCTCCTTCCAACATCAGAAACAATATTTTTCTACCAGGTCTTTTTAGGAGTCTTTAAGAATGTCTCTCTCAATCTATAGGGGACCCCTTGAGAGATGGGGAGGAGAGGTATCCTGACTCCCGCCCCCTCCAACGTCCCTGACAAGCAAGCAGTAGCACGACTGGTCATCACCTTTTTCCCTAACAGCAGTTAGGGTTACCCCTTCAGAGGGGGATGAAGGAAAATTGGAAGACAGGCAGGCAGGGGCAAGAGGGCCCCCTCCTGAAAAGGAAACCACCCTGAAAAGGATTTTATACCATCCTAGAAGGAGCTTTCCACCCTATCCCATATGATAGGTGAGTGACAAAAACCTAATTGGACAACAGGCATAGGGAGGGCTAATCAGATTAAAACAGCGTGCCAACAAACCCATAAAAACCCTTAGACGTAGAAACTCTGGTGGCAATCCCTTTGGGTGCCCTCCGTCCTTGGGAGCTTTGTACTGTCACTTCACCATCACTCAATAAAGCTTGCTTTGCTACCCACACACACACACACACACACACACACAAAAAAAAAAAAAAAAGATGTCTGTCTAGAGGTGCCTGGGTAGCTCTGTAGGTTGGGTGTCAGACTCTTGGCCTCTTGGCTCAGGTCATTATCTTGGAGTCATGGGACCAAGTCCTGTGTCAGGCTCCACGCTCAATGTGGCATCTGCTTAAGATTCTCTTCCTCTTCCTCTGCACCCACTCTTTCTCCAAAAATAAAAATTAAAAAAAAAAATTTAAAAAGAGAGTCTGTCTCTTTAAAACTTGTGTATGGCTTCTGAAATACCAGTGTAAAATCCGGAGATCTGCACTGGACTCTCCAACATACGTTCAACATTTTTGGGAACTGGAGAGTTTGTTCCTAAGTGCTGTCCTGTGCAAGCCAGACACTTATTTTCCCTTGGGATTCTTTTGAAAATATCTCATAACATTAGACCTTGACCTAAGAACCAGTGTCAAATTTGTTTTCCCTGATGGTTTCATTTATAGAAAGGCAAAGTTCAAACTTGAGCATTTGGCACTCGAACGTAAAGTAAGAGGAACTTTTTAAAATTTAAGCATCAGATCCCCAAATAATAGCAAGAACTCTAACTCTCTTATATGTGTTCATTTAAGGATGATGGAGCAGGGTCAGTGGAAGGATAAAACTTGTGTTCTGGGTATTCTAGAACAAAAGCATATCGGCCTGCAGTCGTATCGCAAGCTCGCATACGAGACTAGGGGAACGTGTGTCCATAAAATGAACATTTATTACCTAAAGATCACTTGCGGTCTTTGCTGAATTCTGAACTTGAATGCAGTCTTTAGGCCCCTAAATGCTGAGTGTTAGAAAGCAATATTACACATTATTTTTTAAAAAACAGAAAAGGGGGCACCTGGGTGGCTCAGTGGGTTAAAGCCTCTGCCTTCGGCTCAGGTCATGATCTCAGGGTCCTGGGATCGAGCCCCGCATCAGGCTCTCTGCTCAGCGGGGAGCCTGCTTCCTTCTCTCTCTGCCTGCCTCTCTGCCTGCTTGTGATCTCTGTCAAACAAATAAATAAAATCATAAATGTTAGGGTGAGTCCCCTTGGCATACACACTCATCGTCATCACTGATGATTTCTTTTGTCTGGATTGCTAGAACTAGAATTACTGGACCAGTGAATGAGAACTTCTCAAGGCTCTTAGATATCTGCGCAAATTATTTCCAAAATATGGCCCCAGGGGGCCCTCCTACCAACAAAACACCCGGGGGCTCTCCTCACCTCTCCTCCCACTCCCCCCACACCCACCTGTTCTCCCAAATCTGACAAGGGGGATGAAGCAGTTGGGTTTGTAGACCACTGGGTCAGGCGAGCATCCCGGGCCCAGCCTTGGGTTAGGTTTGCTGACTCAGGGGGCTTGTCATGACTCACTTGTCAGTGTGTGCAGGCATCTGTGGGTACACACACCCCCACGGGAATGTGATGGACGGTAGGACGGATGCCAGCTGCAAACTCTGATCTCATCTTGCTGCCAGTCACCCTCCGGTTTGAAAAGCAGCACTCCCTCCCTTCTGTCAGCCGCGTCAGGAGACATTCTCATGGGTAATGTCCAGGAACCTCTCTCATGGCTCACGGTCACGTCACCCTGCCCCGGATCGCAGTTGCATTCCCGCCAGCGAAACACCCCCGAACCCATCTCACCACGCCTCTTAATTCTTCAGCGAAAAGTGAAGTGGACTGTCCTACCCAACCCCCCGCTTCTTCCTGACGGTGTAAAACAAACAACAAAAATCCGAGGGATGGCTGGCTACCCACACCTTGTCATTTGGGGCTGCTAGCGAAGAGGGGGTGTTGAGAACAAGAAGGCATTAGATGTGGGCTCTCGGGAAAGAGGGAGGAGGTAACTAGGAGAAGAAAAAAGCGTGTCTTCCCAGAGCTCCAGAGGAGAGCCAAGAGTCCCCACCAGAGTCCATGGGACTCGGCTGTCTCCTCCCCACGGGACAGCGGGAGCGCTCTCGCATCCTGAATCCTCTGACACCTGGGGGACCCGAGAAGCCCCAGTGGCGCATGTAACAGACGTTCCAAACCCCTGCCTCAGACCGTATCAGACGAACCTCTCGTTCCCCAGTGGGTCCAGGCTCCAGGCTTGAGGACCCTGCGTGCCAGAAGATGAGAACAATCTGGAAAGCCCCTGGGTCAACTTCCCTATCCTTCCCTGGGTACTGCAGGCAGTAAAGGAGCACCAGTGGGAGCAGCTTAGCAGAGAAGCAGAAAGATGAGAGCGATGGCAGAACTACATCCACTCCCGGTATACACTGGAGGACACCGCCGCTCGGTAATGGCAAATAACTTGCGTCATGTCACACAGCTAGAAAGTGGCTGAGCGGCAGTTCAGGCATAAGTCTGGCTCCCTCCTCTATGCGCCTGACCCCACGGGCTAGCACTTCAGTGTGGGAGGCAGAGGGAAGGCCTGGCCGGGACAGGGGCTCAGGCTGCCTGTGGAAAAGCCACGGTCACACGTCCCCAGTGGAGCGCTCTAGCACGCGGAGATCCCCAGGGAAATGCAGCCACAGGAGCAAGGAGGCGGGTTCCCCTGAAGCTGTCTGTGAGAACATCTCCTGACTCAGCCGGGAGAAAAGGAGGGGTGCTACTTTCAGAGAGAGGGTGACGGGCAGTAAGGTGAGGCCAGGACTTCCGTTCGGTGAAGGGCCATTGGCCCCCTCCTCCCCACCACAGCCAGAAATATTTGAAGCCGAGAACCCCGTGGCTGACACAGACTTCCACTCCCATCACAGGTCAGATATCCTTTCCACACCAGCTGTGGTTTGCGGGTCCCCCGTCCTGATCTCTCTCCTCTTTCCCTTTTATAAAAAGGATGCCGGGAGCTTGAGCAGGAGGGGCACAATCGGGTCAGTGAGTTGCAACAAATTCAGCAACATTAATTAGTTCAATGTTTAATAATAATCGAAGTGAGAAATGAAGTCATTGAAGAGCTCTTGTGCCGTATTTTCAGATCACACTTCATTTCATTTTATTTACAGAGTCTCAAGGCACAGACCAAAGGCTTGCACCAGGATAAACCCAGAGACGAGAAGGTGTGTCTGAAGTGAGCTCGGCTTTCCTCAAGGTCCCAAAGTCTCTTGTGAGCCCTAAGCCCACCCTGCTGAGCTCACAGCCCCTCCTGGCCAGGAGAGCCAGGGGTCAGCAAGTTTCGTAAAGATTTCCTCACGACATCACACATCAGGGAGTGAGTCAGAAACATCCCTTTCCCTACCTGCGTCAGTACTAACGATTCTTCCCAAGCCTGCCGGAACAGGGTGACCAACCTGTTCCAGCATCCCTGGGACTTTCCCAGTGTAGCACTGGAAATCTCACATGCTGCGTGATTCCTCAGTCCCTGGCATACCGGGGTGGTTTGTCATCCTAGCCGGGAAATGAGGGAGGAACCAAGGGTCCCCAGGTATCATGCCTCTGTCCCTGTCTCCAAAAGTAGAGCAACCTATCCCCTCGTGGGCCCACCGCCCATCTAGCTACATGGGGTGGCCATTATGGCAACTGGGTGCAGTGTCTACATGCATGCACTGAAATTTTATGTTACTTCTCTGAACCGAGATGTGTGTGCGCATGAGTGTGTACACGTGGGTGCATTAACCCAGATGCAGAAGTAATACATCGTTGCTGCAGAAAAATTAAAAATAAAGATAAAGCAAGAAAGGCCTTAAAGATAAGGCCAAAAAATTATGCATAAGCCCACCACTCAGCAGTAACTATTTTGAGAATTTTTATGTGTATCCTTGTAGATTATAACGTAGGTATACAGACAGGTATAAATAATAGGAAACCCACTCCTGAAAAACAGAATAACAAAAAACGATGCTCTGAACCTCTTGTTCACTCAGTGATATATTTATCCATATTAATGAGGACACCTGAACAACATCATTTTACATGTCCATGTAATATTCCACAATATGCACCTGCCGCAGATTATTCAATAAATGGGTTAGGTAGGACGTTTAGACTGTGTTCAGTTTTTCATTGTTATAAACAGAGCCAAAAACAATATGCTTGTTGCTATGTCATTGAACACATCTGATCTTATTAGAGTGAATTCTTCAAAGTGGCTTCGCTGGCTCAAAGAGATTGCTTCGTTTAGAAGTCTTCTGATGTGTATTATAAACATGACTCCCAGGGAAGTTATCACACTAGCAGTGAACAAGAATGACTATTTCCTTCTTCGTAGAAGAGCCTAAGTTTGAAGCGTCTTATAGACTACAATCAGCACAAGAAGACGTGTAAGGCCATTTACAAAAACAATTCTTGCATTTTTCAAACTAGAACAAATCCTAGAGATCATCCAGTCCCAACCCATCATTTCTTGGGTGATAAAACTGACAACCAGGGAAGGCAAATGCTTGCCCAGGAACAGTGGGACCCCATGAACAGGCCCCTGAGCATTTACCCTGGGGCTAACGGAGTGAGGGACTTAGCGGGTGGGGCCCTCACTGTGTGGATTCCTCTTCTACAAGTGGGTGGCTCAGTAGGTTAAATGTCTGCCTTCAGCTCAGGTCATGATCCCAGGGTCCTGAGATTGAGCCACCCAGGCGCCCCAGAAGACTGCTCTTTTATGCAAACCATTCCCAATAGCTATACTTCGTTATGAATTAGTGTCAAGCAATCCTGTCCAACTCTTATTGACTCATCCTCTGACTTTAATTGACTCATCGTTTAGCATGAATCTAAATCAGAGGTCAGCTATTTTTTTTTTTTTAAGGACCAGGTTGTAAATATTTTAGGCTTTATGGGCCACATGGTCTCTGTCCTTACCACTCAACCTTGCCGTTGGAGCACAAAAGCAGAGACAATACATAAATAATATGGATGTGTTCTAATAAAACTTGACTTACAAAAACGGGCAGTGGGCAGGATTTGGTCCTCAAGTTGTCATTGCTGACCCCAGATTTAAATCATTTACCATAGATTGCTCTACTTCCCCCCCACCATCAAGCTTTCTGATTCACTAGGTCTTGGGAATGGGCCCAAGAATTGGAATTTATGAGTCTCTAAGCGATGTCGATGCTGCTGGTTGAAGGCCATGCTTTGAGAACTTTTGCTCTGGGACAGTCCCTTAAGATTGAAGTGCTCAATGAATTATTAAACTCACACAAATCATCACAATTTTCTTTTGAGTGACCTCAATGCTTGTATGTACCTCTCCTCTCTTGCCTTTTTGGAAGATATGTGTGATTAGCTTTTGTAGAGGTCAAGCTACCAAGTTAAAGTCAATGGAATCCTCTCTAGTTAGTGCATGAAGGAAGGATGTATTAGTGTATACTATGGTAATCGTGGGCTCACTGGAAAAGTTGGAATAATGTGTTCTTGGGTCAGCTTCCAGGAACAGCTCCCAGAACAACACTGCAGAGAGAGCATGTACCCACCACCCCTCCTGATTCTTTTTATAACTAAAGTCCCAGCCAAAGTCTTGTGCCAGGTGAGTCTGATTTTCAAAACTCAAGTCCCCTGTTTGGGCCCTATAGGCAAGGGAGTCTGGGAAACACAGATTTGGGGATTTCGTACTGGGAAAGCTAGCAACAAGGAAACTATAAAAACATGGAGCAGCATTCAGAAGATTTGGGGGGTAGCCACTACCCCCGTTACCAAGCCACAATCCCATTACCAAGAAAGAAAAAGTACCATGGAGGAATGGAAAGTTATAAGGCAATAAAGCTCCAGCCTTCTGGGATTTGTTTTAAAATAATGGGGTTGCAATGGACAGAAGGAGTAGTATAGATGAGGCAGTATTGATCGTGAGCTGATGATTATTGACCTGGATGACAGGTACATGGAGGTTCATTGTTCTGTTCTTTCCATTTGTAGTGTATGTTTGAAATATTTGGTAATAGAAAGGTAAAATTTTAAAAGGCATGAAAAGCAGAAAAAGAATGGGCTTATGGAGTGATGTCTAAAGTCTCAATGGCATGCTCAAGAAGCATATACCTTGTAATAAATACCTTGTATAGGTATAAATATACCTTGTATATGTATAAATACCTGGTATATGCTCAAGAAGCATATACCTTGTAATAAAACCTTCGAATGGGAGTTATTTTCACTGCGCAATCATTGTTTTAGCAACATTCCCAAAGGAAAACAGTAAGTGCCTTTTTCACTGAAAGTAGGTCAAGGTAAAGCATTATTACCCCAGTCATTGTGTTTGCTTCACCGAGACAAATACACCATGACCACTTGTTACATTTACATTCAATGCAACCAAAAAAGTCAGAATGACTGGGCTACTATACAGGGTCACCAGCAAATGAAAACACAAGACCCAGTTAAATCTGAATTTCAGATAAACAGCAAATACAGTTTTTCATATATGTGTGTCATGTGTAATATGTGTGTCCTGTATAACATGGTCATACTAAAGATGTATTTGTTGCTTATCTGAAATTCCAAATTTAAGTGGGTATCCCATATTTTATCTGGCAACTCTATCTTCTATAACCTGTAAAATTTAGGAGAGTCTATCTTCCCCACTCTTCTCCAACCTGTGCTACACACCTTAACCTCTCCCTGAACTAACCAGACTGGACTTCTGTTTTTATGACTCTCTGCGTATTTCACCATGAACTTTCTTTATGTTCCTACAAAGGCACTCTTTCCAATCCTAGATAGGTTGAAGCTGAATTGTCAGCTTGACCCTTGAAGGGAAGTGGTAAGGAAAGAAGCCATGTGCCTAAATGTTCCCAAGCAAATGCCTCCTCTCTAAGAGGAGGAAGCTAGACCCAACCCCCGCCACCAAGTTTCTTGCAATATCCTTCCAACATAGCTGAGATTAAGAACCCCAGACGTGCTGGTCAGTCCTGCTGTAACATCCTTTGTACAGCCAGATGGGTCTCATAGAATCTAGACTCCAAAGGAAACAAAGAAAGAGTGATTTCATGCTAGAAGGCAGAAGATAGTTCATCATCCAAACTCACTCTGTCTCAGTTTGTCATTGCTGATTCCAGATTGTTAACGCCCAGATAATCAGGTTTTTGCAACAGGGAAGGAACTTTTGTCTTGTCCTGCCTTGGTTATTTGACAACTCATTAGCATCTCCCCTGGAAGTGAGCCAGAGGAAGGAAGTGATAAAATATCATGAGTCAACACGTTACTTGCCAGAAGTTCTGGTAAAAGGGGTAAGAGGGTTTAAAGGAAGAGAAATTCAAAATTTTGTACTCTTACAGAAATTTTCTGGTAGAAAACAACAATTTCCTGAGATTCTGGGGATTTCTATTTTCCTGGTCCTAAACCACTGACAAATCAAAGGTCGAATCTATGAGCTTGGACCTCCCCAAATGGAAATTTCTCTAGACTAAATACCCATCCCTGGAGTCATAGGACATATCTACCATTTGTGCCTTCTGCTTTGAGGTTAAATGAATTTTATAGTTCTAATGAGGAAATACAGTGATTTGTATAGCTGACTGCAGCTGGACCGGGAGAAAAGCAGAATTCTTCATGAGGTTAGAACTGCTTTTGTCCATTAAAAAAACAAAAACAAAAACAAAAACAAAATCCACAACAGTATGAGTTATAAAACAGTAGGTACTTCCAAACTTCCAATTTGGGCTTATGAGCAGCCTCAACAAGGAAGAAGTAAATTGCTTGCTTTGTATAGAACAGGATGATATTACAATGATGATGATGATGATGATGATGATGACTGAGTGTTTTGCTAAGGTGGGAAAGGCAGGGTTTTAGTGGATGATAGAAAGACAGAAGGAGGTGAAGAAATGGGTAACAGAGGGTTTGGGAGATCCATGCAAACACATCAGTAGACAGAGAAGGATGGCCAGAGAGAAACTGTGCTTGCCAGGGACAGCTGAGGGATTCTAGGACAGTGACTTTCAAAAAACGTATTTATTATGGATCGTTTCAAGCATATACAGAAGTTAACAGACAGGTGCCTGGGTGGCTTAGTTGGTTGGACGACTGCCTTCAGCTTAGGTCATGATCCTGGAGTCCCGGGATTAAGTCTCGTATCGGGCTCCCTGCCCAGCAGGGGGGTCTGCTTCTCCCTCTGACCTTCCCTCTCTCATGCACTCTCTCTCTCCCTCTCTCTCTCATTCTCTCTCTCTCAATTAAATAAATTCTTTTTAAAAAAGTAAAAGGACTTTAACAAACTTCCACGTGTCATACCCACTTCAACAATTGAACTCACAGCCAACCTTATCTCATCTAGAACGCCCCTACCCACTCATTCCCTCCCCTGTAAGTTATTTTGAAGGAAATTCCAGACATTATATGGCAAACACTTGAGTACAGCAGTCAATTTGAAGCAGTAGCCTGTTCTGGGCTGTGCTGCTGTCTCCCTAAATTAGCAAATAGCCTCCCTAAACGCCTGTATAAAGGAGAGACACACTCCTGTGTGTCTCCTTTATTTCCAGCACTCCACTGCAACACGCCTGTACTTGGGGCACACGGTCATTTTCCCCACACAAAGCAGTTCTGTGACAGCAGCTGGATGTCCTACATTTAACCCAATTCTGACTCCATCCACCTAGAGATAGCATTAGATCCCATGGCTTAAGGACTCTGCCCCACAGAACTTCAACCCCATCACGCAATGCAGATGTCAATCACAAGTCTGGGTTGTCACCTGTGCTGTACCTCAGAGGTTCCCACAAAACCATCACCACCCCCCACCCTAGCTTAGCTTCAGTTAATTGGTTAGAGTAACTCAGGGAACTCAAGAAAAGTCTGCTTACCAGACTGCTGGTTTATTATAAGAGGGTATAACAGAACGAAACGGCCAGATGGAATTTGCATCAGACCAGATTTATGAGAAATGGCTCAGAGTTTCCTCGTCCTCTGAAGGGACGTCATCCTCCTCAGATTGCCACAAGTTCACCAACCTGAAAGCTGTTTAAACCCTCCCCTTGGGGTTTCATGGAGGCTTCATGATGTAGGCATGATTGATTAAGTCACCGGCCATCAGTGATTGAACTCAGTTTCTAGTCCCTTTCCCCACCACGGAGGACAGGAGGTGGTTACAGGAAGTTCCAGAGCTCTAATCACATGGTTGGTTCCGCTGGCCACCGGTTCACCACCCCTAGGAGCTTTCCAAAGGTTACTGCGTTGTGTTGACTACGAGAACGAGAACATGAATGCATGGAAACCTACAGAGAGATGAGGGCAGGTTTCCACAATATATGTATATGGGGGGTGACCCACGCCATTCTGTCAGAACATTAAATGAAAGATCACACCAGAAGGCTCCTGAAGACTTGTAGGGCGCGTCCAACAGGCACCAGGTTACTGGGTTATGTGGTCACTTGAACTTCTGTAAGTTCCTCTTTTTGGCAAGCTAATTCTGTACGCATTACAAATGAGAGTAACAATCAACATTTTGCATTATGCAAACAGCCTAAAGAAACCAGAATCTTTTACAATTGTTGTTTTCCTCCTTAGAACGATGCATTGCTTAGGAAAAATTAAAATAATCCATAGCTGAACTCACATTAGTGTTTCCAAAACAAAATGGTCACAGGAACTCAAAGGTTCAAGTCCATTCTCCAGACGAAGGGGTTAACCTTGCCCTTCAGTACCTCACTGCCTCCTCTCCAAATTTGGTGATCCTTCTGGATTGTTCCGCCCTCTCACCAAAAGTCGGTTTTCCACGAGTTTTAAAAAGAATTTTTTTAAATGTCATTTATTTCCCCAATTAATTGTTTCCCCCCTCCCTGTGAGTTTCTCAGATACTCATGAAAATCTTCCCTTTCAAAGTCCTGTCTTCTTACACCCCCTCCACTTAAAGCTCCCTTTGACACCTGCCTTCCAGGTAAGACAACTCCCTTTAGAGCTCATAATCTTGCCAGCTTAGTCTTTAAATTTTTTTTAGCCTCCATAAAATTTTTGCTCACTCAGCACTGTAAGCCATCATCTCCTCTGAGGATTGAGGTTTGTGTACTTGTTAATGATCTGATAATGTGCCTGTAGCCTGTGGAGGACGAGGGCCCCACAAAAAAAAAAAAAAAAAAAAAAAAAGGGATAATCTCCTTACAGCCGTAGTTCTGAGACTTGAGTACACATCAGAATAGTTAGAGGGCTTGTCTGAACAAAGACTGTGGGAGTCCGATTCAGCAGGTCTGGGGTGAGCCTGAGAATGTGCATTTATACACAATGATGAAAATGACCTGTCTCTGGCTTCTAGAACATTGCACTCTGATGGAAAAACCCCTTCTTTCGTGTGCAGAGCACTTTGGAATTTTAAAATTATTCTCATATTGAATTTTTCTTTAACAAAACCTCACCACAATCCTAGGAGGAAAACAGCTCCTGAATTTAGGGTCAGAAAACCTGCATCTGAATTTCAGCTTACCAAATATTAGCTCTGTGACTTTGGACAAGTTATAGCTCTCAAAGCCTGAGCTGTTTACAAAACAGGAATAAAAACCTCCCAGGTAGATAATAAATGCGTTTGTGAAAATACTTTGCAAGCTGCAAAGTGCTATACAAATATAGAATATTAGAAAACAAGGCAGCCTGTGGTCAGAGTCAGAAAGACCGCCAGAGTATTATGGGAACACAGAGGAAGAAGGGGCACATTCAGTTGGCATGAGGAAAGGTTGGATGCGGAACGCTTCTAGAAAAAGGCCGAGTTTTCAACAGGCAGGGAATTGAGCAGGGAAGGTATTCAGAGGTGAATGGCACATAGGTAATAAAGATGATTAATGATACACCTGGTAAAGGAGTTTAACGCCACGTTACAGAAAGCTTGGAATAGCAGAAAAAGGAGTTTGAGCTCAATTCAGTAGGGAATGGAGAGCCAATTAAATGTTCTGATCAACGACTCAACGTGCTATGAAGGTAATTACAAACACTGGTCTGCTTACAGGGGTGAATGGGGAGGGGGAGACAATGGAGGCAGGGAGACCTGTTAAGAGTTTTCCTTAACAGGGGCGCCGGGGTGGCTCAGTGGGTTAAGCCTCTGCCTTCAGCTCAGGTCATGATCTCAGGGTCCTGGGATTGAGCCCCGCATCGGGCTCTCTGCTCGGCGGGGAGCCTGCTTCCCCCTCTCTCTCTCTGCCTGCCCCTCTGCCTACTTGTGATCTCTTTCTCTGTCAAATAAATAAATAAAATCTTAAAGAAAAAAAAAAAGGAATTTTCCTCAACAGCTTTCCCTACTCTCCCCACCCTGGTTCCATATGCATTTCCCTACACCCCACTGGCGTGGCCTTACAATAAATTCCAATATTCTCCATCACCATTATCCCCGGGGAGCCCCCTTCAAACTGCTGGGCAACTCTGCATTGGTCTCAGCAGTGCCTTCTGGAGCATTAGAGGACACACTTTCCCTCTTCCTCCTCACGGTCCTGGCAGCCAGTCCTCAGCCGGGTTTCTCTTCTGGTTGTGAAGCATGCCTGGGTTTTTCAGCCATTTCTCATCTAACAGGTTTCATTCTACCCTTCTTTGGTTATAATTTTGCCTCTCCCATATTCAGGAAGAGAAGCACAAGGCCTTCCCAAAGACACATGGATAATTTAAACAGTCTTGATGGATGGATAAGAATTTAAGTCCCTGTCCCTGCCTCTTTTCCTTACTGGGTAACTTCATAGGGGGTGCTTGAAAGAAGGTCGAGTTCAAGGTCTGAATGGGTTCTCCCTTGTCTGTGGTGTCACTGACAGGGGTTTGGTCTGATTTATAGCTGAAACTTACATGTTGTATCTTTTCCCCTGTAGGGAATTTTACAGATACCGACCTTGAAATTTATACCCCTCTGTTATACCCTGACCTGTGGGTCACATGACTTGCTTGCATTTGCCCCTTAAAATTTTCTTCTTTCTTTTTCAGGATCGTTAACCTTTGAGAGCTCGTTACATTGTTGCTACCTCTCTTCCATTTTCCAGAACCCAAAGGGTTAACATGTCCTCGGCTGAGATGCACACACCTTGGAGATCATCTGTGGGTTCACTTAACCCACTCTAATTCCCACTTTTCCTAATAATAGGATCAGTCTCATTCCAAGTTAAGACCATGTTCAACTATGCTGTATAAACAAGCCCCATCCCCTTATGTTTATATTCAAGCTCTCAGGAGTTCCAAACACCTTCAGATTTTTCATTATTATCGTGCACAGAACTCCTCAGTTGCTTCTCCTCTGTCCCCAAACCCTGAAAACACTTTCCAATATATGTCTCCCTCCTTCCCTCATATGACATAACATGTGTATCTAAGGAAAAATAAGGACAGATTGGATTTTCACTCTGTGTGGAAACACATTTCACTTTGCTTACCAAGTGAAAGGTCTATCTGAGCTTAGCTGATGAAACACGATGCTTGGATTTGATAAAGATTTCTCTTTTGTGTATGCCTCTATGGAGGCATAGTCGGATTCATTTGGAAAACAATTTTTATTGACTGTGACTCATTAGAAAGAATGTCATGTGCTAGCATTTCATCACCGAGCAGGGAATCTTTCCCTTATAGGGCCTTTGGCTCTGCTGCGACCCAGGAAAGGAAAAATGGGCTTCCATGGGAAACCTGTGCACTCAGCCAGGACCCCAGGAATGTAGGTAAATGCATAGCACCCCTGCCACTATTTTGTGTTACCTCCCATGATGCCAGAGGAGACAAGTTTGCTCTTATGGCTCTGAAAATTAAGAACACAAGGAAATGCTGATTTTTTTTTTCCTTAGAAGAACTAAAACAAGCCAAAATGACTACACCCCCCCCCATTTAATTAAAGCTTCAAGAATTAAAAAAAAAAAAAGGTGGGGGGGGATATTACAGGAAGTGTTCATGTGTATGAGGGCACTATAAAAATAGAGTACAGTGTTGGCTGAACCAGGAAATTTGATTAGATATTATAGGAATTGAATCTTTCATGAAGTGAATTATTAACAAGCGAAAGACCCTAAAACAAAAGTTTTGCTGCACTAGATATGGTTTCATTCCAGTCTGTCTGGTCCTAATCGGATCAGAGGGAGAACTGCTGAAGTATGTTTAAGCCTATTGAAGAAATGAGAGGTTTTCTAACACCACAAATTTTTCACACAAGAAGAATATAATTATTCAGTGACATTTTTCAAAGCAAAAATTGAATATGGAATGATTAAAACCTTATAATTTTTAAAATGAAAGTTGAACTAGAAAAGCAAAAGAAAATTATCAAAATTCTTCACTTGTTACTTTGGAAATGGCTAGTTTCGCTGATTTCTACCATCCTCTGTTTTCTATCATGTCCACAGTACTGGCGGGGTCCCTCCTGCCTAAATAGACGCACACACACCTTCTCTCCTGCTTACCCTCTTTGGAAATATTCAGGACCATAACAGGAGATATTTCAATAAGAGAGTGGACAATGCCCTTCGATAGAAAAGAACTGTCACTTTGGATAATATATAGTGCCTTGCATCTTTGGGATGATTTGACAGATTAATGTTACTTTAAGGTGGTTAAGATACAGCCTTCAGCAAAGATAAATAATGTTGAATCACGGTTCTTCCCAAACCAAGGACAAAGCTGAGATAAAGTTTATGGCTGAGAAGACAGCAAATATGGGGAGTGACTGACAGCAAAAGCCGGAAGAAGGATTATTCGTTTGTTCCCAGATGAAGGCGGGAACGAAAATCCCAAAGACAGCAGCGTAGAAGGTGAAAGTGGATGAAAGGAAACCACAGAGTTAAGGTATAGTCAGGAGCTAGACAACAGAACAGCCTTGTACTTCAGAAGAGGCCAAAAGAGGAACCCGTTGAAGTCTGATCTCCACAAAAAGATTAAGGCTGAGGAGGTTCTCCAAATGCTGGGTCAAGATTTTCAGTTCACCTGAGAACACTCTGTGCTAACCCAACCCTCAGCTTCTCTCTGGAGTGCTACTTTTGTTGGCAGATGGCTCTGTTCCCTTAGCGAGCGCCTTGGCAAGAGCACATACATATCCAGGTCTGGAGAAGAACAGCTGGAAAATAGACCCAGCGCTGACTCCTGAGGGCCCCGAGATTAAACAAGAAGGCGAAAATCGATTAGGGGTGTAGGGATGGAGGGGATTGGGGGACAGAGAGGTGTCAGCCAAAGGATATTGGGTTTTTTCTTGAGGTGATGAAAGTGTGGGGACGGCTGCTCACATCGATGATTACACACTGTAAATGAGTGAATGAACAGTGTGGTCTGTGAATTACATCGCGGGAAATATGGTGTGTGTGTGTGTGCGCGCGCACGCGTGTGCTTTAAGCCTACAAGAAATGACAGAGAAGGGTCAATGTGGTGTGAGAATAAGCCTTAACACCGCAATCTCACAGAGCTAGGAGGTAAAGACTGGGTATCAATGACCCTGATAAGGAAAGATGTTACTCAAAGGCCGAGTAAAGAACCACAGGGAAGCTCAAAATCATTATATTCTGTATTTCACTTCTCTTACGGGAACTGTGTGACTCTCTCATTCTCCAGATACCACCTTTTCAAAGTTGAATTACGTTGCCCTGTTGCAGCTCACAACCGGTACGTGTGATAAATGTGTTACATGGTCTGTACATCTGAAAGGACAGTATTAGCCATAGAATGAATCATAGGGGAACATTTCCCTGCAGAATGGGGACCAATCAAAGGAGCCCGTTATCCTGTCCTACCCGGAGAAAGCATTTTTCAGGTGAATCAATTGGGAACTGAGAACCGGAAATGGGTTTTTATTCCTTTACATAATTAGGACACCATCTACAGGAATTGTACTCTTTGGGTGTCCCCCCCTCCCAAGCTCCCCCATATTGGGCTGGCATTATTACAAACTTAACAAATACTTGCTGGTTTTAATTATATATATATATTTTTTAAAGATTTTATTTATTTATTTGAGAGAGAGACAGTGAGAGAGGGCATGAGCGAGGAGAAAGTCAGAGGGAGAAGCAGACTCCCCATGGAGCTGGGAGCCGGATGTGGGATTCGATCCTGGGACTCCGGGATCATGACCTGAGCCGAAGGCAGTCGTCCAACCAACTGAGCCACCCAGGCATCCCGGTTTTAATTATATTGAATTCCAAAGAGGAAGCTTAGACATTTCATGATGAGTGTGCATGCTACTTCCAAATGTAAGAGCTAGAATATAAACCCTAGGAAAGGAAAAGTATTTACCGAACACCAAAGCTCCTTTAAGAAACAACTGTGTCAAGTTTACCGGTTCTCATTGGTTTTATTAAAATGGTTAGGAAAAACTGACCTTGCTGATGTCTATAACCATGCCATCTTCAGCTTAGAATAATGCCCTGTATTAAACTGTGTAAACACCAGAACTTTCCCTTGTGAGTCCAATAATCTTAGCAACAGCTCCCTTTCCAAACATGCCAAGAAAGATATGTTGCTTTGGGTTACGGACACTGGAAAATCAACAGACCAAAACACGCAGAAGAACTGAGCAGAGAGAGAGGATTGAGCCCAGTCGCCCTGCAGTCTCTGGAGAGCTGCAGGGTAGCAGAGCCTACTGCAATGCCCTTGAACGGTTCTCTCCCCACACCCTGACCACCACCACCAAAGCATCCCTACTCGGCCCTTCACACAAGGTCTGCCCTAATGGCAAGGAAGAGAGAGACTTAAAATGAAGTCAGCCCCAAGATGGAAACATAGCTCATGGAACCACAGTTTAAAAAGTTAACTTTGACCTACACACATGTGTCTGGAGCCAGAGCCCTTCAGATTCCAGGGGTTTTCTTTCTGTGTGCATTTGCAAGGGCACAGAATGCATTGGTTAAGTGGGTTACTTGGTCTTTATAAGCAATGAGTTCTAGTGGGAATTCATTATGAATGCTCGGGGGTGAGGAAGTGGTTGGGATAAGGGCCAATCAATTTCTTCCTTTCTGTCCATACTGGGAGCTCTGGGAGTTCTGAACACCACCAATGTCCCACCAAATATAACAAAGTATCTTTTCTGTGTTTTATTAAATGTGTTATTTAAGTAAAACCATATTGTTCTCTGCACTCCCATCCTGAGGATAACAAATCATTATGATTGAATGACTTGCTTATCCTTCTCAAAGTTCTGTTTTACATTTTTTTAAATATTTTATTTATTTGTTTGACAGAGAGACAGAGAGACACAAGTAGGCAAGAGAGGCAGGCGGGGGGGGGGGGTGGGCAGGGAAGCAGGTTCCCTGCTGAGCAGAAAGCCAGATGCAGAGCTCGATCCCAGGACCCTGAGATCATGACCTGAGCTGAAGACAGAGGCTTAGCCCCCTGAGCCACCCAGGCACCCTGCGGCTTTACATGTTTCATCTTTGTAACTACGAGAGGCTGGTAGAGTAACCTTGATTTCCCCAGCATTCTCCGTGAAGATGAACTGAATTTCTTGACCCCTGAAGTTTATCCCTTTATGCTATCACAATCAAAAGAAAAAATCTTAGCGAGTCTGAACAAAACTTCTCAAAAATGCACTTCAACAAAGAAATGTACCTTAAAATAAGAATCCTTTTTAAAAGTTTGTGCCTACTATATTAACAGAACTTTTTATTAAGTTCTAATGCTAGGTTCATAGAGGATGTAAGGGAAAGTATCCTCAGAGACGTTGCTAATGAGATGATAAATTTCGACATTTGGAGGAGAATATTTGATAATATGGATCCAAAACCTTGTAAATGTTCAACACACTGACCCCACAATTCTTTCATTCATTTAGTAACAGCTGAGTGCCGACCAAATGCTAAGTGTTCAAGGTACATTGATGAAAAACACAGACCAGCTCCCTGCCCTTGGGAAGCTCCTATTCTCATGGAGAGAAAAACAATGAATAATCACACAGGTGAACACAGAAGATAAATTCAGACATGATAAATTCTAAGAAGGAAATTGCACCATGGATAGGACAGGGGACGGAGAAGGTTGCTTCTAATGATGTTTGAGAAAGACCCCTGTGACAGAGAGATCAATGCCCTTATAATATCCAGCCTCCCACTCACCCTTAATAAAAGAGCCCTAACTTAAAAAGAAACAAAGCCCAAAACTAAACCCACCTTTCCTGGCCTTCTGGAAGAGCAGGACAGCATGTGAGATATAATGAAATTCATTAGGTAGAGTCCCAGAAACATTTCTTCAAAAGTGAGACAGTTATCAGGTGAATCACTTATGATAAGATTTCAAAGATATCGGGGGGGGGGGGATTGAATTTCAAAAAGAGGTAAATTAATAGTAAGGAGAAAAGCAATTCTGGCTTAGCTTTGGCTCTGAAAATATAAATCCTCTGCTTCCTTTAGATTTTTTTTAGCCATTAAGCTTTCAGTGAGATTGTGGATACTTTTTGCTTGGGGAAGGAGAATGTTGGTGGAGGAATGTTATATAATATAGGGGTGGTATGACCCTCTGTGCTAAAATGTATAGAAAAATTATATGATACTTGATAGAAGTAAAATGAGGTCAACCTGGCATCCGTTATTGATTCTGCTCTAATAAATTATGCATTCTTGGGTATCAACCACATAACATCATGGATTCCAGCCTCAATTTAAAATGAAGAAATTAGACTCATCCAACTACTGTAAGGCCTTGTCCATATTTCTTCCTTTTTCCCTCTTCCTACTATTAACATCAAACACACACACACACACACACACACACACACACACACATGCAGAGGTTAAAGGTTAAATCCCATTGTGATCTTTGTAGAATGAACAGGCCATAGAAAGGAAAAATTATGGTCATAAAATAATAAACTATTTATATCCAGAAAACTTAATTCAGCTTTTAGGATGATGAAAGAATTTATCTATGCTCTTTGGGTATAATGTACATAGTTTATACTATAGTCTACAGGTACTTACATTCCAAGACCACCGATGGACACCTGAAACCACGGATAGTATCAAACTGTATATATACTATGCTTTTTCCTATATATACATATGTATCTATGATCAAGCTGAATTTGTAAATTAGGAGACTTAACAACAGTAATTAATAATAGAACAATATATAACAATACATTATAATAAGAGTTATATGAATATGTTTCTCCAAATATCATCTTATACTGTACTTGCTCTTTTTCTCTTTGTGTAATTAAGATGATAAAATGCCAAAATAATAAGATGAAGTCAGGTGAATGACACAGGCATTGTGACATAGTGTTAGGCTGCTGCTGACCTCCTGATGATCTGATCTGTCAGAAGGAGGATTACCAGCTCCTCGACTGCTGTTGACTGAAGGGAAATAAAATGGCAGAAGCAAAACCACAGATAAGGGGGAACCACTGTATGAACAATGTACCTTAGAACTAGGTCGATAACAGAAACCTATGTTTGTACAGTGCTTTAGAGTTTACAAAGCAATTTTATGTCATATCACTTTCACTTTAAAAAAAAAAGATTTTATTTATTTTACAGAGAGGGAGAGAGAGAGCTAGTGCATGGGCGAGCACAGGATCAAGGCAGAGAGAGGGGGGAAGAATCCCAAACAGATTCTATGCTGAGTGCAGAGCCCAATGCAGGGCTCGGTTGTGTGACCTTGAGATCACGACTAGAACCAAAACCCAGAGCCAACATTTAACTGACTGAGCTACCCGGGTGTCCCATGTCACTTTCACTTTTGAGCCTCACGGTTACTTTAAGAAATAGCTCAGGCAATATGAATTATATGAGATATTTCTTTTTTTTTTTCTTCAGATTTTATTTATTTATATATGAGAAAGGGACAGCATGAGAGAGAGAGACAGAGCATGAGCAGGTGGAGAGGCAGAGAGAGGAAGAAGCAGATTCCTCTCCTCTGAGCAAGGAGCCCAACACGGGGCTCTATCCCAAGACCCTGGGATCACGACCAGAGCTGAAGGCAGAGGCTTAACTGACTGAGCCACCCAGGCGCCCCTGAATTATTTCGTTTTTATAAATAAGTAGTCTTGATACTTGAACGTGTCAAATGACTTGCCCTCATTTATGTAGCAGTGGGCGAGCCTTGGACCTTCTCCCAGTTCATCAGCACACATTGCCACCCGCCACACTGCCAGGCCACTAGAGGGACCGTAACCTGCAGTGCTTGCCTCAGCCTCCATGTCAGCTTTCTGTTCTGCTCATTCCGTAGCTTGGCTCAGATCACTGAGGACACCAGCGTGGGGAGGTAGTGTCATTTCCAAACCCATGTAAACTAGAAGCTCTCCCAGGATATTCATCCTGCTGCTCCCATGCCAGCCTCCAGAACCACCACAGTTTAGTCTCAGCAGAGGGGTCTGCAAGACCCCTTTTTCTCTTTCCTTCTAAATTTGAAGAGAATAAAATATGCAATATATGTCATTTAAAAATGATGACTCACATTATAGATCTCTCATTCTTAACTAACGAGTCACCCACTTTCGATCTACCTAACAGTCCAAACACAATGTGAACACTAAATCAAATCATCATAAGCACTGGTGTGTTTACAAAACATCAGGCATAAATCCTGTACAAGAACCACAGTTGGGGGTGCCTGGGTAGCACAGTCATTAAGCATCTGTCTTCAGCTCGGGTCATGATCCTAGCGTCCTGGGATGGAGCCCTGCATCAGGCTCTCTGCTCAATGGGGAGTCACCTTCTTCCTCTCCCTCTGCCTGCTGCTCCCCCTGCGTGTGCTCTCTCTCTCTCTGTCAAATAAATAAGTTATTATAAACAAATAAATAAATAAATAAAACCAATTTTTTTTTTAAAGAGAACCACAATTAGTTGCCAAGATAGTAAATACCCATTTTAATCCAAGTAACTAACATTAAGCAGGACTACAAGAAGATGGTAAATGATTGGCTGAATACCACAATCTTCTTGTCACTTTTATTTGCTGTCTCATTAGAATGGACAAAACCACTGCCCCTTCCGAGTTCTCATGGCAGGAATTAGTTCTCAAGGCCTTAATGCCTGCAGCTCTCTCCCTGAGCAAATTTCTTCCTCATTTTTAACTCTAGAAACTCAGAAATATTTATTAAGGGTCTATTGTGCATAGAGTGACCTAAGTAATCCTTTTTTTTTTAAAGATTTTATTTATTCATATGAGAGAGAGAGCACAAGCAGGGGGAGAGACAGAGGGAGAGGGAGAAGCAGACTCCCTGTGGAGCTGGGAGCCCAACTTGGGGCTCGATCCCACAATCCTGAGATCATGACCTGAGCCAAAATCAGGAGTCAGTTGCTTGACCAACTTGAGCCACCCAGGCACCCTGACAAGCGTGATTTCTAAGTGTGAACCCAAAAAGTTTTGGGATTTCTGAGATGTTTGCTGGCTCTTCCATGCAGCTGCTGAAGTGTTTGCCAGTCCCAATGAATCCTGCATTCATTGACCTCATTCTGCAATTAGAAGTTATGAGGAGAAGATCAGAGCTGAGAAAAGTATATGAAAAGAAGAAATAAGTGGTTAATAAGCACATGAGGCAAGAGTGTTTAACTTCCAGAATAATCGAAGAAATATATATTAAAGCAGTAAGACCATTTTTCAACTATCATATTAGCAAAAGTTTTTAAAATTATAATACTCAGTGCTGGCAAAGGAGCAGAGAAAAATGTACTTTTAGACATTGCCCTTTAGAAAATAGAGCCCCTCTGGAAAATTATTTGGCAAGTGTGTCAAAAGCCTTAAAATATTCAGGAATTAATTTGCATAATTTTATCCTAAATGTGGAAAAAACTTTATGAGCAAAGATTTTATTAGAGCTGTATTTACAAAAGCAAAATTTGGAGGCAACCTAAATGACCCCCAATAAGACAATGATTAAGTAAACTACACATGGCTCATCAACTCCATTCCATTTTTAAAGAATCATTAATACTTTAACAATGTGGAAAAGTCCTAATGTGATACTACATAACCTCGCCCGCCCCAGTCAATTAGGGAAAAAATATGGGAAAGAGGCGGGTGAAATATGGACAGAGCTGGTCTGGGTCCCAGGCTGTCTGACCCCATCCCTCGAATCCAACCCCCTCAAAGACTGATGGGATTTTCCACTCTCCTGCACCTGAGGATTGTAGTTTCAATGTCTAGAAACCCTATAATTCCAAATTTTATTCACAATCTGCCCTTGCAGCTCCGGGTACCCTAACTATGTAGGCACCCAAAGACCAGCCCCCCGAGGCTCCATTGTTGCCAAGACACATTATGAATTAGGGCCCCCGGGGTGAACTCACTCCAAATACATAAAAAATAAATACAACCAAATAGATAAGAATGGAAGAGTGAAAGAGATAAACACATGTATTTGTAGAAGAGTAAAGGTGAATCCTATTAAAAAAGTAAATCAGAATCAGGACTAACTGGGCATATAATGGTACATTTTGATGGGCATCATTTGGCCCTCGGAACGGCTAATGGGAGTCGGCCACACAGATATTTCAGTCGCGGGCTATTGTGAGCACACTACAAAATGGCCTTACCACATCCATTCGTATTACCTCGGATACATCTAATCCCATGGCATTGTTTTTACTCAGGAAGATAATTGGATCCACTCTGAAATGTTTGGGCAGAATGTGTCACAGACGGGATCAGCTACATTTGTGAACATGACAACGGAAGCGTAATTACACCAGGTGGCCCACTGGGCCTTCAATGCCACTTGGTGTTGCTTACTCACCGATCACGCATATATTTAAGAATAGAACATCACTTTTCCCAAACTAATGGTGTTCTAGATTCTTTGGGTGGCAAGAGACAGAAACCTGACTCAAATTTGCTTAGACGAGATTTATTTTTTAAAAAGGTGGGGGAGGGGTAGCTCACAGAAGAAAAAGAGCTCTTTGTCCGACCATGAATGGAAAAGACAAAAATCAAAAAATTTCTGGGCCTCCAGACGTGAGAACCATGACTCCAACACCATCAGGTCTCTGTCTCTTTGTCTTTCACTGTCTCTCTCTGTCTCTTCTCCCCTCCGCAAATATTTCTTACTTTTCTATGTCAGCTTTCTTCTCTCCTGTTGCTTTGCTTCTTCTCTGACACTAGTAACAGCTTTGCAACCAGAGGGGGAAAGGGTCTTCCCCCTCTTAAGACTTCAGTAAGAAATATCCAAGGCTCGGGTGCCCGGGTGACTCAGTTGGTTAAGCCTCTGATTCTTGGTTTTGGCTCAGGTCATGACCTTGGGGTTGTGGGATCCAGCCTTGTGTGGGGTTCTGGGCTCTGCAGAGTCGGCTTGAGAGTCTCTCTACCCCCTGCTCAGGTCCACTCTCTTTCTCTCTCTAAAGTCAATCAATCAATCTTTAACAAGGAAAAGTAGGTAGGAAGAAAGGGAAGGAACAGGAGGGGGAGGGGAAGGAGGGGGAGGGGAAGGGGGCAAGGCAAGACCCAAGGTTCCCACTTAGATTCACACTCATATTCTTTTTTTTTTTTTTCATTCATTTGACAGAGACACAGTGAGAGAGGAAACACAAGCAGGGGAAGTGAGAGAGGGAGAAGCAGGCCTCCTGCCAAGCAGGGAGCCTGATTTGGGGTTCGATCCCAGGACCCTGGGATTGTGACCTGAGAAGATGCTTAACGACTGAGCCCCCAGGCGCCCCATCACACTCAGATTCTTACTCTTTAATCAATTGTTATAGTTGGGAAGATGGAAGGAGAGGGGGGTCACACAAGCAGAAATAATTAAAATTTGTGACATTTATTCAAATTTGCCATATGCCAGGCATCTAACCCTTTATTTAGCAAACATTTATAAAGCATTCAGTATGTGCCCTGTTTTGGATACATTATACATATTAACCACTTAATCCTCACAACAACCCTTCCCCCGATGCTGTATTTTTCCCATCTTATAGGGGAGCCACCTGCCGCATCAGAGCTAAGAAAGGGGTCCCAGGCCACATGACTAGGAAGCCAAGCGGTCTGGTTCCTGAGTTTTTGCTTTCAACCACACCGTCATACAGTCTCTCCACTGCACAGGGTTTAACCTACACATGAGGTGAACAGTAAAGTTATCACCATTTTACAAAGGGAGAAATGAGACACAGGACACGTCCATGAAGTGATTGCTCAGAACTCACAGCGGTAGTGTCTGAGCCCAAAGCCCAGGCTTTGGACCGTTCGGCTGTGTGGCAGAGTCGGGGCATGAGGCCTGGGTGTCTGGAGAGGAGGGAGAGGTTTAAGGAGACGGTGTACCCACTGCCTTTAGTTAACTGTGCAGAGCCAGTCCGGCTGAGAAATCCGTACTAGCCCCACCCTAACCTGACAAGCCAGCCAGGCGTGCTCAGCAGGAGAAAGCTGTGGTCAAGGCCAGGTAGAGGTCAAGGTCAAGGAAGAGGAAGCCAAGAGCCAAGCGAGAAAGCCAGGCCTGGAATAAGGGTCTGAGGAAAGCTTCTACAGTGTCAGCCTGGGACACTGACCCTTCTCTGTGAGGGTACATCGTCAAAGAGTACAGAAGGTTGCATTCAGGAAACAGCTGGAATTCTTCTAGAATTCCTACAGCACTGCTATGTCCTTGCCCTAGAAAGTCACAGGACTGTGTCAACTTAGATTTCCTCAGAAATGCCTTGACTGAGCTATGATTCCATGTCATGCTCTTAGCTTTTATCAAGCATTCAGTTAAGTAATGTCCTTTTAAGGAACATTTCATGGTCTTCAGAAAACCTGCAACTGAATACATTGTTCTCACTTTATGTAATGAACTCAACATTCTGCCCATGGTTCAGAGTCAGAGAAGTATTTGTCTCTCCAGGCAAACGTGTGCTTATTTTTATCAGGCAATAGGAGTTATATAGTACAACATGTTTGCCATTTTGCACGGGGGGCCCCCCCTGGGAACCATAAGTTAATTTTTATGCTTCATTGTTCCAATATCATCCTGGGTTCTGGGATGCGTCCTAATGAATTCTGCTTTCCCTTTTCCTCTTGAACCATCTGGATGGTGGGGTTGTTGTTGTTGTTGCTGTTTTACTTTTTCATTGTGAGGTAGAGCATACATACAAGGGAGTGTACAAAACAAAAGCATACAGCATAATGATCATCTCAAACTAAATACCCATATTGAGCACCACCCAGCTCAATTCACAGGAACTGCCAGTGGCCCAAAGGCCCTTCCATCTTCCTCCCAAACATCGCGCACCCCCTCGCCACCCGCCTGCTGTTCTCCTCCTCCTTCTTCTTCCTTGTTCTGGCTGCTTCAGTTCTCTTTATATTCCCTTATCTAACCCCGGTGTATTCCTCAGTACTGTGCTTTAGGGCTGCGCTTACTGTTTTCACCTTACCTGAACGGAATCACGCACTCTGTGGTCTTCTGCGACTGGCTAATTTCATTCACTAGCACATCTGAGTAGATCTACAACCCATGTCATTGTTTCCATTGGTAGTTAAATCATTTTCATATCTGTATAGCCTGCCATCATGTGACTAGACCACAATTTATTTATCTATTTTCCTATTGATCGGCATTTTAAAAATGACCATTATTTCCCTTGATTGTTAATGTGGCTGAGCACCTCTCTGTATGTTTAGGAGTCATTTGGAAATCCTTTTTTGAGCCATCTTTCTGAAACAAAGAGACAGATTCTCACGTGAACCTCTAGAAGGGACTCGGCCCTGCCAACACCTTGAGTTTAGCTCAGCGAGACCTATTTTTGACTTCTGACTTCTAGAACTGGGAGGCAATACATTTAGGTTGCCTCAAGCCACTAAGTGTGTGGTGATTTGTTACAGTGGCCACAGGAGCCTAATATGCCAGGAAAAGGAAGATGACCACTTTGATAATTAAAATAGTTTACATGAAAAAAATTAAAAATAAAATAGTTTATATGAAATAACGTGATGATATTTTTGCCTTATGAAGAAATTACAGTATTGCCCATGTTCCATACTATATATCCTTACACTGAAAATAGAAAAGTGATTTTTAAAGTAGAAGTAGACTAGGCATGCAGGGATAAGTACGATCTTAAAAGTATAATTTGATGAGTTTTGACAAATGCATACATCTGTAGATCAAAGTACAGAACATTTCCACTCCTCCAGAAATGTCTCGTGTCCCTCTCTCTTCATTCCCCAACACCTCCCTGCCCCCACCATCCAGGCAACCACCGATCTGACTTCTATTCCCATGGGTTAGTTTTGTCTCTTCTAGAACTTCCTATAAAAGAATCCTACAATATCTACTCTGCTGCGTCTGGAAAGAATATTGAGTTTGAACTTTAAGACTCCAGCACAAACTGGTTCTTGCATTCACCAATTCTCTGAACTTGACCAAGTGTCAGCCTTTCAAGGCTGAGTTTCCATTTAGAATTTAAACTGCCCACCTCAGAACTGCTAAGATCACAGGAGATCATCCGATAAAAATGCATTGTTGTTTCTTAAATGGTATATACTTGCACAGTTATTCCCAACTCAGAACAGCAATTGCAGGTTAACGATCTTTAGGTAATGGAATAATAAGGGATTTTTTTAAATTTCCTTAACATTTTTTATATTTCTCAAGTTTGTACATTAACACACATTCCTTTTAAAATAAAAATGTTATTTTAAAATACTAGCACAGGAGTGTTTATCAGCTCTGATTTCATATCATACATTCTTTTTTTGTTAGATTTTTATTTTAAAATTCTGATTCAATTAATAATTCTGATCTTCAACTATGCATTGGTACAGATCGTGGTAGAGTTTTACTCATTCCTACACAGGAAACAGCAGAAAGTAAGATAATAAGGATCCTATCATCTATTTTCTCATTTTATAAATCTAAGGAAAGCCTGAGACAGCAGGAAATCCATTGCTGCAACACTGCACTTAAGAATCAGCCATATGGGGGCACCTGGGTGGCTCAGTGGATTAAAGCCTCTGCCTTTGGCTCAGGTCATGATCTCAGGGTCCTGGGATCAAGCCAGGGGCTCTCTGCTCAGCAGGGAGCTTGCTTCCCTTCCTCTCCCTCTCTCTCTGCCTGCCTCTCTGCCTACTTGTGATCTCTGTCAAATAAACAAATAAAATCTTAAAAAAAAAAAAATCAGCCACATCATTCCTACAGCATGTCCGACTATTCAGATGTAAAATCCAGGGACAAGGTCTCTGACCTATTCTTGTCTGCTTCTCCAAACAAGCCAGCACATAGCAGGTGCTCAAAGAATACCTGCTGGATACATCTCTTTTCCCCATCAATTACATCACGCTACTAACTTGGTCATCCTGTTATCAGCTAGCCCAAAATGTCCATGCTCTGATTTGCCAGAACTTTACAGCACCCTCCATTTCTCTACTTACCAAATACAATGTAGAATTAATTTTAGACAGGAGTACGAACCCCTTAGTTTTTACAAAAATGATTTAGCTTCGAAAATTGCATAAATATCTAAATAATAATGATACCAAAGATCAACTATTTTATTACAACTTAGTTCTTCATAATTTATTTATTTAAATTCAATTAGCCAACATATAGTGTATCATTAGTTTAGTTTATTTTTTCCAAGATTTTATTTATTTATTTGAGATCAACAGAGTGAGAGAGAGCATGAGAGTGGAAAAGGTCAGAAGCCGACTCTCCACGGAGCTGGGAGCCCGATGTGGGACTCGATCCCAGGATTCCAGGATCATGACCTGAGCCAAAGGCAGTCACTTAACCAACTAAGCTACCCAGGTGCCCACATCATTAGTTTTTGATGCAGTGTTCATTGATTTAGTAGTTGCGTATAGCTCCCAGTGTTCACCACATCACGTGCCCTACTTTATGCCCATCACCCAGTTACCCCACCCCACCACCCCTCTCCCCTTGTGCAACTCTCAGTTTATTTCCCAGAGTAAAGGGTCTCTCATGGTTTGTCTCCTTCTCTGATTTCTTCTCATTCAGTTTTCCCTCCCTTCTCCTATGCTCTTCTGTGCTATTTCTTATATTCCATATATGAGTGAAACCATATGGTAACTGTCTTTCTCTGATTGACTTATTTCACTTAATGTAATCCCCTCTAGTTCCATCCTTATTGATGTAAATGGTAGGTGTTCATCCTTTTTGATGGCTAAGTAATATTCCATTGTATATATGGAATATATAAACCACAACTTTATCCATTTGTTGAATAAAGATGTTGATAAAGATGTTGAAGGACATCTCAGCTCCTTCCAATGGCCATTGTGGCCATTGCTGCTATGAACACTGGGGTGCGGGTGCCCCTTCTTTCTACTACATCTGTATCTTTGGGGTAAATACCAAGTAGTGCAATTGCTGGGTCATAGGGTAGCTCTATTTTTAATTTCTTGAGAAAACTCCATTCTGTTTTCTACAGTGTAAGAGGGTTTCCTTCCTACCAACAGTGTAAGAGGGTTCCCCTTTCTCCACGTCCTCGCTAACATTTGTTGTTTCCGGTCTTGTTAATTTTAGCCATTCTCACTGGTGGAGTATCTCATTGTGGTTTTGATTTGTAATTTCCCTGTATTCTTCATAACTTATTGAGTGCTATTGCAGATGATTCATCATGGATGTAGGACTGCCAAATGACTGACTTGCCAGAGGCTGCAACCAGTGGGTAGGTTAGGAGGGAGGATGAGAGATGATATATATTCGGTACCAAGAGGGAAAGACTTCCTGGAATAGCCAGTCTCTATAGTCCTTCCCATTGCCATTGCAAAGAGAGGAAGAAAGTGAAGAAAGAGAGAGACAACAATCTTGAAGGAAGTGTAATAGGGACAGTATTTGGAATCACAGGCACCCACCCCGAGGACAAGCTTTAAGTTTCATAATGTCACAGATCGGTGTAGCAGCGTATGCAAAAGTGAGGTCAAAACGATAATGGCGAACATTTATTAAGTGTTTACTATGCGCTAGGCACTATTTAACTACTTCATAAGCATTAGTTCTTTTATTTCTCACTACGATCCTATGAGATCAGGGAGGTGGTGCCCCCCCGCCGACTTAGTGGCATGCATAGCGTGGTATCAGGGCGCATGCTCTCCATTATTACACTCACTCCATAACCATGACTCGAAAAACAACTGCACTGACAGATTGAACTGTAAATAATTCCAGTTAAAATGACAAAAGCTTCTCATGAATTCATGAAGGACCGTTGAGAAAAAGAAGTGATCATTCGAACATGTGCCCAGGGAGGATGTGTAACTACGTGGGACATTTGAGAAGATCAAAATACACAAACTTGGGACAATAGAAGTAGTTCTAGGCAGGACAGGAGGGAGACATTTCCCCGAGTCACGCTTCTTAAAATTACTCCCAGTTCCCTGTCAGAAAGGAAAAGAGTACCAGAGCTAAGGTCTTATCTCTCTGTTTGAAGTAAAACTTTAGCAGATAATATGCAGTTCACTCCAGAGTCCAAATCCTGTTCCTTTCAATCCTTCCTGCTGTCATTTTAGAGTCCTGGATAAAGAATCTATTTCCGAGGCTTAGTGAGGCTCAGTACCAGAACCATGTCAACCAGGCCGGAGAAATGAGCTCACTTCAAGAATGATACCTTAAAGCTTATTTCCACCTGCGTGTGCGACTGTGAATCACTTTTGCACTATCATCATCATTGCCCTAATGATGATTTTGCACAATCATCATTGCTCCTCTTTGATCGTACAAGAGGAGAACAATAAGAAAGATACGATCATAATCCTCATTTAGTAAAGAAGGAAGAAAGGCCCTGAGATGCCAAGGGGTAGGCCTAAGTCCACACACTTAGCAAGTCCTACATGGAAGACTAGAATCTAGGCCTCTTCAGGCCTTCTCTAATCCTGACCCATGTTAGTGATAACTGCCCAGATTTATTAACAAGCCACAAACCTGACTGATTTGGCCTACCCTCTGATGAGTTATCCGTGAGCAGTGGAATGTTCCAAAAGTGGACTGAGATAAGAACTAGAGCTCCGAGAACAGACTTAGAAAATGGAGTCATCATCTTCTAACAAATGCCCTGTTTTAGCACTGAGAATGTACCAGGCAGCATGCAAAATTCTTTATAGATATTACCTCATCTATCCCCAAAATATCCCTGCGAGGGATGTATTATTAGCTCTATTTCGCAGATAAGGGATCTGAAGGTTAAACAGATTAACTGACCAAGGGGACTGTTAGAATCCTGTGTGATGGGCCGTTGTGTTCTCCCAGCCAAGTGAGTCAACAGACAGGAACACCAGGCCTGCCCTTAGCACAGGGGCTGACCCAAGCCTCCCGGGTGGTTCTCCACTCTCCCCTCCCTCCTTACCTGCTGGCTCTGAACAATGGGGCTCTTTCTCTGGGGAGGTCTTCCTGGTGCAGGAAATACCATCAGGCCTCTGAGAGACAAGTGTCCTGATACTTTTGTGATATTCTCCTCCCTCAATTCAGAAGCATCTGAATAAGCCAAAAAGAGGGTTTACTCCCCTTGCAGGAATGTTTACTGGAACTCATGTGGGGCAAAAAAAAATTAAGAAAAATAATGCTTTCATGCAAAAACTTTAATACTCAAGATCAATGCCCAAAATTCCATTTTAAATAAAGATAGGAGATCCAACCCTAAACTTACTTGCACCACTTCCTCCAACCCTCATTCCTCACCCCCACCCCACCCCACCCCCATCACCCCCCCTCCCCAGCCCCATCGCAGTCCTGTTGGATCCTGTCTGTATTGAAATTCTTGACCTTTTGTTCACCATGGATATTTTCTGCACTGATTTTTGTTTTTAAAAATATGCCACTAAGACATTCCTTATCTTGATAACGGATGAGTTTTTTGGTTTTGTTCTGAGTCCCCTTAAATTTTGTGCTCAAGGCCTCACCCACCTCAGCTTGTCCTGATCCTGGACTGAGAACATAAAAGTGGAATCACAGATGGTGGGCCCTGATCTCCAGTTTACGGTTTCTCCATCTTTCCTAGTCTCCTCTATGTGGTCGCTACCCTCTGGGTCAGCCCCATCAAGTAAGGGAGCACGGAGTGCACTCAAGTTCATAGTTTTCTCATAGGAGAAAACAAGTCTTCTCTCTGCCTTGCTCCAGAGCTAGAGTTTTACAGTGTTTCTTTCTACTTCTTAAAGGACACTTTTTATACCATCAGCTGAGGGAAATTTTTATACCATCATCTGCCCTGAGGGAAATTCCTATCTCTGATACTCTCAAATCAGTGTTGACATGTAATTTTAATTATTGGATTCCTATCACTGTTTCTTTAAGGCAGTGGCTCTCAATCTTTAAAAACAGATCCCTATGTCCAGGCTGCTCCCCAGATGCATTAAATCAGTATCTCCAGGGGCGAGAGCCTGGCATTAGCCATCTTTAGAGCTTCCTGGGAGATTCTAATGTGCCGGCAAGGTTGAGAATGACCGCTCTGGCCAAAGGCTCACTTTTTTTATTTTCCTCCCTCTGATGGTTTTTTCCCCGAGGTCTATCCCAGGGGCAGTTTCAGTCAAGGCTCCGAGGTCTGAGGAAGCTAGATGCAATTCCTGGCTTTCCCATGGCGTAGCTCTGTGACCTTGGACAAGACCCTTTTTGTTTCCTCAACTATGCTCCGGAGACAGTAACAGAATCTACCCCTCGGACTTGTTGGACGGAATCGAGCTGCGGCATCTGAAACAGCCAGCAGTGTCTGCTGTGCATGTGGCTACGTGCCCTCATGCGCCCACACGCTGGGGATGAGCTCTCAGTACTATTAGCTCCACAGCCGGCCTGCAGACAGGGCGGGAAGCCCAGGGAGTACACAGACAAAGGCAGAACTGCTCTGTGGGGAGACCAGGGCGGAAGGAGACTCAGACCCCACTCTCTTCTTCCAGTGTGTTGTGAACTGCTGATTCTGGGACGTAACTTGAAGACCACCAGCATGGCGTGTAACAACACTTTGAACCCATTTTTTCTCCGTTGGGGTGGCTTTTTTTTTTGCCTCAGAATGGTGCTGGCCCATTTCTGATCTCATTTTCAGTGGCAGGCATCCGCCACTGCCGGCTGGGTTCTGGGGCTGTTCTCAGGCTGCAGGCCCTGGAAGCGCAGGGCCGCTTGGCCCAAGGGACTTTCCCAGCCTCAGGTTGACAAGTGAGCGATATTCCCAGTCCCCTGGCTGGGTGAACATCTCTGTTTAGTTTTTAGGTGTGTGGTGATGGCCAGGAGGGCTGAACGTGATTCCTGTTCGAGAGGAGAGGAGCAGCGAAACGCCCGGCGCAGGGACACTCTCATGGAGCTCGGGCTTGGCAAGGCCGACTCTCTCTGGGAAAGAGTAGGGGCCTGTTTTCCCGTTTGAGAACAGCCATGCTCTATTTGTGTGTGCGTGCGTTTTAAGGTTTTTATGCATTATTTATTTGACAGAGAGATCACTAGTAGGCAGAGAGGCAGGCAGAGAGAGGGGGAAGCAGTCTCCCTGCGGAGCAGAGAGCCCAATGCGGGGCTCCATCCCAGAACCCTGAGATCATGACTTGAGCCGAAGGCAGAGGCTTAACCCACTGAGCCACCCAGGCGCCCCGCTCTCTTTGTTTCTTAGGCAGTGTTGATTGTTTGAACCCAACTGGGTTGGTTTCAGAGACCGGCCCGGTTCAGAGACCTCTGCCAGCTGCAGGCTGATTTGGAGAGGAGGAGGCAGAAGGTACAGACTGGGGTCGGTGTAACTGAGGTTGGCTCTGCCTCAGCGATCATCTGGGCCCCCAAATTTCCTTTTCCCTTAGGGAGGCCCATCTGGGCTCTGCTTGTTCATGTGCCTTCCGCCGCTGCCTTTCATTTCTTCTAATCAATGCAGTGTCTTTTTCTTTTTCTCATAAAGGAGTACGCCTTGTACCAAGGTAATCACTGGATAAGCTACTCTATAGTAAGAGGGTTTTGTTTTTTCCTCTCCTGAGCCCATTTCCAGACACATTCGGGAAGAAAGTTGAGATTTCATACCATGGCGTGTTTGAAGTGGGCGCTTTGATTGTTCTCCTATTGGAGAAGTGATTTTCGTCGGACTGGTGGTAGTTGGGCTCTTCAGCTGCAAGTAACAGAAACCAACTTGAGTTGACTTTAGCCTGAGAGGGGAATTTATTCCAGCATAAAGGAACACCTCATAGAAGCAAAGACAGGGAGTGCCAGGCTTCAGGGAGCCAGGGGGAATGGAAAGCTGCCAGCACACTTCTGCTCCGTCTCCTCTCCGAAGCTCTGGGTGTTTGCAGCTTCTGTCTCTCTCAGACTGGTTTTTACCACCTCTGCACACAAGCAGAAATGCTGCTGTCCCTGAGCATGGCGCTCATCACTTCCATGCAAAATGTGCCCAAAGTGACTCGTGGCTTGCAGTACCGATTCTCAGGAAGGGTGACTGGTCAGATTCTATCAGCTCTGGTCAAAGGACAGATAACCCAGGGGCTGTCTTCTCAACCAACGTTCCCAGATCCGGCCGATGACTAGGGTTCCTGGTGGGAGACTTTTTTTTTTTTTTCCTACAGACTCAGACTCCACTGTGAACCCGTTCACTGTAGAACCTGTAGGTGTAGCGCCTGGGACTCTGCATTAAAAATTCCTCAAGCAATTCTGATGATAAATTAGATTGAGAGCCACTGGGACGGAACTCTCTGGTATCTATTAATCTTTCTATAAAGGTCTAATGAAAGACTGCCTTTTAAGATAGCTGCTGTTTGTTGGAGGCTAGGGAGAGCAATTCATTTCGGTGCGAATATACGTGAGTGGGATGGGGAACTCCCTACCCTACTAGTGCTTGCTGCAGAACCAGTCTAGTGGAAATCTGAGAAGACAGCTCAGGGCTGGATCTGGTATCACCATTTTTAAAGGCTTTGTGGTCAGGACTTTGAGACAAAATTTCAAGAACCCTTCTGACCAGGGATAATCTGGGTCAGCGATAGCCAAGCTATCAAGCTACCATGGTTAGTGTGAGAGTCCGAACCAGGTTTAAAACCTAGGACTTTATGCTAGGGGAAAAAAATAGAACTCCGTTGGGAACAAACACCATCCTAGGGAATCAAGTTGGTTTTTGGTCCCCACGACTTTGTTCCTTACAATATGCTGTTTCTGCCGCTTAATGAACTGTTACCTCTTCTCTTTTTTAATGTCTATTGCTTTGTTCTTTAAGATTTCACTTGTGTTTCCACTTAGAGGAAGTCTTCTTGGCTCATAGTCTCTTTATCTTGGATTCTGCTCCTCTAATATCTTCTATGTATCAAGATCATAGCATGGACTATAGACGGGTAACTTCTCCATCACCTCCACTTCATGGGTAAATTTACTTTTAAATCACGGGTAATTAAATCCACTACTAAATCTACTTCTCTGGGGGTTGGTGTAAACCAGCCTGTACTGAACGGATGTAGCCATGTGTCTGCTGATCTGGCCCCTGGCTTCCCTTCTGTCCCTCACACGTCCCTTATTTCAACAGTCAGAGCCGCCAATCTCAATGCCATTCCAGGTTCTGGAATCACTCATCCCTTAGTCAGAAAATTAGGAAGCCCTAAACCTGTGGCCCTGCATCTAGTAGGCCATGCTTAAGACACCCTTAAGTAACCATCATGAATTCCAAAGATGTTTTATTTGAGTTTTACTCTATGATACTCAAGCTAAATCAGCCATAATTCACCAGACATGATTCAGATTCAGATTCAGATAGCTCATTTAACTCCTACAACCAGCCTACAAAGAAAGCTTTATGGGAAAACTGGGAGTAGAAAGATGAAGTAATCTGCCTCAGCCATACCACCAGTGTCAGAAGCAAGATCAAAACCCAGATCTGGGAGGGAGTCAAGATGGTGGAGAAGTAGCAGGCTGAGACTACATCAGGTAGCAGATCAGCTAGATAGCTTATCTAAAGATTTCAAACACCTACAAATCCAACGGGAAATCGAAGAGAGGAAGAACAGCAATTCTAGAAACAGAAAATCAACCACTTTCTGAAAGGTAGGACTGGCGGAGAAGTGAATCCAAAGCGACGGGAAGATAGACCGCAGGGGGAGGGGCCGGCTTCCATCAAGTGGCGGAGCAATGGAGCACAAAATCAGGACTTTTAAAAGTCTGTTCCACTGAGGGACATCGATCCAGAGGCTAAACCGGGGTGAAGCCCACGCGGGGTCAGCTTGGCCTCAGGTCCCGCAGGGTCACAGAAGGATCGGGGGTGTCTGAGGGTCGCAGAGCTTGCAGGTATTAGAACGGGGAAGCTGGCTACAGAGACAGAGCTGAGGAGTGAGCTCTCAGCTTGGGGTTACCTTGAACAGGTTGCAGGCTTGGTGAGTTCGGAGCGCGGCCAGAGGCCAGGGAGACGGGAGTAATTGGGTGCTATTCTCTGAGGGTGCACTAAGGATTGGGGCCCCGAGCTTTCAGCTCCTCCGGGCCAGAGACTGGGAGGCCGCCATTTTCTATCCTGTCCTCCGGAACTCTACAGAAAGCGCTCAGGGAACAAAAGCTCCTGAAAGCATACCCGAGCTGATAACTCAGCCCAGCTCCTGATAAGGGTGGTGCATTTCCTCCTGGGGCAAAGACACTTGAGAATCACTACAACAGACCCCTCCCCCAGAAGATCAACAAGAAATCCAGCCAGGACCAAGTTCACCTACCAAGGAGTGCAGTTTCAATACCAAGGAGAGCAGCGGAATTCCAGAGGAGGAGAAAGCAAAGCACGGAACTCATGGCTTTCTCCCCATGATTCTTTAGTATGCATTTAATTTAATTTTTTTTTTCAAATTTATTCTTCTTCTATTAAATGTTTTTTAACTTTTACCCTTTTCTTTTTTAACGTTTTTTAACTAGTTTATCTAATATATATATATTTTTCCTTTTTATATTTTTTCTTTATTCGTTTTCTTTTTTTGTTTCTTTTTTTTCCCTGAACATCTTTTTATCCCCTTTCTCCCCCCCACGATTTGGGACCTCTTCTGATTTGGTTAAAGTGTATTTTCCTGGGGTCTTTGCCATCCTTTTCGTATTTTACTTGCTCCTTCATATACTCTTATCTGAACAAAATGACAAGGTGGAAAAATTCACCACAAAAAAAAAAGAACAAGAGGCAGTACCGAAGGCTAGGGACCTAATCAATACAGACATTGGTAATATGTCAGATCTAGAGTTTAGAATAATGATTCTCAAGGTTCTAGCCAGGCTTGAAAAAGGCATGGAAGATATTAGAGAAACCCTCTCGGGAGATATAAAAGCCCTTTCTGGAGAAAGGGCTAAAAGAGCTAAAATCTAACCAAGTTGAAATTTAAAAAGCTATTAATGAGGTGCAATAAAAAATGGAGCCTCTCACTGCTAGGATAAATGAGGTAGAAGAAAGAATTAGCGATATAGAAGACCAAATGACAGAGAATAAGGACGCTGAGCAAAAGAGGGACAAACAGCTACTGGACCATGAGGGGAGAATTCAAGAGATAAGTGACACCATAAGACGAAACAACATTAGAATAATTGGGATTCCAGAAGAAGAAGAAAGAGAGAGGGGAGCAGAAGGTATATTGGAGGGGATTACTGGAGAGAATTTCCCTAACATGGCAAAGGGAACAAGCGTCAAAATCCAGGAGGTGCAGAGAACCCCCCTCAAAATCAACAAGAATAGGTCCATACCCCATCACCTAATAGCAAAATTTACAAGTCTTAGTGACAAAGAGAAAATCCTGAAAGCAGCCCAGGAAAAGAAGTCTGTAACATACAATGGTAAAAATATTAGATTGGCAGCAGACTTACCCACAGAGACCTGGCAGGCCAGAAAGAGCTGGCATGATATATTCAGAGCACTAAATGAGAAAAACATGCAGCCAAGAATACTATATCCAGCTAGGCTATCACTGAAAATAGAAGGAGAGATAAAAAGCATTCAGGACAAACAAAAACTGAAAGAATTTGCAAACACCAAATATTTGGAAATATTGAAAGGGGTCCTCTAAGCAAAGAGAGAGCCTAAAAGTAGTAGATCAGAAAGGAACAGAGACAATATACAGTAACAGTCACCTCACAGGCAATACAATGGCACTAAATTCATATCTCTCAGTAGTTACCCTGAATGTTAATGGGCTAAATGCCCCAATCAAAAGACACAGGGTATCAGAATGGATAAAAAAACAAAACCCATCTATATGTTGCCTACAAGAAACTCATTTTAGACCTGAAGACACCTCCAGATTTAAATTGAGGGGGTGGAAAACAATTTACCATGCTAATGGACATCAGAAGAAAGCAGGGGTGGCAATCCTTATATCAGATCAATTAGATTTTAAGCCACAGACTATAATAAGAGATGAGGAAGGATACTATATCATACTCAAAGGATCTGTACAGCAAGAAGGTCTAACAATTTTAAATATCTGTGCCCCTAACATGGGAGCAGCCAACTATATAAACGAATTAATAACAAAATCAAAGAAACACATCAACAATAATACAATAATAGTAGGGGACTTTAACACTCCCCTCACTGAAACAGATTATCCAAGCAAAAGATCAACAAGGAAATAAAGGTCTTAACTGATACATTGGACCAGATGGACATCACAGATATATTCAGAACATTTCATCCCAAAGCAACAGAATACACATTCTTCTCTAGTGCACATGGAACTTTCTCCAGAATAGATCACATCCTCGGTCCTAAATCAGGTCTCAACCAGTATCAAAAGATTGGGATCCTTCCCTGCATATTTTCAGACCACAATGCTCTGAAGCTAGAACTCAACCACAAGAGGAAATTTGGAAAGAACCCAAATACATGGAGACTAAACAGCATCCTTTTAAAGAATGAATGAGTCAACCAGGAAATTAAAGAAGAATTGAAAAAATTCATGGAAACAAATGATAATGAAAACACAATGGTTCAAAATCTGTGGGACACAGCAAAGGCAGTCCTTAGAGGAAAATATATAGCAGTACAAGCCTTTCTCAAGAAACAAGAAAGGTCTCAAGTACACAACCTAACCCTACACCTAAAGGAGCTGGAGAAATAACAAGGAAGAAACCCTAAACCCAGCAGGAGAAGAGAAATCATAAAGATCAGAGCAGATATCAATGAAATAGAAGCCAAGAAAACAATAGAGCAAATCAATGAAACTAGGAGCTGGTTCTTTGAAAGAATTAATAAGATTGATAAACCCCTAGCCAGACTTATCAAAAAGAAAAGAGAAAGGACCCAAATAAATAAAATCATGAATGAAAGAGGAGAGATAACAACTAACACCAAAGAAATGCAAACAATTATAAGAATATACTACGAGCAACTCTAGGCAAACAAATTTGACAATCTGGAAAGAACATACTACGAGCAACCCTATGCAAACAAATCTGACAATCTGGAAGAAACTGATGCATTCCTAGAGACATATAAACTACCAAAACTGAACCAGGAAGAAATAGAAAACCTGAACAGACCCATAACCAGTAAGGAGACTGAAACAGTCATCAAAAATCTCCAAACAAACAAAAGCCCAGGGCCAGATGGCTTCCCGGGGGAATTCTACCAAACATTTAAAGAAGAACTAATTCCTATTCTCCTGAAGCTGTTCCAAAAAAACAGAAATGGAAGGAAAACTTCCAAACTCATTTTATGAGGCCAGCATCACCTTGATCCCAAAACCAGACAAGGATCCCATCAAAAAAGAGAACTACAGACCAATATCCTTGATGAACACAGATACGAAAATTCTCATCAAAATACTAGCCAATAGAATTCAACAGTACATTAAAAGGATTATTCACCACGACCAAGGGGGATTTATTCCAGGGCTGCAAGTTTGCTTCAACATCCGCAAATCAATCAATGTGATACAACACATTAATAAAAGAAAGAACAAGAACCATATGATACTCTCAATAGATGCTGAAAAAGCATTTGACAAAGTGCAGCATCCCTTCTTGATCAAAACTCTTCAAAGTGTAGGGATAGAGGGCCCATACCTCAATATTATCAAAGCCATCTATGAAAAACCCACCGCAAATGTTATTCTCAATGGAGAAAAACTGAGAGCTTTTCTGCTAAGGTCAAGAACACAGCAGGGATGTCCATTACCACCACTGGTATTCAACATAGTACTAGAAGTCCTAGCCTCAGCAATCAGACAACAAAAGGAAATTAAAGGCATCCAAATCGGCAAATAAGTCAAACTATCACTCTTCATAGATGATATGATACTATATGTGGAAAACCCAAAAGACTCCATTCCAAAACTGCTAGAACTTGTACAGGAATTCAGTAAAGTGTCAGGATATAAAATCAATGCACAGAAATCAGTCGCATTTCTCTACACCAACAACAAGAGAGAAGAAAGAGAAATTAAGGAGTCAATCCCATGTACAATTGCACCTAAAACTATAAGATACCTAGGAATAAACCTAACCAAAGAGTCTAAGAATCCATGCTCAGAAAACTATAAAGTACTCATGAGAGAAATTGAGGAAGACACAAAGAAATGGAAAAATGTTCCATGCTCCTGGATTGGAAAAACAAATATTGTGAAAATGTCTATGCTACCTAAAGCAATATACACATTTAATGCAATTCCTATCAAAATACCATCCATTTTTTTCAAAGAAATGGAAAAAATAATTCTAAAATTTGTATGGAATCAGAAAAGACCTCGAATAACCAAAGGAATATTGAAAAAGAAAGCCAAAGTTGGTGGCATCACAATTCCGGACTTCAAGCTCTACTACAAAGCTGTCATCATCAAGACAGCATGGTACTGGCACAAAAACAGACACATAGATCAATGGAACAGAATAGAGAGCCCAGAAATAGACCCTCAACTCTATGGTCAACTCATCTTCGACAAAGCAGGAAAGAATGTCTAATGGAAAAAAGAGAGCCTCTTCAATAAATGGTGTTGGGAAAATTGGACAGCTACATGCAGAAGAATGAAACTGCCCCATTTCCTTACACCACACATGAAAATAGACTCAAAATGGATGAAGGACCTCAATGTGAGAAAGGAATCCATCAAAATCCTTGAGGAGAACACAGGCAGCAACCTCTTCGACCTCAGCTGCAGCAACGTCTTCCTAGGAACATTGCCTAAGGCAAGGGAAGCAAAGGCAAAAATGAATTATTCGGATTTCATCAAGATCAAAATCTTTTGCACAGCAAAGGAAGCAGTTAACAAAACCAAAAGACAACTGACAGAATGGGAGAAGATATTTGCAAACGACATATCAGATAAAGGGCTAGTGTCCAAAATCTATAAAGAACTTAGCAAACTCAACACCCAAAGAACAAATAATCCAATCAAGAAATGGGTAGAAGACATGAACAGACATTTCTGCAAAGAAGACATCCAGATGGCCAACAGACACATGAAAAAGTGCTCCACATCACTTGGCATCAGGGAAATACAAATCAAAACCACAATGAGATATCACCTCACACCAGTCAGAATGGCTAAAATTAACAAGTCAGGAAATGACAGATGCTGGGGAAGATGCGGAGAAAGGGAAACCCTCCTACACTGTTGGTGGGATTGCAAGCTGGTGCAACCACTCTGGAAAACAGCATGGGGGTTCCTCAAAATGTTGAAAATAGAACTACCCTATGACCCAGCAATTGCACTACTGGGTATTTACTCTAAAGATACAAACATAGTGATCCGAAGGGGCACATGCACCCAAATTTTTATAGCAGCAATGTCCACAATAGCCAAACTATGGAAAGGACCTAGATGTCCATCAACAGATGAATGGGTCAAGAAGATGTGGTGTATATACACAATGGAATACTATGCAGTCATCAAAAGAAATGAAATCTTGCCATTTGCAATGACGTGGATGGAACTAGAGCGTATCATGCTTAGCGAAATAAGTCAATTGGAGAAAGACAACTATCATATGATCTCCCTGATATAAGAAAGTGGAGATGCAACATGGAGGGTTTGGGGGGTCAGAAGAGAATAAATGAAACAAGATGGGATTGAGAGGGAGACAAACTATAAGTGACTCTTAATCTCACAAAACAAACTGAGGGTTGCGGGGTTGGGAGAGGGGAGTGGAGTTATGGACATTGGGGAGGGTATGTGCTATGGTGAGTGCTGTGAAGTGTGTAAACTTGGCAATTCACACACCTGTACCCCTTGGGATAAAAATATATTATATGTTTATAAAAAATAAAAATTTTTTTTAAAAACACCCAGATCTGACCCCAAACCTTCTGCTCTTAAACACCAGGCTGTCCTTTGAAACTTATTGCACAGTTAGCCACTTGGCTAGCTAGTTACTTATTTGACATAGTCAGTTATCTTTTCACATTTATGCCTTATTTTCTGAATTAGAATGAAATATTTAGTAAGTATTTGGTGGCTGAATATACACAATTTTGGATGATATATCACTGATCTGAACTTAAATAAAAAGTGGCTAACCTATCAATTATCAAGTACAGAATAATTTTTTAGAAGTATTTCTCTAAAAGTTTCCAATAAATGTGAGACTCTGCTTCCTTGCACCTCTTCTGCTGAACATGGCTGAGGAGATTTCTCCACTGCTGTCCACAAAACAACGGAACTCTAAGGAAGCCCTCCTTCCACGGAGCTCTTTGGTTTTCAGGTGTGGACCCTACATGGCAGGGTCTGCATGAGGTCTGTGGGAGTGCTGGATGAGGACAGTGTGACGGGGCCAGCCACAACTCTCAGAATATTCATCATAACTCACTCATGAGAGTCACACAAGCCAAGCCTGAAATGCGGCCGTTAGAGGGGAGCACTGCATACACAGTTCCCCCAAACATACCATCCACTCAGCGGACAGCCCACACAAGAACACAAGCATCATTTGCCTTAAAGGAGGGATCAAGAAGAAGACACAAGAGTTCTCGGGGCTATCAGAAAGCATTTGTGCTAATTATATCTGAGGAAGTAGAAAGTTTAATCAGAATTATGTACCACCTCCACGCTCAAGCAAGAGATGCACTGGACATGAAGCACACCTGAAACAAATACTACACTGCATGTTAACTAACTGGAATTTAAAAAAAAAAAAAAAAAGATTTTATTTTAGAGTGTGCATGCTGTGGAGGGCGGGGGTGGAGGGAAAGGGAAAGGAAGAGAGAGGATCTCAAGTAGACTCCCCGCTGAGCACGGAGCCCCAATTCCACAACCAGACCCTACCTCCTTGAGATTATGACCTGAGCCAAAATCAAGAGTCTAACAGTCCACCGACTGAGCCTCCCAGGTGCCTCTAAGGCACCCAGGTGCCTTTAAACAAAAACTTAAAAAAAGAGTAGAGACAAAGCCCATCTATTCCAGCAAATGAGATGAAACAGGTGGCAAGGAGTCCGTGGCCAAGCCTTTTCTCTCCAGGGGCTACGGCAAACTAGTCCAGAGCCTTGTAGAGATGACAGATGCATGAGGCAGATACACGACCCTGTATACTTGGGAGCAACAGAGGGCAGGGCTGCTTCAAGTAGGCTCTGGTGCCACCTCCTAAAAGCATAACATTTTCCTCCAGCTTCATTAGCAAACTTTTCATTCCAGATGCAAAGGGTAATCAGATCTAAGCTTCCTCCCAGAGCAGAAAGCCAAAGCACACTGCAGTGTGGACAAGGGGAACATCCCCACAAGCAGGAAGAACAGGGAACCGGCAGCTTTGCCACCGATTTGGAATGTGAGTGATGAGCAGGTGACAGGAGCACAGGCTGGAGGCTAGAGATGGGGGATAACCACATTTTATATCTTAACGTATTAGATTTAAGATGCTGCTGACACTCATGAAATACCCAGCAAGCTGGTAAAGAACTTCTGGAACTCAAAGGAGGGGTTAGGGCAATAGATTTTAGGAACTTTTTGCGGGGAGGTGATAAAATCTTGTGTGTCTCCAGGAGGCAGTAAAGCAAGGTGAGGACCAAGGACACAAGCTTAGGGAAATAGACACTGGCCGAGGCATTCTGCTTGTATGGTCCCCAAGTTTTTCCTCTTCTTTGCATAGAGATTCCTCTTAGCCTTGAGAAATTCCTAATGCTTCTCTTATTCTCTTCCCTTCTGCCTTGAGCAATAGTAGTAAATTTTCTCCCCAAACCTGACAGTCAAACAGAGCCTTGCAATAAATGACTTTACCCAGCAAGGCCCTAAAAAATGTTGTAGTAGAGGGCAGTGTTTGAATGCATTCATAACCTTTCTCAAGAAGAAAGAACTATGGTATCTGAGACAGTGTTTAAGATTCTTATTATGCTGCTTTTATAATTTGAGCAAAAAATCGCTTACATGAATGTTTTAAATTGCAAGTTGAAACTTTACTACACCTAATTTTCAAAAAGCTCCCCTCCCATCATGTCTCCCCAAACCCTGACAGAACACAAGGAAGTTGCCTGTACAAGGAATGCAGGATTTAGCACAAATGTTAGACTTAATGTTTAATTTATTACATTTTACCTGTCTTTCCTGAATTTCTTGAATCATCATTAAGTGGCTGTTTGTAGTTCCCACATTTTTCTCGCTCTATACACAGAATGAACAAGTCATGGTCATTGTTCCCTGAGGGGCCCCTTATACATTTTAAGCAAGCGAGCAGAAGCACAGTGTAATCGCTCAAACACTCAACAGAGAAAGTGATCGGGTTTCAACTGTCTGCACTGAAAACTGTTTCATAACATTCTACCTAGTGTGTGTGCAGTTTCAACACAGTTCAGGACTGAATAAGCACTAGACTGAGGTGGGAAGAGCGCTAACCCAGGTGTTCTTGACATTATCTGATAAAGGGAACTCAAAGGCTTGGTGTTGGCTGGTTGATGGATAAGCTTTATGACATTAATGAGGCAAGAAGCAGGCTAGTTTGTTTTACACCCCCTAACAAAAGATTAACCCAGTTTTCTCAGGGCTCACTAAGAAGTCCTAAATAAGAACTTTTATCAAATGTGGACTCAAAAGAACCCCACAGTATCACTGATGGAAATATTTTATAAACACATAGATATAAGGGTAGAACTTTTCAACACTCTGGACCAGAGGCCTTCATATGGGCTATGTTTAACCTGAAGAGGGGTACCCTAAAACTTCTCAAGGGGTCCTTGAGCAAGGGTAATTTAAAGGAATCTTCTTCCTCATTCTCTCCTCTCATACATATCCTTCCCTCAAACTGAGCAGTCTGAAAAACAGCAAAATACTATATTCACTATATTTCTTCCATTTAGAGGCACACCGCTCACCTTCCCCACCTACACCAAGCTGTACCGCCCGACACATTAACGTCTAAGGCATACACAGTGACGGTCCTTGGGGCTTCCTGACTTTTCCTATTCTATATTTCAGTTGGAGATTTAGAGACAGGGCATTTGGGTAATTAGAATGTGTTCAAAATTTGGATATGTGGTGAAAAGCTGGGTACAGTGAAAGTAAGGAGGATTTTTATTTAACAAACTGGCCACTTTCTATCTTCAGATTCTTGCCAAGGAAGAAACAGATTGTTCTAGGAAGCCCCACCAGCAAAGCAGGAAGTACCTGTAAGAAACACCGAATGCTACAGATTTTCACACAAGTAAACTTTCTTGCTATTTAAAATACTCTTCTTTAGAACAATCACTGACTGGAAAGTAAAGTACCTTTGAGAAGTCAAAACAAGAATAGTTCGGTGATGCTTATCGTTTTAATTGTAACTTGAAATATTTTTCAGGATGACTAGAATTTTCATGATGCACTGAATAAAAGACTGCAAAGAAAACTTCTCCTGATCATATCATGAAATATTTACTCCAAATATAGTCAAACCTCAATTTATTTAATCTCATGAGATGATTATTTCTTACTACTCGTAACACAAAATAGGTCCTAGCTGCCACACCAGTTAGTTTTTAGCAAACTATTAACATTTCACAGAAGTCGGATCCTATCTAATAAATTTAATGTTATATTTTGATTCCTAAAACCAAATACCTACCTTTGTTCAATATACACAGTTTATTGAAAGAACATCTTATCACCCTATTTACTTTTATAACTTTTAATTTTAGCTTACAGATAACTGATTGCTACAAGTTAAATAATGAGAAATAGTATATTTATCTTATTTCTTAGAAAATTATGTTAAATCTATATAATTTTAAGCCTTGACTACTTTTAGTAATCTCTTACAGTAAGTGTTCAGTGATGTTCTTGATAATTTTTATAACAGTCTTCAAAATTCATTAATACAACATTTGAGTTTTCAAGTCAGACTTTTCCAGACAGAAAGGAAGTCTGATTTGATTGTTTGATTTAATGATGAAATGGTAGATCTCTGGCTTGAATTTACATGTAGTGGACATTCACCATAAACTGATTAAATCTGCAGTCCCAAGGTCTTCATGAACTATATATTTAATGAACCATATATTATTTAATGAAACATAATAAAATATGAAATGAAAATATATTTAAAGCACTAATTCTATAAAAAGAATATATCTGAAAGCTGTTTTGAAAGTAACAGCCTGATTTCCCAACTAGGTTAAACACACTGAATTAAATATTTCTAAATTAAAGAATAAAAATTACAGCTAACAGTCATTTGATAGTCTTGGTAAAGCCTTCTGGGTTTATAGCCCCAAATTTGAGAATAACAAACTCTTTTAAATGTTAGGCAGCTAGCAATTTTCTGTTTTCAACAAAAAATGAACAATAAACTAATCATGTGGTTAGTTCTGAAGGATGATTAAAACCACAGTGTGGGGGGCACCTGGGTGGCTCAGTGGTTAAGCCGCTGCCTTCGGCTCGGGTCATGATCCCAGGGTCCTGGGATCGAGCCCCGCATCGGGCTCTCTGCTCAGCAGGGAGCCTGCTTCCTCCTCTCTCTCTCTGCCTGCCTCTCTGCCTACTTATTATCTCTGTCTGTCAAATAAATAAATAAAATCTTTAAATAAAAATAAAACCACAGTGTGGGGTGTCTGGGTGGCTCAGTGGGTTAAAGCCTCTGCCTTCGGCTCAGATCATGATCCCAGGGTCCTGGGATCAAGCCCCACATTGGGTGCTCTGCTCAGCGGGGAGCCTGCTTCCCCCTCTTTCTCTCTGCCTGCCTCTCTGCCAACTTGTGATCTCTGTCAAATAAATAAACAAAATCTTTAAAATAAATAAGTAAATAAAACCACAAGGTGATTTTCGGCATGGAATTTTAAAAACTGAGTGATATTTTTTTTAATAAAGCTACTTCCGGAAATTTATTTCCGGAACATCTATTTAGGGGCTGTTCTCAGCATTGACATAGAAATGAAAGACGGAAATAGAATTAATGGTGACCCCTCTTTCATTCTAGAAACGCCATTTATCCAAGGATAAACAACGTAATCAGGAAAATAATCTCATTAAAAGAAGACTTCCATAAACTTTACATTAAATAAGTATCAAATTTTAAATGTATTTATATTTTGATCAATTACATAAACTAAACTCAATACAGAAGAAACTTAGCACAGCTTCAAAATCATAAGAAAATAAAAATTTAAGCATATATACCTATTTTTGTTGCAAAGATGTGTGACAGTGTGATTGATATGACTTTCAAGCATAAGAATATATAGTAAAATTCTAAGGCAACCAACCAACTGCAGGAATATGAAAATCTGATCTAATGGAATTGACCCGTTCCTCAAACCAGCCTCCTATTTCCAAACATTCTAAGCTGCCTTGGGGAAGGCATGTTGTGCTGGTGCTGGTGGTTAGAAAGTGATCGCCTTGTGATCAGTTGGGACTTCGCTTAGTGTTGGGGCAGTTTGTACATGTTTCATTACTTTTACTTTTGTCCTGTGTGACAGTACAAATTAAAACATACACTTCCCCCCACACCCATTATTATTGCAATAATATGATCTCACACTTTCACAATTCCATTTTTTGGGGGTCCCATCTAGGTATTATGGTAGGGTTTTGTTGTGTTGCATTATAATAAAATCTTGTGAGGAAATTGCAGTGAAGACACATGTTCAAGAAAAAAGAAAGATTTAAAATTTTAAATATTTCTGTATTTTCCTTTGTGTATTTACTATTGTGGTTGATGGTACTGAATTTCTATGTCTCCACTCCTCTGGGCATTTCTGAAAGAGTAATGAGCATTTGTTTTAAAATGTCAATATTTATACTGTACTGGAAATTATATTCCTTTGCCAATATTTAAACTTAGGGACAGATTTAAATATACACTGTTAATAGTTTCCTTTTAAAATTAGCTTTTAAAAAGATATTAGGGAGTACTTGTGCATAAAAGTTTGAAAAATCACTGCTCCAGACAAAGGAAAAGTAAGCAATGACCTTTTCAAAGCCAAAGATAGTTGGAGCACGTTTTTTTAATCAACAGTGCATGGTCTGAACTAGGAAGGACAGCTTAACATTCGTTTGCTTTTCCTGGCACCTAGAGGGAAAGCCAAGTATAGACAGGGCTTAACCATTACTGCTACTGAGTCAGTCTCTGAACATGTATTTCTGGTGCCTAGTAACAGGGAAGGGAACAGCTCATGTCTCTAACTCTGCGTCTACACAGCAACTCCTTTCTCAGAGAACAGTCAACACTTAAGCTCTCCACCATTTGCAATTTCAGCAAAAGTTACTGATCTTACGGAATGCAGTTTACCACCATTCATTATTTTTAACTGAGCATCCCTATGTGTTAGGTTCTGGGGCTACAATATGTAAGAACCTGCACTTGAATAATTTATAACCTTGTTGGAGGAATGGAAAAAAACATGGAGATAAATATGAATCTGTGCAATGAGTGAACGAATAGAGGAACTTATTGCCAAAGGTCTGGGTAGTTGGAGGAAGGAGAAGGCTGGAATCAAGGTAGGTCTTAAAAAAAACCAGAAGCAAGAGCACAAGATTGATGGGCTCATTTGCTGGGGACTGAAGCAGGCTGGTGTACGTGTTGCAGGTATGATGGTGAGTAGAATAGTGATTAGCCCAGAGCAGATGACTGCTTAAAAAGTTGGAAGATAGCTGGAAACCACACTGTGGAGGGGCCTAAATGCCAGGGGGGATCTGCATTTTACCCTAGGAGACACGGGAAGGTTTCTGAGATCAATCTGCAACATTTTAGGAAGCTTTTTTCATGACAGTAGTACATAGAAAGAGAAAGCAAGAGAGAAGGGTTTGTTAAATGTTAGCAATAATCTGGGTAGCTAGGATGAAAGCAGACTGGGGTAAGGATACAGTGACAGGAAAATATTCAAAGGACATAATGCTAAGTAGGGAGGGGAAACAAGGAATTCCAAGGCTTCAAGCCTACATGACTGGGAGAATCATGGACCCACTGACAACAATAAATCCTAAAGAAAAGGTTTGTGTTCGAAGGAGCAGGGTCAGCAAGCAGGAATGGAGACACGGAGGAGAGGGTCCAATCCCCAATTCTTCTGCCGTCACTGGCTACAGAGAGAAGCATATCTTTTCCCCTATTTTGTTATCTTGTTCAATAGGAGAAAAAAGGACTCATTCTAAATTTGTTGTTGATCACACTATGTGACTCCACAATGATTTTTCCATAGTCACCTAAAGAAATCCAGACAAATTTCCCCTGATAACACTCACTTAGAAGTTCGGAAGCAGATTCAACTTAAATCTTGGAATCATCAGCCTTTTACTCAAGTACTAATACAGGAGCCATAAAAGCAATTACCTCTACCTCTCAGCCCCTCGCCAGCCTCATTACAGCCCTCACCTTGAGAACACATTGAAAAATTTTTAAAATAAAACCTTTAATTCCCCCCACTGACTCCCATCCCCAAAAAGCCTTGGAGGCTTGTTACCTTTGAAGTTAACAGTATTTCATACATGCCATTCAAAAGGAACATCATATTATTTCCTGACATGTAATATTTATCAGGAAATATTGAAAACGTCTAGTTTAAACTGCAGCAAGGGGACATTCATACTATCTAGGATAACGTTTCTGTTCTTAGAATCTCAAATGAGCTGAGGTCTCTAAGGGGAGGAGGCACAGAAGACAGAGGGGTAGTTGGAATGCCTAAGTGTGAAATTCCTGCTACTTGGTCTTGGCCAACAACGTAAGCTCTCTAAACCTCAACTTTTCCATCTGTAGAATGGAGATGATCGAGACTACCCTACAGGATTCTTATCAACAATGGATTAAGGTGCTTAATCTTAATCTTAATCTTACAGTGGTCACTGATAGGTGCAATTCTCACTGTGCCTGACCATCCAGCTCTGGGTTATCATGTTACCACAGCTGATTTCTTATGGACTGATGGAATGTACACATTTCTATAGAACAGGGGGGCAGAGTTGGCAAACTTTTTCTTCAAAGGTCCAGGCAGTAATATTTTCAGCCTTCCTGGCCAGATGGCCTTTATTCCAGCGATTTAACAATTCTGCTAGTGCCAACACGAAAATCGCCTGAGAGAATATGGACACAAATGAGCATGGTAGCTGTGTTCCAGTGAGGCTTTCCAGAAACTGAAATTTCATATTATTTTCACATTACAAAGTAATATTGATTTTTTCCCCAACTATTTAAAAATGTAAAAACCATACTCAGTTCATAGGCCATACAGAAACAGGCAGCAGGCTGAATTTGGCCCATGGATGGTAGCTTGCCAACCCCTGCTCTAGGCTCAGAAGTTTATGGGCTTTGGAAGCTTTGTGAGGGCGAGGAGTTTTGAGATACAGGTTTGTGATGCAGAAGAAAGAGGGGACTCCTAAGTATAATAGAAGAAAAAACCAAAACGAATGCTGCCATTCACTGACTAACACTGGACTCAACTATGTGCAGAAGAGTTGTGGGATCCCACTGTGTTGGAATCAAAAAAATGGAGACGTCCCAGTCCCTGCCCTCAAGGAGTTTGTACTTCTCCACAGTAGCTTACAAACCGGAAGTCTGCCTTCAAACTACAACACAGCCTATCAGCACTCCCAGCAAGCAGTTTCTTCAGTGACCCTCCTGCGGCCCACACCAAACAGCAGTTTGTCTCTACTGCTTCCTCTCAATAATTTCAACACCCACCCTTTCCTTCTCCCCCAAGTTACTGTTTTGCATGACCACTTTAAGGGTAACAGTCATGATTATGTGCTAAAAAAGGCAAGTCAACTGGTCCTATCTTTATAAAAAAATGACAGCTTAACCTAGTCTTCAATGATACATCTGCCTCTTAATAGGTAATGCATTAGTGGCTCCTATGGTTTTTCATTTCAGTCCAGGTACAACTTGTCCCCAGGAGGCAGATTAAACAGGACTATCGTTAGACAAAAATGACACTTCAGAAAAACACTTTTTCGAGCATAAGTTTGAAGTGTTTTATCCAAAAGAACATGAAACAAAACACAAAATACAGTTGTTCTGGCATATATCTCGGTTCTAAAGACTGTGAATCTGAAATAATATAGCAGAAACCAGTACGGCAATATGTCCTAACAAGTGGAGATCAGAAAGTGAAGAAATAAACATAGCTAACAATTAAGGAAAAAACACTGGGTTGTTTGTAAATAATAATTATTAATAAATATTAATATTATGACAGTATATATTAAAACAATGTTATTAATAATAAAATGACAAGAATAAAATACTACTAATATTGCTGATTTGGGGGAATACGAAATGGCACGCACCTCTTCAACATTTTCCTTGCAAGAATTAGCAAAACTGAATACCTCAAAGACAACAGAACACAACAAAACGCAAACAGTGGAGAGCAGTACTCCTGGTGTTTAAGATCATCTCATCAGAACAGGCAGGATTAGTCTCAGCAAAATCCAAACACAAAGTCCGTTTGATCGGAGGAGTATCACACCGGAGAGGAGGGCGGAGACTGCCCAGACAGCAATTACAACTGGTTAGGAAGCGGTGGTATCTGCAAGCCGGGAGGGCCAGAAGCAGCCCCAGGCTCATCAACTCCACAAAAAACAACAAAAATGATAAACAACTACAAAATGACAAAAATAGGGAAGCTCTATTTCCCTGAAACAGGGAAAACTCTGGACCGCCAAACAGCAGCAAAACCCCCGCAGAGCTGAAACACCAAGGGAAGCCGCCTGGAGAGGCACCGGACGCATTCAGCTGCAGCTCCTCTCCCTCTCCAGAATGGCGGGGTGCCGGGAGGGATTCCGGAGACTTCACCCCACATGAAGGAGACGGGAACCCCAGCGAGCCTCACTGCTGTGGACACTTGCAGCCTTGGCTACTGAGGACCCCACAGTCTTGACCAATGCGGATTCCAGCGGCTGCATCTCCTCCTCGGGGCTGGTGTGGTGGCTGCAGTGAGACCTGTCCCCAGATGCCCCAGCTGCAGCTACGCCCCATTCTCAGAGATCGGGATGCCACAGTGACCCGCCACATATAGGACCAGAGCAAACCCCATCTCGAGGGTCACAACTTTGTCCCACCATTACTGGGACACCTGTTGCTGCTCTGAGCCCTGCCCTCAAAGTCCCACGGCACTCTTCTCGCTGCCATCCCCGGGGGCAGGTTGCCACTACTGAGACCCGGCCCCGCAGGTCCCAACTCACGGCTCTAACATTATTGTCGCCACCGAGCTCCCACTCATCTGCAACCTTCCCCCGGGGTCCTGACACGTGGCTTTGGTGGGCCTCCACAGGACTGTGCTGCTGCTCTTCTAGACTGCTCCCCAGGACCAGAGGGAGGACTCAGAGCCCATCCCCAGACTGTGCTGCGGCTGCACGCTATCCCTTGGGCCCAAACCACCTCTGCACCCTGTCGTTCCCGGGCCTGTGCTGCTCTATCTCCCCACGACCACCCCACCTGAGTCACTGAGAGGAGCCACAGAGATTCAGTCTGGTTTCATGCAGCAGCCCGTATCTACACATCAGACACCTGTGGTGGTTCCACACACATGTGACCCCGGGACCCCACCTCACTACTGCTCTGAGGGCCAGTATGCCAGGCCAAGTGCCAGGAGGTAGCCCCTCAGCTAGAAACTTCTCCCACGGGCAAAAAAGGAGAACTGAAAGACCCCAGTAGACTTTGCCTATGAGGATCCCAACAACCCTCGCCACCCACGGGACCTTCTGCAGTCTTGGCCACAGAAGACCTCCTCAAGTCCATACAAACACTAACTTCAGCTAACAGGGCTGCATGGAGGGTAAGCCACTGTGTTTCCCCAGGAACCAAAGATACTGCATCCCAGCCAGCCAGGTGCTCATAGGACCTTCAGGTAAAAGTCTTTCCCACCAAAACTGGCCAAAAAAAAAACAAAGGCTAGAAGAGGTTAATGCTCCCTCAAAATGTATAGACCTCGATGCAAAGCTATCAGAAACATGAAAAAACATGAAAACATGACACCACCAAAGGAACACGAAAACTTTCCTGTTACTGAGCCCCCCAAAATACAGATCTGTGAGTTACCTAAAAAAGAATTCAAAATAATCATCTTAAGGAAGCTCAGCAAGATTCAAGAGAACACAAGTAGGTAACTCAATGTACTCATGAAAGCAACATATGAACAACAGTTTGACAAAGAGATGGGAATCATAAAGAAGAACCAAACAAATTCTGGAGCTGAAGAATACAGTAGTCCCCCATTATCCATGGTTTTGCTCCCACAGTTTCAATTATCTGCGGTTACCTAAAGTCCAAAAATATGAAATGGAATATTCCAGAAATAAAAAATTCCCAAGTTTTAAACTGTGCCCTGTTCTGAACAGTGTGATGAAATCGTGAGCTGTCCTGCTCTGTCCTGTCTGGGGTGTGAATCATCCCTCTGTCCAGCGTAGCCACATGGTACACCTTACCTGCCCATTAGTCACTGAGTAGTGCTTATTTTCCTTATTAAGGTCCCAAAGGGCAAAACTAGTGACAGTAGCAATTCAGAGAAGCCAAAGAAAAGCCGTAAAGTGCTTCCCTAAGTGAAAAGGGGAAAGTTTTCAACTTGAGAAAAAAGAATATGCTGAAGTTGCTAAGATCTACGGTACAAGTGAATCTTCCATCCGTACAGTAGCGAAGAAGGAACAAGAAATTTGTGTTAGTTTTGCTGTTGCACCTGAAACTGCAGATGTTGCAGCCACGGTGTGTGACAAGTCCTCAGTTAAGATGGAAAAGGCATCAAGTTCATGGGTGGAGGACACGAACAGAAAGCAGGTTTTGGCTGACGGAGGCATATTGCACCAGAAAGCACTAAGCCTGTAGAAGGCTTCAGGAGACCTGGAGGACCCCAGCAGCCTCTGCCTCTGAGGATCCCAGGAGCCCTCACCACCACTGCCCCACCAGGACCTCTGTAGAAAGAACAGCGGGAGCCTGGCCCCTCCAATGATCCGGGATCTCTTAAAACAAGTGACACCAAGCCTTTTACTGCAAGTAACAGATGGTTATTATGGA